>NW_003852410.1:9763896-9883251 GCF_000181295.1 Otolemur garnettii
GAGGCTGAGGAAAGAGAATCATTTAAGCCCAAGAATTTGAGTTTGCAGTGAGCTGTGATGCCAGAGCACTCTGTCTCAAAAAAAAAAAAAAAAAAAAATTGGATTCAGTCAAAAGGACACACTGAAGGACCTAGAAGGCCACAGGTTCCCCAGCCCTGAAAGGGATTTTGTCTCCTTAATACAGATGAGATTAGCACCCGAAAGCTATGCTGTAACTCTAAGATACAGCTAAAGTATTATTTACTAATGTTCAGCTTAACAGTTCCAGTTCAGACTCTCATGGTCTAAAATAAGCTTCATGTGGTTTCTAAGTAATAATAATAATATTAATACCATGGGTTATGATATGTTATTTTATATAGTACTGAAAAAGGAAAAGTTTCCAATGAAACTATTCCATGCCATTAGTATAAGAAGTGTCCTGATTTCAGATCTATGTATAAAAATGTTTAAAGCAGTGTATATATTACAAAAGCCTATGGTAAATGACTAAAGGAATAGATAACCCTAACCATGGTAATAATACTGTTACACTCTTACTGTGTGCTTGGTATAATAATTCCCTAATACCTGGGACCTCGTTTATACCACGAGGTTGATGCTGTCATTATTTCTTCTTAAGGAAAACATACCAGTTTTCCCAAGGTTGTGTGTCTAACAAGTGGTGGGTCCAGGAGATGAACACATTTCTATCAGACCCCACAGAACAACCTGTTAGCAACTACACTCACGTAGAATGACCTAGGATGGGTGTTAATGTCCTTCTTTTAAAAGCAGGCACTTCTTAGTCGAGAAACTATTGGGCTTGAACTCCAGTTTTACTAACATTTACACATTCTAAACATCGGGGGAATTGGATTGAAGTCTTGGGAACATCCTATTCATGTTTTGTCAGACCCAAGTCTTCTCATTTTTCTCTGTTACTAAATTGGCTTCCTTCCCTTTTCATTCTTTATAACAAGATGCCGGGGAGATGCAGTATTCACTGTGGGATGAAGTTCAAGTGTTGTAAGGATTCCCCAAACCAAATGTATTCCTTCGGTTGTTAATCAAGCAATGTGTAAAGGATTTACATCAGGGCTTCTGTACGGATGAAGAATGAAACTTCCCCAATTTCACATCCTTGGAGACATAAAATATAATTGGTGCATTGTATAAAAATAGCTAACAATTAGATCTCTTGGTTACTGATCAAGGACATGGCTTTTGTCTATAAATCAAAGACTGCAGGATTTTTGCTCCAGAGGGAGTAGAAGACAAATTTGTGCTGTCAGTTCTCAATTATCTGGGTGCTGATTATTTAGTTCTCTGCCTCTCTCTTTCCTGGGGTGAGGCCCCATAACACATTTGAGATCTTTAGTGCTCTGACAGTGCAACTTGAAAAAGGAAGGATGTATTTCAAGTCACATAATTTTTCAGCTTGTTAGCAGCTCTTCAAGAGTTTGGATGGATAGAAATGAAAAGGAACCATGTGTATGTGAGCAGACTACACCAGTCTTCTGCATAAGTCCCTAGGGTTAGTCATCAAAAAACCAAATGGCGGAGTCTGTCATTCACCTGCTGAGTGGCCTGAGATCAAACATATATCCTGCAACTTGGCAAGGTTTGTGTGAGGATCAAAAATATATTTGCATTTTATACACTGAAAAGCATCTTATAAATTTTCAGGTACCTGATAGATAAGAATTTTCATTCCCACTCATCGTTATCAAGCTAAAATTCATCCGACTTGCCTTCTCCAATGGTCGGTGTCACCTAGAAATGATCAGAATTACTTTAGGGCAGTGTTTTCCAATCGATTTGTGATACAGGATCATTGAAAAAATCATCCATTGTTGACCGATAATTTTATAAGTGTCAAAAGTGATACAGAAAATGATGTTTTTGATAGAAAAGGAGAAAAGGAGATAGAAAACAAAAGATATAAAAAATCCAACTTCCAATTGTTTGTGATTAAATTCAATGGGCATAAAATCAGTGTGTCGAATTGCTTTAAAAGTTTCTAAAAACTTTCCTCTCCATTAGTGAACTTCCTTCATTATATGCTGGTTATGGATGTTTTACAGACTGGCACCAGTTCTGTGATGGCACGTTGAGTGGTATTGCATTGAGGGAGCACACAGTGTGGTCAGTAGCAGGATTGCAAGACTCTGCAGGACTTGGCCCCTGTTTACTCTGAATGCTGAACTCCTCACAGTTCTTGGCAGATGTGCCTGTCACTCCTCCCATCAAGACCACCAACCTTTTAGAATGTTCTTCCCCTTGCCTGGGATGCTGGTACCATCCCTTTTAGCCTGGACAATACCCTTTTATCCTTTAAATTTCAGCTTAATTTTGATTTCCTCAGGAAAGGCTGTCTTGTACCCTTAGTCTCAGTCATGTCACTTTGGTATAGCTTCTCAAAACAGCCCAGACTTCTCCTTTATCACATTCCCTTTACCTATCATTGCTATTTGTAGTGGTTAGTTGCCTGTTACTAACCCCATCCTGACACTGCCTCAAGGATAAGATCTGCTGGAGCGCCGTTCAAGTGTGGACTCCCCAGGACCGGCACCTGAGAACTCAACAGATACTACTGGCTGATGGACTACTGTTCTGAACTGGAGAAATCTAAGATTTATTTATACAAAGTAATCTCCTTTAAGAGTGTTAGTATCAGGTGGCACCTGTGGCTCAAAGGAGTAGGGCGCTGGCCCCATATGCTGGAGGTGGTGGGGTCAAACCCAGCTCCGGCCAAAAACTGCAAAAAAAATTAAAAAAAAAGAACGTTAGAGCCTGCCCCATCCCCAAACACAGAGGTAGGTATGATATTTTAGCTGTCAACAATGAAACAAGATCTGCCCCAGTTCATGCAGTGAGTCATGTATAGCAGGCATAGTTATTTTTAATGTAGTCATGACAACTGTTCATTGATGTACAACTTTAAAAAATCAATTGGTAAAGGATTTTATACCATTTTCATGTAAGCAGCTGAAATTTTCTTGACAGAGCAATATATGGCGGCAATGACTTTTACCACTACTTGATATCTATACTACATCAACTTGGTGTTAATGGTAAGGATCCAAGGGGCTCGGTTTTATGATAGCGCTGATATTTATATCATGTCAGGCAAACCTCAGACACCTGATTTTGTTTATCTTAAACATCTATTCTAAAATTACTTGGATATGGTAGTCTTATATTTACTTATTGAATTGGCAAAGATTCCTATTCATGACTTGAAATTTCTACATAACACAGATACATACAGCTTTGGACATTAGTTCCTCATTTAGTTTTTATGGATTGTGCTGATTTGTAACTTAAACCTCCCAATTCACCTATGTAGTCATTTCCCGATTTTTCCTTTTTGTTAAATTTTCAACTCATCAATTTTTCCATCCTTTATCCACTTGCCAATCTACTTTTACATATGCATGGACAAAAACTTGTAAGAACTATGCCAAACACTTTGCGTGATACTCTATTTCCTGCAGCTTAAGGGGTAGGATATTTTGTGAATTTTGTATGAATGAATGATGGTCTTCAACTTCTTATTTATATACGTAAAAAATCAAGCATTAAGAGAGACTTGTGCTATTGGATAAAATGTGTGTGAGCAGGTCAACATAACTGTTGTAATAACTAGAGAAAAATTAGACACACTGAAAATGTGTCTAATAAGAAAGAGAAGACTAAGTAAACTAAACGTCTTTATTAGTTTACTATTTTCATGTAGCAAATTGCTTTCTTAAACTTAGTAGTTTAAAAGAGCACCCATGTACTGAGTCTTGATTCAATGTGTACAGTTGTCTGTGCCAAACATGGCAAAGCTTTAAGCCTGTGATTTCACAAGACTGAAATCAGGTTGTTAACTGGGGCTCTACCTCTCTTCTGGAACTCAGAATCGTCTAACAACCTCACTGGCTGGTGAGATAGTTAATTTCCTATGTTTGTAGAATGCAGGTGCCAGTTTGCCTCTCTGGTTACCGTTAGCTGAAAACTACTATTAGCTTCTAGACTAGGGCATACCTCCCCATCAGCAGTGCACAGCATGGATTTTTACATCTTCTGAGTTAGGGAGAGTGCTTCCCTCCTACTTTTTAATCTATAACTAGTCAGAGAAGACTGTGCTTTTAAAGAACTCAGTCTGATTAGGTTAGGCCTACCTGGGTAATTTCCCTTTTCCAAGTTGACTATGCTTCAATATAACCCAGTCCTGGCAGTAAATTCCTTCATAGTCAGGGGCCCAGATATATGCTCAGCATATCAGGCAAGGGTAGGAAATCTTGGGGGCCATCTGAAAACTCTGCTTACCGTAACTTCCAATGAGAGCAGACATTCTTTTCACATAAACACTAACAATAACCAACTGCTTTTATCTGTGGGAATCTGTGGATTCTGAATTTGGACCCTGGGTAAGTCTTGGTGAATTATGAGGTCTACCATGGAAAACAGAATCCAGCAAGAGGCTGGCTTGATGAATTAGAAACTAAAGGAAAAAGACATTAGCTGAGTTCTGAAGAGTGGGGGCCCCAGAAGGCAAGGCAGAGTTGCATTCTGGTACTTAGGGAAGGTTCCTGGAGAGGGCAGAGATTTTCCCCAAATCAAACAGTTTGCATGTCTTGGAGCCACGTGGTACAAGAGCTAAAGGGCTAAACTCTAATCTCTAAAGGCAACCTCATCTTTTTAGAACTGAGAAAATAGAGAGATATCATGGTCCTAATCAGAAGTACAGCCATGTCTGAGGGTCAGAGATAAACCAGCATTGGAGTAAATTTGACTACAACTGCAGCCCACTTCAGATATAGGGCCATCTTTTATTGGATAAAAGTGACCATCCATTGTGCTGTCTGTTTGACAGAGGACACTCAGACTGCTACATGGTAGAAGGTAATGTAATAAGCCTCTGTGATTCATTTATACATAACATGTAGCATAAAATTAAAAACATTCTAGACATGAAAATAGAGATGTAAATGTGACTAATTATCAGGAAATAACACACCCCTTGGGAATGTGCTCACAAATGGAATTTATATTAGAGTTAGGCAAGGAATTTAAATATCTATGATTAATGTGATACATACAATCATAGAAAAGATGGAAAAAAATGAATGAAAGGGTAAGAAATTTAAATCAGAACTGCAATCTATAAGAGTAATCAAAATATAATTCTAGAAGTTAAAAATATTGTATCTGAAAATAACTGCTCGTTGGTTGAATTTATAATAGTATACTAAAGATAAGGGAAAATGTATTAGTGAACTTGTACATGTCTGTAGGAATTATCCAAATTATAATACATGGAGACAAAAAAGAAAAGAAAAATAACAGAAGAGAGGTATGTGAATCACATAATAAAATGTCTAACATTTTGTAATTGGAGGTCCAATTGTAAAGGAGATGAGAGCCAAAGAAATATCCTCATTTACTGAAAGATACAACTTCTAGAATTTTCCAAATCTGATGAAAGACACCAAACCAAGCCACAGATCAAAGAAGCTTACTGAACCAGAATCAGAATAAATATTAGAAAACCGCACCTACCTATATTTTGTCTTGAAGTTGATGAAGGTGAAATAGTAAAAGCTGCCAGAGTGGGGGAAAAAAGAAGCACTACCCTCAGGGTCACAATGATAAGAGTAACATGACTATATATACACATACATACATAGTCATATATAGATATTAAAATAGAGCCAACTGAATGGAAGAAAAAGTATCCAATATACACAGCCCTATTTTGAAACTAATTCATAGCTTTTATAGGAATGTCATAACCTATTTATAGCCTTAGACTATGGGAGAGGGGAGGTGAGGGGGGTGGATGGGGGAGGGAGGGTGATTGGTGGGGTCATCTCTTTGGTTTATCTTACAAGGGTATAAGTGAATCTTTCTAAAAGCAGAGTATGAACGTCTTAACACAATAATTAAGAAAATGACATGAAGGTTATGTTAACCAGTTTGATGAGAGTATTTCAAAATGTATATGAAAACAGCACACTGTACCCCATGATTGCATTAATGTACATAGTTTACTATAAGAAATAAAAAATGAGCCAACTAATACTTCTGCACCTTTGAACTAAGTATCTGTCAAAATTAAGATACCTTGATAAATTAAAATAAGATAAATTAAAATATCATTCACAAAAATAACTAAAAAGATCAAATACCAAAGGGAAAGTAAAAAAATAAAAAAGGTAACACTCCTGCATTGGAAATACAAACTGTTATTTAGTAAGATTAGAATACGTAAACTACATGTATTGGAAGATTCAATATTATCCTAATGTCATAAGAAATTTGATCCTTAGCTTCAGTGTGATCTAAACTAAAATTCCAGATGCATTTCTTGTGGAAATTAACAATACGATTCTATAATTTATGTAAAAATATAACTGATGTTCTATAGCCAAGACAATTTTAAATAAAAAAAGCAAATTGGAATCATCCACCATATTGTAAGGTATTCGCTAGATCTATAATAATCAAAACACTGTTTATTAAAGCATGAAGAGACAAAAAATATCAGTGGCACAGAGAACATGGAAACTTACCCAATTTTTTTTGCTTAATTCACATAGAAGTTAGACTGTAATTTACTGAGGAAATACGAGACTTCACAATAAAGTACTGAGATATTTAGATATTTTTATGAACACAAATAAATCTTGAACCTTGTATCACACCATATAAAAAAAGACCAAAATGTAAAACATAAAATGAAATACCTTCTAGAATAGCACCATCCAACAGAAATACAATACGAGCCACAAATGTGAGCCACACGTGGAAGTTAAAATTTTGTGGTAATTCCATTAAAAATTAATAAGAAGAGCGTTAAAATCAATTTAAATAATATATTTAATTTAATCCATTGGCAAAATATTACTTTAACACTTGATGAATATAAAAGTTTCTTGTGATGTTTCACAATTTATTTTGTACTGGGTCTTCCTAATGCAGTGTGTATTTTACACTTCGCATATATCTCCATTTGGACTGGCCATATTTCAAATGCTCTCTAGTCCCATGTGACGGGTGGACCATTCTAGACAAATACATTACATAGAGTAGGCAAATATTTTTTAAACAGGGAGCCAAAAGCACAACCAAAATAAGACGGACAAATTGGACTTCATCAAATAGAGACCTGTTCATTAAATTTAACACTGAGAGAATAAAAATGCAAGCCACAGAGAGGAGGTACTATACCAAAGGGTTTTTATTCAGAATCAATAAAGGCCCTTTACTGATCACTGAGAAACAAACAAGTCAAAAATAGAATGGACAAACTGTGAAATTATGGGTAATTTTTTGTGTCTTTTGGTGGTAAATATTATTTTAGATTTTTCTCTCCATCCAAAATGTCTATACGGTAATATTTTAAAAGAGCTCTTTAAAATGATTCTATTTTCTTGAGAAATAGTTTTTTAAAATTTTTTTTAGTTTTTTTATTAAATCATAAACACATAGATCATGTATACATTAATGCATTTATGGGGTACAATGTGCTGATTTCATATTGGATTAGGAATGCTTACATCACAGTGGTTAATACATACCTCATCTCGTTTACTTAGTTATTGTGTTAAGACATTTATACTCTATACTAATAGATCCGACATGTACCCTTGCATTATGCACCATTGGTGTGATCCCACCATTCACCCTCCCTCGATCTCACTTCCCCACTCCCTTCCTATCCTCACTCCTTCATCTTGGGCCATAGTTGTGATCTGTTCTTCATATGAAAGTGTGAGTGATTGTAAATTGGTTTCCATAATAGTACTGAGTACATGGGATATTTTTTCTTCCATTCTTGAGGTACCTTACCAAGAATCATATGTTCCAGCTCCATCCATGTAAACATAAAAGAGGTAAAGTCTCCATCTTTCTTTAAAGCTGCATAATATTCCATGGTATACATATACCACAAAAGAAATAGTTTTAGATTCATTATTATTTTTTAATATTTATACCTCATATTGTTTAAATGTATTGATCTAAAATATTATAGCATACTTCTCTTAAGGAAATAATTTACATTATTATTTTCCTTTATGTTTATTTAGATATTATATGTAATTATAATTTTATCTATTCATGTAGTTCTAGTTATCCTGAAAAGTAATTAGTTAGAAATGGCTTTCTGGGGAAGGAGGACAAGGGTAAGGCCTCCAGACCGCTACTTTGGTGCTACCCACTTTACTTTTGTCCCAAGTGATTGCTCGCACCTGAGGAGGGACCACCCTACCAATCTACCAATCAGAACTTAGTGTACCACCTGCTAGAAGGTTGGCTATCCTAACAACAGGTACAATAGAATCTTAAACATGACCTAGAAAGTTCTTAAGACTAATTGTTTTGGTGACTACCTTGAGCTACCATTGTGCTGCCAATATATATTTTTCATGAGCATTGTGAAATGCCACTATGTTATAAAATCATTATATGTCTACGCATGATCATTTTTTAACCAATTAGATTATTAGGTGTTAGAGATTTATTTCATAGTTTAATAGTTAAAGTTCATACTTTCTGCTGGTATGTTCACTTTCAAAGAAAACAACCATTTTAATATTAAAGATGATAGTTTAAAAGTGATAAAAAGGCATAGGACAGACAATTGAAACTAAGAAAATAATCACTGGAGGGCTAGTACAAAGTGGAATTTTGCTGTTTATGCAAAAAACACATTTAAAAAAACACACAAAAGAACTCCAATGCTTTCCCCTGAATAGTAAAAATAACAAGATTCATGCAATTCTTAGTGTGAGGTTGGTGTCTTGGCAACACCAAATAGAATGTGGACAATTGAACCTTACACAGTAATATTATTGTTTCTTTTTATTTTATTTATTTATTAATTTATTTAGAGACAGAATTTCACTTATTAACCCTCGGTAGAGTGCTGTGATGTCACAGCTCACAGCAACCTCCAACTCCTGGGCTTAGGCGATTCTCTTGCCTCAGCCTCCCGAGTAGCTGGGACTACAGGTGCCCACTACACTGCCTGGCTATTTTTTTGTTGCAGTTTGGCCAGGGCTGGGTTTGAAGCCACCACCCTCAGTATATGGTGCCAGTGCTCTACTCACTGAGCCATAGGCTCTGCCCTATTGTTTCTTAAGAATACTGTACTCTAGATGATGGAAGTTTTATAAATCTCTTTAAAGTTCTATAAAACACTCAGAGGGAAAATTAAATGCTATGAACTGTAAACATTACTTGCAAGATGAATTCAGTAACCAGTGTTTAAAATGCATTTTGAAACATTGAAGTCTTACATGTGGTCAAGTTTGCCATAAAGATCTTTCTCTGAATGACCTAATTATCAGGTATTTTATTATTGATATTTGGTACTATGTAAATTCAGCTCTGATAAAGCAAAGAAAATCACAGTGTTTTGTACTATCAATCAGGTCTTTAAAAAACAAAACAAAACAAAACAGGTAAGATTTTTATGGTGGGAAGAAGAGATTCATCATTGATTTTGCATAAAGAAGTGTCAGAGTCACACTCTATACATAATTAGTTGTGTGAACCTGGGCAAGCCATAAACATTTATTTACATAGACAAACTAAAATAATCCACATACAGAATAACAATTTTACATTTCTCCTCCTCTGGAATTTTCATACTATATGTTTTTTATTAAAACATACAATAGTCATCTGTAATCCTAGCACTTGGGAGGCTGAAGCAGATGGATCACCTGAGCTCAGAAGTTCAAGACCAACCTGAGCAAAAATGAGACCTGTCTCTACTAAAAATAGAAAAACTAGCCACAGTGGTGGTCACCTGTGGTCCTGTCTACTCAACAGGTTGATGTAGGAGGACAATGTGATCACAAGAGTTTGAGGTTGCTGTGAGGTAGGCCACCATGGCACTCTCCTCAGGGCAAGAAAAAAAAAACAAAAACTAAAATAAAAATACAATAGTCTTTCCACTGAATCTGTAAATCAAGCCAAACTTTTGCTCTATCAGGCCTAATACTGATGAAAAATTTTATATTCTACAAAATTATTATATATATTGTGTCACCAGCTTATCCTAAGCCAGGATTTAGGAAGGGACAAAAGTAATTAGCCTTTGGTAGGTATTTATAAGCGACATGACCTGAGGTACATTTTAACCAGACCAAATCCATGTTTGAGTATTTCAGTTAGAATTTAATTTAGTTGAATGCTACAAAACAAAATATCATACAGCCTCATCTGTATTCAAGCTACCTATTCCAGATCACAAATATCAGCAGGGATAAATATGTAAGAATAGTTCCAGGAGTAATGGAATTATACCTTGCTGTTTGACACTGTTGGAAACTCCATCAGAAGTACAGGCTCCAGGCAAGGAGGAAGAAAGCTTTTTCACATGGGGAGAATAATGATAATTGGAGTAAGGAGGTTCTCATTACTTCCTACAGACACTGTATGCCACCAGGGTTTCACTCAAGTGAACAATGAGCCTGCTTACGTTTTATAAGGCATCTGAATTCTTGACCTACTTGTTAGAGAGTTGAGATCAAAAAGGACTTCCCAAAGCCAGGGGGAATGGGGCAGTGTTGGGCATTTTTCCTTTCCAGGCGTATCATTCACGCTATGCATGGTTGTTGTGTTACTCTTTAACTGTTTGCTGATTTGTTAACCTGGCATTCACAACCTCAGATCAGTCTTGGAGTCTGATCTAGTTTGGAGTTTGCATTTATTGGACAATTTCATATCTGCAAAAGTTTTCTTTGTGTCTCATGTTTAGGAGTTTATGTCCACCATCTATAACGACCTCCTACCCTATGGTCATCTTTCAAAACATGATCTTATTTTTCATGCCCAACAACAGTCAGCCCTTTTAAGAACCTAATGAGATTACATACGTGATTTCATAGTTCTATCCACTGATCATACTATGGTAACCATATCACTATGGTTACCTTTGGCCATCTGGTAACCACAGTGATAGTCAGAAAATGAGGTGTGTAGCAATTTTTCTAGGATGAGTTCATGAACTTAATTGTTGGACTTTGTTTAGTAGTGTTTACAGCTCCCTTGAGACATGTCTTTTGTCTTGTTTTATTTATTTAGTTTATTTGTTGCAATTTCTGGCTGAGGCTGGGTTTGAACCCGCCACCTCTGGCATATGGGGCTGGCACTCTACTCCTTTGAGCTGCAGGTGCCACTCTTTTGCCTTGTTTTAGATACACTCTTTTATTCTTTGCCTAGTTGTAAACTCTTTGAGACCTGAGATTATGTCTCCTTACCACTTTACCTTACATTTCCTCAACAGAGTTTTTTTGTTTATTTGCTTTGGTACGAAGTGGGTATTTGGTGTATAGTTCCTAATGAGTATCTATTGTCTAAGCACTCAGGTAAGAACCATTAAAATTAAGAGGAAGATTAAAGATCAAAATGAATCCTCTGTCCTTTGCATTAGTTTTTTCCTCTAATATGTTTAAGAAACGTGAAAACTTTTTAGGTAAAACCAGTTCTTACATTTATAGTTTCTTCCTCATGGGAAATAGAAACCAAAATTAAAACAAAAAACAAAAAACCCTCATTTCCTAAAGATGTTTCTCTTAGCCAACTTAATAGCTTTTATGTAATTTAATAATTACATAATTACATTGGTTGTCCCAACAATCACTATGCATATGGAAAAATAGTAAATTTTATAAAGACGTGGCCAAGATGTAGAGAATATTTTGTAAATCTTTTATAAAATTTTGTAATGACTACTTTGTACATAAAGGTAATTTATTTATAATTTCCCATTTTCTCTATGTACAGTGACAGTTGGAACACTATATAAGTTGGATTTTCCTTTTATTGGAATAAATATATGGCTCACTAAGCAATACAAACTTTTGAAGGATCATATTTATGAGTCCCCCACCCCCTGAAAAAAGATAATTAGAAGTGACTAAAATAAGTCCTTAATATACAC
Source organism: Otolemur garnettii (assembly GCF_000181295.1). Classification (NCBI taxonomy): domain Eukaryota; kingdom Metazoa; phylum Chordata; class Mammalia; order Primates; family Galagidae; genus Otolemur; species Otolemur garnettii. The sequence goes on from NW_003852410.1 coordinate 9,775,826, forward strand.
TTGGAGCTGAATTCTTCCTGAAAGGCCTTACCAGCTATGCCATAAAGATTACAGTTGCCAAAATACAATCAAGCAAATAAATAGGACAGAATTCCATCTAATGGAAGGGAGATATCGCGTATTTTATTTCACCATGTGGTTATCTATGATTTATAACCTGCCATTTTTTTCATTCACACAAAGTTGCATGTATTCCAAGAGGTTATAAACCTTGATTTTTTTTATGCATAGTTCAATCAGCATTATTTACTGTAGACAACAACACTTGGGGGACGCATAAATTTTACTTTATCTTCCCTGGCATAATAAATGATTTATCAAGCACACTGTAAAAGGGAGAACAGAATACTCTGGTCATATACAGTTGTTTGAATATTAAGTTCTTCCCATAATAAAGCTCTGGTTTATGATAACTTCTGTGTAAACTTGGTTAGCCAACACGCTTTGAACCATGTTGACTCTATAGGCAAGAATTGCCTGCCCACCCTGACAGTGAGTGATGTAAGGAAGTGAACTATCAGTGATTGAATCTTATCCTCAATTTTCTGATGCCTCTGGATCCACCACTACAATTATTCTAACTCATTGGGTCTTGATAATATAGGACCATTAATTATGGAACATGAGCTGAGAGATTCTGATACTCACCTAGCTTATTTAATTCTGCCGCTAAAGTCAAAAGAGAAAGTAATATAACTTTGTCCTTCCATTGGTGATGTTACCCAAGGTTACTAATATTCTGGATGTAGGTGTGGTATAGAACTCCAGTTACTGCCAAACCCCTCTATTCTGTGTTTTGGATCAGGATATGCCTAGATGGGCTATTTACTTATTCCTGTGAATCTGGCTAGTAATGATACTAACACTAAGAGCTATTTGAATTCCTATGATTGTGCCAGCTATTTAAAATTCAGCATCTGATTTTATACTTTAAGAAACTTCCATGTTGGAAACTCATTCATACTGGCTCTTTAAAACATTTTTAATTTCAAATTAATAAGAAAGTACACATTTTTAGGTTACATTGTTCTCACTGCCAAGGTATAGTTCAAGTTGTAGAGAGCCCCTCACCTGGGGGGTGGGTTGAACACTCTGGCATTGTGTACAGTAGGCCAGATCCCGCCAAATGCCCTCCCTCCTTCAACCAATTATCCGTTCCCCTTCCCCCTCCTCACACGCCCCCTTGCTAGACTATATTTGTGTTTTATCATTACTATCAGTGTGTAGCTATTTATATATTGGTTTCATATTAATAATGATTATATTGGATTTTTTTTCCATTTTTGAGATACTTTACTAAGAAGAATGTGTTTCGACTCCATCCAAGTAAACAACAAAGATGTACAGTCTCCCTCTTTTTATTATGGCTGTGTAGTATTCCCTGGTATAGCTATACCACAATTTGTTAATCCATTCATGTGGATGAAGCATTGGGCTGCTTCCATGACTTGGCAATTATGAATTGAGCTGCAATAAACATTCTGGTGCAAATGTCTTTGTGGAGAAATGATTTTTTGTTCTTCTGGGTAGATACCTAGTAATGGAATTGCAGGATCAAACAGAAGGTCAACTTTTAGTTCTTTGAGAATTCTCCATTTTTCTTTCCATAATAGTTATATTAGTTTGCAATCCCACTAGCAGTATAGAAGTATTCCCATCTCTCCATATTCATGCCAGCATTTGCAGTTTGGGGACATTGTGATGTGGACTAATCTTACTGGGGTTAGGTGATATCTCAGAGTGGTTTAGATTTGCATTTCTCTGATAATTAAAGATGATGAACATTTTTTCATGTGTTTATTGGCCATTTGTGTATTATCTTTAGAGAATTTTCTGTTCAAGTCTCTTGCCCACATAGAAATGGGGTTGTTTGCTTTTTTCTTATGGATTAGCTTGAGTTCTCTGTATATAATAGTTATCAGGCCCTTGTCAGATTCATAACATGCAAAAATCTTCTCCCATTCCAAAGGCTTTCTGTTTGCTTTGTTTGTGGAACCCTTAGCAGTGCAGAAGCTTTTTAGCTTGATCATGTCCCATTTATCTATTTTTGGTTTTGCTGTCATTGCCGGGGGGGGGGGAGTGTCTTCCTCATAAAATGTTTTTCCAGGCCAAAATTTTCAAATGTTTTCCCTATACTCCCCTAGAAATTTTACTGTTTTTTGTCTTAAATTTAAATCTTCTATCCAGCGAGAATCAATTTTTGTCAACGGTGAGAGATGTGGGTTCAGTTTCAGTCTTCTACATGGGGCTAACCAGTTCTCCCAGCACCATTTGTTCAGTAGAGATTCTTTCCCCCAGTGTATGCTTTTGTTAGGCTTGAGAGCTAATTCAGTGTTTCTCTTCTCAAGTTTTCACCTATTGAAGTTATAATGGAAGCTTGAAATTGGCTGTGATAAGAGTATTACACCATGTAAGTTGCAAATTAGGGCTTTTCACATTTTCAGTTTAAAAGCAAATGACTCTAATCTTTGGTAGTAGGTATTCTTATTTCCAATTTATCAATGAGATAATTAAGGATCAGAGAGGTGAAGTATCTTGCATAAGATATACTCAGTATGCAAATTTTAGGCTCAGGTTTGAATCGGGTCTGTGACACTCCAAAACCCATGTTCTTTCCTGTATGGATAAATTGTTGAAGGTGAATACACACTCAATTAGGGTCAACCACTGTGAATAAACTACCATTTTCCAATACATTTCGCCAAATGTTTACTTTCCTGAATATTTGGGTTATATTGAACTTTTTTTCAATGCAAGTAGCCAGTTATCTTCGTAAAGTTTGTGCATAATAAAAAAGTTCATTTTCAACAAAGTGTTTTCCGTAGGAACATGACGGCTAGGATGAGATGATGATGTCTTTTTCAGTGAGTGATATTGGCACCTCAATAATGACAATTCAACCTTCACATCCCAACTGACAATTGCAGGAGGAATCAGAGGGGATAGAATAGCAGGAAGAGGGATAGGAGGGGAAGGACTTTTAAACTATATCAAGTTATAAGAAACGATGTAACATTTTTAAAAAGCACTGCGAAATTACATTTAGAAGTGATGGTGTTTTTTCCTTCAATGGGTTATTAATAGCAAAAAGATGGGTATTTTTTTTCTCCACAAGCAGGGTACAGTTTCACATCTCTTTCTAGTGATCCAGAACAGTTTCTAAATTCAAACCATTTTACTTGTTTGACTGCTTGTCTTGTTTCTGTAATCTGTTGTTATGGAAATGCTGAGATGTCAAAACACTGTGCAGCCAGATCCCACAGGGGAAGGGGAGGTTCTAGGAGGAAAACTCTGAAAAAGGTTTTAAAGGCAAACTGAAAACAAATTTGGACTTTGCTCTTACAAAATCAAAAAGCACAACCAAGCAAAAGAAATGTGCTTTGATTTTCAAACCACTACTCCCGCGTGGACAGTTAATTCTCTACTTGGTGAAAGGGCCGTGAAACCCATTTTCAGTCGTTTACCATACACTGGTGAACCCGCATAAGTCAACGACACCCTTTCTCACTTGCACACCAGGAATATTTCAGCCATTTGAACAGAATTGACCAGCCTGTTATAAATGAAATGAATCAAACCAGTTGTTTGGCATAATGGACAGGCTAAATGATGGCTTAAAAATGCCCGTGCTTTGTCAATGTCTCTCCTTCTTTTGTGAATATAGACACGTGTTACAAAGGTCGCCTATTTATCAAGTGTAAATCTATTGTCTGAAATGTTTATTTCAAAGCTCAAATGAGTTGTTACAATCCCAGTGTATGCTTTAAAATAACAAAAACGTGAGCTACTAATTCCATAATAAAAAAAGTTGTTCTGGTAAATACAGACACATATCCTCCACCATTTTAGGAGTAAAAGGGATTATTTCAGTACCACTTACAATTTGCTGCTGTCTGGTTGTATTAGTTTACAATCCCACCAGCATTGGAGAAGTGTTCGCATCTCTCCACATCCACACGTACTGGCCAAGTTCTAAAGCATTGACCCAAGGAGACAATATTCAATTCAAAAAAGAAACAATAACAGTACAGAAAAGAAATGCACCATCTTATTAAATAGTTGAGAAAGCTGGGCTGTTTGATAGATGTTTGGATGGTGGAAGAGAAGAAAGAGAATTCCCTTTTCCTTTAGCATCCTGAGCTTTAACCCTGCCAGACGCCCTTTGTGTAGAGAAGAAAGCTTAACAGGGAGAAAATACATGAGATAACATTATCTGGGGCAGAATCACCAGTTTGTCATTCACCCTTTGGGGTGGGGCTGGTCATCCTGACATGCCAAGTCTTTGAGAACAGAATCTTCTTTTGGAAACAGTATCAGATGTGCAGCACAGATCTGGTAGGTAAACATCTGTCATGATGGCTTACGACATGATAAACAGAGACATCGGAGGTGAGGTTTCCAGTGCTGGGGCCCAGATCAGTGCTACTTAGCAATGCTCACCCAGCACCTGGCGCAGTGGATGACACTGGGCAGTGTCACAGTAAACGCTGTGGAATGAGATTAATCTGCACTTTTCTCAGGGTACATTTATTGATCTGTTAAATGGGAATGAAGCAAAATCTGACTCAAAATACATTGAGAAGAAACTGAGATGACGTATGTGGAAGTCTTTTAAAAAGTGCTTGTAAGGGCCAGATGCAGTCACTTACACCTATAATCCTAGCTGTCTGCGAGGAGGAGGCAGGAGGATCTCTTGAGATCAGGAGTTCAAGATCAGCCTGAGCAAGAGTAAGACTCTGTTGCACAAAATTATAAAAAATTAACCAGGCATGGCAGCACGTGCCTGTAGTAATAACTAGGAGGCTGAGGCCCAAAGATTACTTGAGTCCAGGGGTTTGAGGTTGCAATGAGTGATGATGATGCCAGTACATTCTACCTGGAGTCACAGAGTCAGACTCAGTCTCAAAAAAAGAAAAAAAAAAATTTAAAGCACATGAGTGTGGTGGTGCCTGCCCTGTAGTCCCAGCTACTTGGGAAGCTAAGGCAAGAGGAACACTTGAGCCCCTGGGAGTTTGAGACCAGCCTGAGCTGCATAGTGAGACTCCCTATATATACAGAACAGGCCAAAAAAAAAAAAAGTATGCACATTTAAGAAAGGATAAAACTGCATTAAAATTATAATACTCTATGTATTAGTCACATTTGGCATCTCATATAATTGCAGAAGTCAACTGTGACTTAAGTATTATAATTTTAATACAATTTTATCCTTTCTTAAATGTGTATCTATATTTTTGGCATTCTCTGAACATACATATGTTCAAAAAATCAAAATATTTGTCACTTTGCAAGTATTTTTTCTTTTCCAAAATTTATGACAGCCATACATAAAATTTATACCTCTTCACTTGGAGACAATGAGTTAAAGCACATATTAGGAAAAAATTGATGTCAAAATAAAAATGTATACTTTAGCACTAGGAAATTTTTCTCAATCTTGGATGTTCCTCCTGAAAATTTTGTGGTTATTTTTAAAAAATGAAATTATTTCTATATTACTATGAATGTGTAGGCAATATGACCTTGGCTTAGATGGTTCAAAATTATTTCTAGATATTTAAAATGTTCTTTTATGTAACTACATCCTGTTACTGCTTCCCTTGCTGAAATGATGTTCTGTGATCCTATACTATGGAATTCTCCAGGTAACACTTAAAAATAAGTCTCTGTATATATTATGCTGAAGCTGTCTCTGTAAATGTTATGTCCCCATGTAATTCCTCCGTGTCCTTTCTTAGCTTTACTTAACTCTAAGTAGGTGGTCAAATCTTCCTGCTCTCGTCCCCAAGTAAAGAAATTGATCATAGGCTTAATGTCAATGGCCTTATTTGATAAGTTGTACCTTGAGTTATGCACTGAATAGTCCACACTGTACTATATAAAAGTTCTCGTGAAATAGGAACAGATTATTGACCCTCACAATTACTGATGTGATTGTGATATGCTAGAGGTCTCTGAAATTTATTTTTAAATTGTGCCACAATGTTAACTATTCTTGTTGAGAAAATGGATTTTCTTTAAAATAGTAGCCATCTCTTCTTCGAAAAGATAAAGCCAATGTCTTTTGAAATGTATTGTAATACAAGTGAGAGAGAAAGAGAAGAGAACTATTTGTTGGTGTCTACTGCACCAAGCACTGTGGTCGGGAATTTGTGTATGTGTATTAATACCTATAATCCTCATAGCAAGATTATTACCCCATTTTACAAAATAGGAAAATGATTTTCAGGGAGTTGAAAGTGACCCAATTGATACCACTCAGTTATTAAATAGGGGAATACATCTAAAAATAAGCTTTAGAGTTTGGAATAATATTAGATTTATGGAAAAGTTGTGAGGATATTACAGAACTCCCGTATGCCTCCATCCAGGTTCGCCTGTTGTCAGTAACTTTCCTGGGTTCCTGGGCTTCACTCGTCAACCGATGCACTAATATTGATACATTATTCTCGTGTAAAATCCATATTTTATTCCAATTTGCTTAGTTTTTGCCCACTGTTCTTTTTGTGTTCCAGGACCCCATCCAGGCTACCAAAGTACGGCAACCCCAAGCATCATTAGGCTTCTCTCGGCTCTGATAGTTTCAGATTTTTCTTGTTTTTGATGAGCTTGACAGTTTTGAGGAGTGCTGGTCGGGTAGTACCAAGGCATCCTTTAAATTTAGATTTGTTTCACGTTTTCCTTATGGTTAGGCTGAAGTTATTGGTTTTTATTTATTTTTTTTTACTTAATTTTCATTAAATTATAACTGTATACATTTATGGGGTACAATATGGTGTTTTGATATACAATGTGGAATGCTTAAATCAAACTAACACAACCATCACCTCAAGTACTCATTTTAGTGGTAAGACTTTTATATGATACTCTTAGATGTTTTGAAATGTGCCCTCGCATTGTGTACATTAGGAGAGATCCTGCCAAACCCCCTCTCTCCACCTGCATTCCCCCTCCCCTTTTCTCTCCTTCCTCTCCCCTCTTTCTTTCTGGACTATCTTTGTGTTTTATCATTTGTATGAATCTGTAAGTGTTCCTATATGGATAAATAAATTGTGGTGTATGTACACTATGGAATACTATGCAGCCATACTAAAGAGGGGGACATTATAACTTTTATGTTTACTTGGATGGAGCTGGAACATATTCTTCTTAGTAAAGCATCTCAAGAATGGAAAAAAAAGTATCAAATTACTCCATACTATTATGAAACCAATATATAGAAACCAAAGTTATTGGTTTTTAGAGGAATAGGTGTACTACACAGGTAAAGTGCTGACTTCATCATGGTGTAGTTGGGTTGCACATGTCGTGACATGACTTACCAGTGTAGATGGTCAAGTTCACCATCACCTTCCACTTGGCCACCTGGCTGAGGTGGTGTTGTCAGATTTCTCCATTGTGAGGTTACTCTTCCTCTTCCTTGTACACTTTAAAAGGCTATCTTTATGCTCTGATGTACACAAGAGGTGGGGAGTGAGGCATCACCTCCTGGAGGGAATCACGCAAAGCATTTGGGATTCTTCTGTGTGGGAGCTGCCTCTTCTTTTCTAGTCATTTGTTTATGTAATAATTTATTTATATCAGTGAGGCTTTAGAGAGATTTATTTCATACTTTGGGTTATAATGTAATGCTACACTATTTGTTGTGTTTCTCAGATTGTCCCAGCTTTGGCCATTGGTGTTTCTTTTGATTGGTTCCTGTGCTCTTTGATATACTCACTACCTTTTTGTGTGTCTGTATCTGTGTGTGCGTTTGCCCTTTAGCACGTCCTCACTTTCTATCACTACAAAGTACTCCAGGTTCAGCTTGTCTATCCCCTGCTCTAGCCCTGGAATCAGACATTTCTCCAAAGATCCCTCGTCCCTTTTAAAAAGAAAGTCTTACTGCATTTAAAGGTATGGCATAACCTCACTGAAGAGGGTGGGAGAAAAGTGCTGACTTAAGTAACTTTGCAAATTAAGCCAAAGTTTTGGAAGCCAAAATCTAGGTACCAGTAGAGTCACTGTTGCTCCTGTGGTGTGAGTACTTCTTGGCCCTCACAGCTGATGTAGCAAGGAAATTTGTGAAGATACACAAATTCTCCTTCTTCCTACACACACACGTGTCTATTCGTACTTGTGTCCATCCTTACCTACATTAAGTTAATGTGAGTTCACGCTGATGCCTCAGACTCAGATCCAGTATCATGTGGAACATTCGGGCCTTTCCCCCTTGCTTACCTGCACCCCAGCCCACAAGGAGAAACCTGTCTTCCCCATCCACCGTTGATTATCTTAACCGATCCATCCCAGGAAGCAGGTATAGTAGTTTCAGAATTGTCTACCTGGGAAAGTTTCACCCTCTGGATACGATGCTTGTGCCTAGCTTCTTTTGCTTTTGGTCTTAAATTTTCCACTTAATTTGCAAAGTTACTTAAGTCAGCACTTTTCTCCCACCTCTTCAGTGAGGTTATTCCATACCTTTTAATGCAGTAAGACTTTCTTTTTAAATCACAGTCTGCATGTCATCCTCACCACCTAAATAACATTTTCTTTTTTTTCTTTTTGAGACGGAGTCTCACTCTGTCGCCCTGGAGAGAGAGTGCTGTGGCATCAAAGCTCACATCTCTGTTGGGCTCAGACATTCTTCTTGCTTTCGCCTCCCGAATAGCAGGGACCACGTTGCCTGGTTAGTTTTTCTATTTTTAATAGAGATGGGGTCTCACTCTTGTTCAGGCCGACCTTGAAATTCTGAGCTCAAGCAATCTGCCCTCCCAGGATAGCAAGTGTGAGCCACTGTATTTATCCTACCCAAATAATCTTTTTCTTTAAATTTAAATTTTCTTTGAGCTATAAATTCTATCAAGATTGACACATGAATTTTGTCCTGTATCCACCTCTATAGTGTCATATATAGAATATTTAATATGCTATGAATAGATATCTAAAATATCACCAATACTTAACCGAGTCAACTTTTCCTCTCCCTATGATCTGATCTGTTTAGTTTTTCTACATTTTTGTTTTTCCCAGATGTCACATAAATTGAACCATACTTTCCAGACTGAATTTTTCCACATTACAATTGCATTCATCCTTTTATTTTATTTTATTTTTCTTGGCATGGTTTTACTTCTTATACTGTTGTATACACACACCTTGCTTATCCATTCTCCTGTTGCTTCTGGTTTTTGGTGACCATAATAAATCTTCTATAAACACTGTAGGAAGGTATGTACACATACATACACACACACACATAAACATTGTCAAATAATTGGTGAATACATACACACACAACATCCATTTTCAAATCACTGGGCGAATAGCTAGGAGTGCAATTGTTGGATTGTATGGTCTTTTAGCTTTGTAAGAAACTTTAGCTTTGTAAGAAAATGTCAAACCATCTTCCAAATCAGCTGTACATTTTACATCCCCCCAGCAATGACCGAGAATTCCTATTGCTCTCTATGTTGTCAATGATGGTAATGTCAGGTTTAAAAAAAAAAATTAGATATTCTAAAAGGTGTATAGTGGTATTTCATTGCTGTTTTAATTTGCATTGCCCCATGAGAAGTGATGTTACGAATATTTTTCTTTTCAATATACTTTGTTTTTAGAGCAACTTTGGTTCACAGCCAGATTGAGCAAAATGTAGGGAGACTTCCTCTATACCCTCAGCCCACATGAGCACAGCCTCCCCCACTACCCACATCCCAGTAGTAGTATATTTGTTACAAGTGATGAACTTATGCTGACACATCATTATCACCTAAAGTTCATAGTTTTTATTAGGATTTACTCCTGGTGTTCAGCATCTTTTAATATGTTTATTTGCCATATGTAATTTTTTTTTTTGAGACAAAGCCTCAAGCTATCCCCCTGGGTAGAGTGCCATGGCGTCACAGCTCACAGCAACCTCTAACTCCTGGGCTCAAGCGAGTCTCCTGCCTCAACCTCGCAAGTAGCTGGGACCAAAGGTGCCCACCACAATACCTGGTTATTTTTTGGTTGCAGCCGTCATTGTTGTTTTGTGGGCTAAGGCTGGATTCGAACCCACCACCCTAGGTATATGTGGCTGGTGCCTTAGCCACTTCAGCCACAGGCACTGAGCCTGCCATATGTAACATTAAGTGAAATGTCTATTAAGACTTTTTGATCTTTGAAAAAATTGGATTGTTTACTATTTTATTGCTGAATTTTAAGATTTTATGTATATATAACTTGAATACAAGTTCTTTATCAGATACATGATTTTAAAATATTTCTTACATTTGTGCCTTTTTTTTCAATTTCTTTTTTCTTTTCTTTTTTTTTTTAAGAGACAGAGTCTCACTTTATCACTCTGGGTAGAGTGCCATGGTGTCACAGCTCAAAGCAACCTCCAACTCCTGGGCTTAGGTGATTCTCTTGCCTCAGCCTCCTGAGTAGCTGGGACTACAGGCGCCCACCACACACCTGGCTGGGTTTTTTTTTGCTGTTGCAGTTTGGCCGGGGCCAGATTTGAACCTGCCACCATTAGTATGTGGGGCCAGCGTCCTACCCACTGAGCCATAGGTGCTGCCCCCTTTCTTCAGTTCCTTAACAGTGTCTTTCATGAGCCCCAAACTTTTAAGTTTAATAAAACCTAATTATCAATTAGATGTTTCTTTCTGGAATAATGATTTTAGTGTTGCATTTAAATACTCACCCCTAAACCCAAGGTCATGGAGACTTTTCCTCTGTTTTGTTTTATTCATGAAGTTTTACAATTTTGCTTTGTACGTTTGAGTCTATGATGCATTTTGAGTTACTATTTGTCACATGTGTGTGATCTGTGGATAGGTTCTTTTTTCTTCTTTTTGTGTAGAGATTCTGTTGTTTAGCAGCATTTGTTGTAAACAGCCTCTTTCTCTATCAAATTGCCTTTGTGTCTTCGTCAAAGACCAGTTGTCTGTATTTATGTGGGTTTATTTCTGTTCCATTTTTCTGTGCTTATCTTTTACCAACAGTGTTTTGTCATTATTACTGTAGCTTTATAATAAATTTTGAAATTAAATAGTGTGACTCCTATACTTTTATCATTCTTCAGTATTGCTCTGCCTTGTCTATACTAGGCTCTTTGCTTTTAATTTTAAGGCCAGTTTCTCTACCATATTTTATAGATATTTTTGACTTTTCTTCTAAGATAGTCATGCCATCTGTAAATAAGGAAGGTTTTATTTCTTCCTTCTCAAAATATTTAACTTCTATTTATTTTTCTTATCATATTGAACTAGCTCAGACTTCTAGTTGGATGTTAGATAAGGTTGGTCAGAGAACACAGTTGCTTTCAGTTATTGAAAATTATTCATTCTCTCACTGTTATATATAATGCTAGCTGTGAGTTTTTAGTATAGAGCCTTTATTAGTTAAAGAAGTTCCTTTCCATATAAGTGAATGTTCTCTAGAGAAATAGAATCAATACAATGTATGTGTGTATCTACACACATGCACATATACATGTATATGCATATAGACATCTTATTGTTTCAGCAGAATTTGTTGAAAACTTGTACATATCTGTATATATGTGTGTCTGTGTGTGTGTAAGGGGGGGGATATTTTAAGGAATGGGCTTATGTATTTATAAAGGATTTTAAACCCAAACGCTACAGGTAAGCCAGCAGGATGGAGTCCCAGGGAGCAGTTGTTATTGTAGTGTCAGTCCAAGGGTAGTCTCTTGGTACAATTTCTTCTTGCCCAGAGGAGGTCAGTCATAGTGCTATTAAAGCTGATTAGATATAACCTACCCACGTTGTGAGTACAATCTGTTTTACTTAAACTCTATCTTTTTAAATGTAATCTCACCCCCAAAACACTCTGATGGAAACATCCAAAATATTGTTGAAACAAATATCTGGGCACCATGATCCAGCCAATTTGATGCACCTTATATTTATATTTCTTTGAATTTTTTTTTGTTACAAATGGGTTTGAATTTTGTCAAAATTCTTATATAGCATGTATTGATACGATCTTACGTTTTTCACTGTTAATGTGAATTACATTGATTTATAACTATTGAGCCAACTTTACATTATGTGCATGAACTCCATGTGGTTGCTGTTACTGTTTTTGTAAGTTGCTGGGTTTGTTTTGGTAACATTTTGATCAAGATTTTTGTGTCTATGTTCAATAATGGTATTAGTCTGTAGTTTTCTTGTAATATTCAGTGTTGTTCATGGACCCCAAACTTTTAATTTTAATTTTAGTGAAGTGTTCTTGCAGTAATACTCATCAAGTGAAGTATTATTTCTGCTTCTACTAAGTGGCAGAGAGTGTGTCTTTTAGGTACAAATGTAACTGTAATTGTACTTCTGTCATTCTGCGGCTGACTCATTCTTCAAATCTAGTTGACTCACATCATCTCTAGAATCTCCTTTCCGATGGTAGAATGAAGGATTAAGACTAGATGAGGCAAAATGTCCCTTTCAGTGTTAGAATCAAGATTTCCATTCCTACAGGCAGTAACAAAACCTTAACTTAAATGACTTCTTTTTTTTTTTTTTTTGCAGTTTTTGGCCATGGGTGGGTTTGAACCCACCACCCTCCAGTATATGAGGCCAGCGCCCTACTCCTTTGAGTCACAGGTGCCGCCCTTTAAATGACTTCTTAATGTTTTACAAAACACATTCATGGTCATTATACTCATATTACCATATCCTCTAACCCTGTGGCTGGGTAAAGCAGGTAGTACTTTTCTCTGTTCATAGATGATGTTATTGATGCTCTTAAAAATTTACTTAAATTGTTCAAGATCCACAATTTCTAAGTGGTGTGGTCCGAATTCAAATTCAAAGTCTTTGGGCCAGCATGCCAAGTATTTTCATTTTTGCAAGAACATGTGTTTATTTCATTAATCAACAAATCCATTCTCCCTACATATTGTTTCAAAGATCATTCCTGCTCTTTCTTAGAAACTTGCTCCATACCTAGAAGAGTGTTGTCTCCAGCAGCTCTGTTTTGTAAAAAATGAGACAGGCTCAGAATGAGACTTATTTTCTCATTTCTTTTTGTGCTGTGATTACTACTGCTTAGTTTTCTTCTATAGATATAAATCATTATTACATTAATTTTTTTTTTTTTTACAAAATGCAACCTGGCCTAATCAGCAAAAGTAGCCCAAATTATAAAACTCACATGAGATGGATATAATTAAATAGTAGGGAAGAGAAAGGGAGAGATTCCAGGCCTTGCTACAAAGAAAATGAGAATAAGTTATGCGGTGCCTGTGGTTCAGTAGGTAGGGCGCCATCCCCATATACTGAGGGTGATGGGTTCAAACCTGGCCTGGCCAAACAGCAACAACAAAAAAAAAAATTAAAAAGAAAAAATGAGAGTACATTCATAGCCCTCTGAATTGGCCATGGCACTGACATCTTTATCCCCTGTTAGCTGCAAAGGCTTTGCTAATCATTGCACATCACAGTGATAGCAGACTGAAAATGAGTGGATCATATCCTGAGGCTGTCTGTCAAAAAAGTCTGTGAATATAATTTTAAAACAGAAGTTAAGTCTAGAGAGCCTCTAACTCCTCATAGAAATGGTATTTGACTTTTCCATTATAGAAATTCCCCACCCTAATCAAAATAAGGAAAATTGTTCTGAGTCTGGCATTTGTTCATCCCCGAGAGGAAGGAGGCATTTTGCTCTCAGGTTTCCAGAATGGGTGTATTTGTTGTAATGTTGCAAGGGCAATGATGATTTGTTTGAGTCTAAATAAATGTAAGAAAATATAGGAGAAAGACATTAGAAACTCATGTAGATGGAAGATCCTGGTTCGCCTGCATGGATGGGTAGAGTCGTCACTGAGACGTAGCAGTTCTTGGCAAATCATTTATCAGATATTTAGGGTGAAGCATGGAATGTCAGAAATTGGAATCCGAAGATATGCAGTAGGAAAGAAGAGTGATGAAACCAAATAACTTGTGAGCACAAGGGGGTTGATGTGGAGACTCATAAAGTATTGATTAGACAATGTAAAAAGACAAGCAGGCTCTTGAGAAAGAGAATCCATGCTGAGGGCAAGAACCAGTGATTAATCAAAGATGTTCCCTTTAGTTGCTTATGCGTGAGAGATGAACATGCATGACTCGAATCACAACAATAAATACTGCCATAAAACCATCGCGTGTTATTGAATGCTGTGTGCTAAGAATTCTCAAAAGCACTCACTAACCCCTTAATTCGCACACGACCCCTATAAAACAATTGGGAATATTATTCTCATGATATAGATGAAAAAACTGAAGTTCAAAGAACTTGAATGACTGGCCGAATAATGTACAGACATAACCGGTAGAGCCGAGATTCTGGAGAAGTCTGCCACAGCCAGAACTCCCCATCTTCCTCCAAGCTGGATGTTGCTTCCCTATCTGACCAAATGTTAATACATGGATGATGATAGGTAATTTATTGGAACCGGAACATGATTAACATTGTATAACACACAGCATGGTGATGGGGGGTGTGTGACAAAACAAAAATAAAAAGATATAAAAATGGGCTTTGGAGTCTGATGAACCAGAATCTCATCTCCTAGAAAAGAGGAGATAGAGATTACAAGATAGAGAAGCCAAAGGAACATGTTTTCAAGGTAGATTAAAAAGAACGCTTGAACTTTGCCACAGTGGTGGTGTATGAGTTTTCTATCGCTGATAGAACAAATTACCACCTACACGGTGGCTTAGAACACCACAGTTGTGTCATCTCCTGGTTTTGTGTTAATAGTTTGAAGTTGGATACGGGTCTCCTTGGGCTGAAATCAAGATATCACAGGACTGACTCCTTGCTACAGCCTCTAGGGGGGAATTAACTTCGTTCCCATTTCCAGTTCCTAGAGGCCGCTCTTATTCTTCCTCCCTCTGTCTCCAAAAGCAGCACTGTTGCATTTCTCTGACCCTTTCTCCATAGCCACATCTGCCTCTGACCATAGCCAGGAAAGATTCTGTGATTTTAAAGACCCTCGTGGTTAGATCGGGCCCAAATGGATAATCCCGGATCAACTCTCAATGTTCTTTAATTTCATCACATCTGCTAAGTCCTTTTTATAATGTAGCATAATAAATTCACAGGTTCCAGCATTCGGGCTTGGAAACCTCTGGGGAACAATTATTCCGGCCACTGTGGTGTTGAAAGCTCCGAACCTGGTGAGTACAGACTGAGACCCGATGTGAGACAAGATGAGAAACACAGGAGACACAGAAAGGCCAACCTCAGGGGGAAATAATTTTCTAAACATTAAAGGGCTGTGTTTTCAATCTTGTCTGTCTTTCTGATCTTACCACTGTGAAAATATTTTCCATACCTCGAGCTTGATCAAGTCTACCTTTTCTCTTCTCTGTGAGGTGCCAGCAGTGTTAGGAGCTGGGACAGAGGGAAACAAAGACACCATGGGCCTCACCTTTCCAGATCCTGAACAATTCTCTCTTTAGGCTGTGAAGCCAGCTTCTCTTGGAGGGATAAAAGTCTGTGTCAACTGATCTTTCTTGGGAATAAATGGCCTTTCAGAGTTTGGAGGGAGAAAGATTCTATGGATAATTTTATGTGGTTCAGATCAATAGTAGGCATCCTAGTCTTCTTCAAAGAACATCTTTTCCTGTATTCACTTCTGCATACCCTTACCAGAAAAGGAAAAAAAAAAAAAAAAAAAAAAAAACAAACTATGATGAGAAGTATCAATGTAGCCTTGGAAAAAAGGAGAAAGAGGGTTTTTGCTATAAATCACTAATAGGATCAACTTGAATCCCACTTTTTTAAAGCTATGATTAAACAATAGTGACAACAAAAAACACCCAAAGAATTCACAGCCTAAACGCCGACATCTAGTTCAGAATGTCCTCCAAGAGATGTAAAATTCCAGACACCCTCAAAAACACGCAAACCTGTTCTCCCCAGCCCACCCTCCATTCAAACAATGAATTGCTAACCTTTTCATTTAAGGGTCTTGTGTGTGAAATGTGAACGAACCCATCCAATTTATCATCCCAGAATAAACCTGTCATACTGTCACAGGAGCAGGGAATAGCCAATTGCTAATATCAAACGCTGTAAAAAGGGTCCGACTCCGAGTTCCTGGGGAGTGACCCATTTTTGCAGCACGGCATAAGCAGGCAGTATGAATTAGGCTAGAACAATATCAGTGGAATGTTCAACTCAAAAATCCTACTTGGAGAAAGAAAAAAAAAACACCTCATGTAAGCGTGTTAATTGAAATATTCTTAAATATTTCTGAAATATCCTGAAATATTCACACACCACAGGTTAGGACCCGGATATGTTTTCTCCCCCTCTGAATGTAATTTTCTTCCAATTTGAGCAGATTTACTCATTTGCTGAGGGCCCAGAAAAGAGGTGAAGGGTGAAAGAGGTCACCTTAATGTAAGAGGAAAATTATATTCCACTGAGACAGATTTTTTTCTAAAAATGGTAGCCAGTTATTTGGCATAAGACTGTCATTATGGGTTAGATGTTATAATACAACATAATAAAATAAAATATTAGCACTTACGTTTTGATTAGGAAAATATAGGTTGCACCAGGCTAACAAATGCTGAGATCCTAGTGCCTTAGCACAAGAGAAATATTACACAAAATCTGCTGTGGGTCTGGGGGTTCCCCAAGGCAACACTCTTCCACGTGGTACTCAATGTTCCGGGTATGTAGTATCTTGATTTTGCATGAGATTGTCACAGTTTGCTGTGGCAGAAGAAGAGGATTCTGGAGATACATGTATTAACATCTGCATACTAGCAATCCCAGCCAGTTTTCAAAAACCAGGTGCTGCAAAGTTTCTGGGAAATATATTTTTAATATACGAGAACTGAGTCTGGGTGTGGTGGCTCACGTCTATCATGCTAGCACTCTGGAGGCTGAGGCAGACGGATCACTTGAGTTCAAGAGTTCAAGACTAGCCTGAGTAAGAGCGAGACCCTATCTCTACCAAAAATAGAAAAATTTGCCAGGAAATGTGGCAGGTGGTCATAGTCCCAGCTACTCAGGAGGCTGAGGCCGGCAGATTGCTTGAGCCCAGGTGTTTGAGATTGCTGTGAGCTAGGCTGATGCCAGGGCACTCTACCCAGGGTGATAGAGTGAGAGTCTGTGTCAAAACAAACAAACAAACCAAACTCCCCCCAAAACAACCCTGGAGGTATTGAAGATCATTGATTGTGTGTGTGTGTGTGTGTGTGTGTGTGAATGCTGATCTGTGAAAAACATTGTATCAGAAGGTGGGAGATAACTATGGGATAAGTTACTAAGAATGGAGGCATAATTAACCAACTTCCAGTATGGTAGATGTTATTCCTTCACGTACAATTTAAATCCTTCTAATTCTGGAGAAATGAAGTAGAAGAATTGAAGTTATTACAACTTTGATCACAAGTATGTTGTTAAGGAAAATTGAGGCCACTGAATAGTTATGTAAAATACATCAATTAAGATCACTTCTGCAAAAAAGGATATTAGCTATGTTCATATCTATAGGTCAAGAATCTGCCCTTACTATAAGCCATTTCTGCTTCTTTTATTAACCTTGGCATAGTACCTTTTTGAAAAAAAAATTGTATTAATGCTTAAAATATCTTTATAAAATTTTTAAAAATTTAAAAAATTTTGTAGGTTTAGTGGGTACAAGTTGAATTGTGTTACCTGCATATATTGCAGTGAAATCTGGGCTTTGGGGTGTACCCATCACCTTAGAAGCTTGTATAAGTTTATAGAATACAAGTGCTCTTTTGTTATATGCATAGATTCCATTGTAGGGCCAGTCAGAGCCTTGTGGGTATCCAGCACCTGAATAACACACATTGTACCTATTAAGTAATTTCTCATCATCCATTACCCCACACCGTCGCCCATCCAAGTCTCCATTGTCTATCATTCTATACCATCCAAGTCTCCATTGTCTATCATTCTATACCATTCTTATGTACACATTAATTAGCTCCCACTTGCAAGTGAGAACATGCACTATTTGTCTTTCTGTATCTGACATCACTTAAGATGTTGCCCTCTGGCTCCAGCCATGTTGCTGCAAATGGCATGGTTTTATTCTTTTTGTGGCTCAATAACATCCCATTATGTACGCACATGTTACCACATTTACTTTATCCGATCATCCATTGCTCAGGACTTAGGGTCATTGCACCTCTTTGCTATCGTCAATAGTGCTGCAATAAACACACAAGTGCAAGCGTTTTTGGTTACAGTGATTATTTCTTCCCTTTGGGTAGATAGCCAGTAGTGGGATTGCTGGATCAAATGATAGTTCCATTTTTATTTCTTTGGGAAATCTCCATACTGATTTCCAAAGAGGTTGTAGTAATTTACATTTCCACCAACATTGTTGGCATCCTCACCAACATATGTTATTTTTTGACTTTTTAATAGTAATCATTCTGACGGGGGTATGGTAATGTCCTGTTGTAATTTTAATTTGCATTTCTCTGATGATTAGTGATATTAAGCATTGTTCATAGACCTGTTGACCATTTGTATGTCTTCTGTTAAAAATGTCTATTTGCATTCTTTGCCCACTTGCAAGAGGGTATGTTGAGTTATTTGAGTTTTTTGTATATTCTACATATTGGACCCTTGGTGATTGCCTATTTCACCAATATTTTCTCCCAATTTGAAAGTGGCCTGTTAACTGTGCAGAAGATTTTTCTTTATGTAAGTCCAGTTTTTATATTTTTCTTCCTGTTGCCTATGCTTTTGAGACATTAGTTATGAATTCTTTGCCTCCATCTGGAGTGTCC
Organism: Otolemur garnettii; assembly: GCF_000181295.1. Taxonomy (NCBI): domain Eukaryota; kingdom Metazoa; phylum Chordata; class Mammalia; order Primates; family Galagidae; genus Otolemur; species Otolemur garnettii. Next base: position 9,794,584 of record NW_003852410.1, read on the forward strand.
AACCTTTGGCCCACAGGGCACATGCTGATTTTGTGAGGACATATTTTTGGTTATCTGTGACAGATAGCACAACATGTATGCACAGTGACAGATAGCACAACATGTATGCACAGCACTTTTTTGCTAATCATCTATTGTCAGTGTTTGTGTATTTAATGTGTGGTTCAAGACAACTCTTCTACCTATGTATAGCAGAGGGAAAAAAAAGGTTGGACACCCCCAGACCAATGTCCAGAAGAGTTTTCCCTGTGTTTTCTTCACTATTTTAATAGTTTTGGGTCATTTACGTTCAGTAGAACCTCTGTAACAAACAGGTCAACAGAGATTGTAACAAGCTGGTCAACATTACTGACATGTAGATGTGGTGCATGTTTGATCTAAGAAAATTAGGTCAACATAAGGAGGTAGTCCGTGTAGGAGGGTGGTAATCTGTGGAGGTGGTCATCTAAAGAATGGAAGGGGTCCCATTTCATTCTTTTGCTTGTGTCAATCCAGTTTTCCTAGCACCGTTTACTGAAAGGGTACCCTTGCACCCTTGTGCTTGTTGACTTTGTCAAGGATCAGTTTGTGAGGCAGTGAGTATGTGCCGTTATTTCTGGGTTATTTCTTCTGCTCCATTGATTTTTGTCTCTGTTCTTACACTAGTATTCTGTTTTGGTTATTATAGCCCCTGACATAATTTGAAGTCAAATAACATGACGTTTCAGCTTTGTTCTTTTTGTTTAAGATTGTTTTGGCTATACAGGCTCTTTTTTGATTACATATGAAATTTAGAATTGCTTTTTTCTAGATCTGTGAAAAATGATATTGGCTTTTTTTTTTTTTTGAGAGATAGAGTCTCACTCTGTAGTGCATGCTAGAATGCCTTGGCCTTTGGGGGGGGCAGTTATTACTATTTCAATTTCAGTACCAATTATTGGTCTGTTTAAGCTTCTTGAGATTGCATGCTTTCAAAAAATTATCCATTTCCTTTAAATATTTAGTTTTGTGTGCAACAGAGGTTTTGATAGTAGCCTTGTTTGATACTATGTATTTCATATTTCTGTGGTGTCAGTTGTATTGTCTCCTTTTTCATTTATGATTCAGCTTATTTGAATCTCCTCTCCTTTATTCCTGGTTAATTTAGCTAGTAGTCTATCAATTTTGTTTATATTTTTAAACAACCAACTTTTCATTTAATTGAATTGTTTCTCTTTTTTTTGAGACATAGTCTCACTCTGTTGCCCAGGCTAGCGTGTCATGGCTTCAGCCTAGCTCACAACAAACCTCAAACTCCTAGGCTCAAGCAATCTCCTGCTTCCATCTCCTGCCTCTTCTGTAACTGGAAGTGCAGGTATGTGCCATGGCACATGTTATGATCTGCCCTCTTAATCCTACTGTTGCTATCTCCCAATGACTTTGCTAGCATTTGTTACTTTTGTCATTCACTTCAAAAAATATTTTGGTTTCCATCTTAATTTTGCCATTGAATCAACAGGCAATCAAGAGCAGGTTGTTTAATTTCCACATGTTTGTGCAATTTGGGAGTTCCTCTTGGAAACAATTCCTAGTTTTACTTTACTGTAGTCTGAGAAGATACAAAGTATGATTTTAATGTTTTCAAATTTTCTGAGACTTGTTCTGTGGCTTAACATAAGATGTATTTTGAAGAAAGTTTCATGTGCTGATGCAAAGAATGTATCTTCTTCAGTTTTGGGTAGAATGTTCTGGATATGTCTGGTTAAGTCCATTTGCTCTAGACTTGTGTTTTTCAACTTTTTTTTTTAATCTCACAGCACACTTAAACTATATTAAACTTCTTAAATTATGTTGATACAAAAAGAATAAACAAAGAATATACTTAGTGTGCTTTGAACTTCTTTAAAAATAATTTAATTAATGATATGTAAAATTTTTCATTGCTCACCTAAGATCCACTCAGGGCACAACAGTGGAAAATCACTGTTTCAGAGTTTTGTTAAGGTGCAGTGTTTCTTTGTTGATTTTCTGCCTCAATGATCTGTGTTTTTCTCTCAGTGGGGTGTTAAATTTCCTGCCATTAAATAGCAATGATGTTGCCTTTTATTTCCTTCTTTAAGTCTAGTAGTTTTTGTTTTATGAATTTGGGAACTCCTATGTTAGGTGAGGATGTATTTAGGACTTCTTGTGAAGTCAATCTCTCTACCATTATTTAATGACACTCTGCCATTTTTTTTTTTTTTTACTGTTACTGTTTTAAAGACTATTTTATCTTATATAAGAATAGCCACTCCTGCTTGTTTTTGGTTCTCCATTTGCATGGAATATTTTTTTCCCCAACCTTTTAGAGTCTAAGAGAATCCTTACAAGTTAAATGAGTTTCTTGGAGACAGCACATATTTGGGCTGTGTGTTTTTATGCATTCTGCCAACCTATATCTTTTAAGTGGGAAATTTATACTGTTTACATTCAATCTTAATATTGATACGTTAGTTATTGTTCTAGTCATTATGTTGATCGTTACCTGTTTGCTCTGTATTCTCCCTTGTGTTATTCTGTTGTAGGAGCTGTGAGTTTTCACCTTTTGTTGTTTTTACACTGGTAGGTATCAATTGTTCTATTTGATGTATGGCAAACTTTTAAGGATTTCTTGTGATGCAGCTGTAGTCATGACAAATTCCTTAAGTGTTTGCTTATTTAGGAAAGAATTTATTTATCTTTCATTTATGAAACATAATTTTTGGGTTACAAAATTCCTGGGTGACAGTTATTCTGTTTAATAAGACTAAAGATGGGACCCTGTTTTCTCCCTGATAAGTCTACTGTTAGTGTGATGGGCTTTCCTTTTAAGTTATTTGATGCTTTGATCTCATAGCTGGCAGGATTTTCTTCTCCACTTTGACTTTCTCCAGTCTGATGATTATGTGCCTTGGATATGTCCTATTTGTAATGAATCTCCCAGGAGCTCAATTCCTTTCCTGTATCTGGATGTCTAAATCTCTTGCACGATAAAGAAAGTTTTACTCTATTATTCTCTTGTGTAAGTTTTTCATACGTTTTCTTATTCTCTTTTTAGATCATGTATATTTCTTGTATTTAGTTTTCTTACATACTCACATAATTCTCAAAGACTTTTTTTTGTTCTTTTTATTTATTTTTTCTTTATGTTTACTGAGTAAATGCAAAAGTCCTGTTTTCAAGCTCTGAAATTGTAACTTCTCAATCTAGTCTATTTTTAAAACTTACACTATATTTTTAAATTCCTTAAATAACTGTATTCTAGAAGTTGTTATGATTTTTCTTGTAATATATATCTCTTCAGTGAATTTTTGATTTATTTCTCAAATTATTATTTTGGCTTCTTTGTGTTGCTTTTTGGGGGGTTTAAAGTCTGTTTTATCTGATAAAAATATAGCTACTCATGCACACTTTTGGTTTCTGTTTGCATGGGATGTCTTTTTTCATCTCATTACTTTCAGTCTGTATGCGTCTTTCCAAGTAAGGTGAGTTCCTTATAAGCATATGGTTGGATGTTTTTATTTTTTTGTCTACTCTAGCAATCTATATTTTTAAAGTGGAACATTTAATCTGTTTATGTTCAAAGTTAATATTGATATCTGAGGTTTCATTCCTGCCATATTGTTAAAAGTTTTACACTTGTTTTAATAACTTGTTTACTTCTTTTTATCTATCTGTCTGTTTTTGTGATTTGGTAGAATTCGATAGTTTTATGATTTGATTCCTTTCTCATCCTCATTTGTGTACTTGCTGGACCTGTGAGTTTTATGCCTTTGTGTGTTTTTATAATGGTGACTACCATCTTTTCATTTCTAAGTTTTAGACTCTTTTTAGCATTTCTTATAGTATTTTTCTAGTGGTGATGAATTTTTTTCAACATTTGCTTGTCTGAGAAATAATTTATTTCACCTTCATTTATGACACTTAATTTTTCTGGCTATAAAACTCTGGGAAGGTAGTTTTTCCCTTTCAGCACTTTGAAAATGCTGTTTCATTCTCTTCAGGCTTGCAGGATTTCTGCTGAGATAAACTCTATTCCTCTGATGGGGTTTCCTTTTTAGTTCACTACATGATTTTCTCTTGCTGATGTTAAATTTCTTTCTTTCACTTTTGCTATAGACAGTATGATTATAACACGTCTTAGAAAATTATTTTTGCAGTGTGTTTTTTTAGGGATGACTAGGCCTCCTGTTCGGGATATCTAATTATTTTCCTAGACTTGAGAATGATTAATTAATTAATTATTTAATTTTAAATAGCTTTCTGAACTTTTTGATCTTTTTCCTCCCTCAGGAATACCGATAATTCATACACTCAATTGCTTCATGTAGTCCCAAATATCTCAAAGTCTTTGCTCTTTTTTCTTTATTTTTGTCTGATGGGATTATTTCAAAAGACCTGTCTTCAAATTCTGAGATTCTTTCTTTCTTTCTTTCTTTTTTTCTTTTGAGACAAAGTCTCCCTATGTCACCCTTGGTAGAGTGCTGAGGCATCACAGCTCCCACCAATCTCAAACTCTTGGGCTTAAGTGATTCTCTTGCTTCAGCCTCCCAAGTAGCTGGAACTACAGGTGCCCACCACAATGCCCGGCTATTTTTTTATTGTTGTTGCTGCAGTTCTCATTGTTGTTCAGCTGGCCTGGGCCAGGTTTGAACCCACCAGCCTCAGTGCATGTGGCTGGTGCTGTAACCACTGAGATTCAGTAGGTGGCACTTCCAAGTTCTGAGATTCTTTCATTTGCTTTGTCTTGTCCAAGCATTTCCCAACTTTTTTCTTTTCTGCCACACATTGGAAGAATAAGAGTTGCCTTGGGCCACACATTAGATACATAAACACTAAGGAAAGCTGATCAGCAAAGGAAAAGATTCATGAATACTTTTCATATCTGACACCACAGCTAAGCAAAGTAGTCCTCACTATGGATGGGGCCACAGATTGGACACCACTAGTCTAGTCTATTTTTGATACTTTCAATTTAATTTATTCCCTCAAGCAATTTTGAGTTCCGGAATTTCTGCCTATGTTGTTCTTGAAACGATATCTATCTCCTTATTAAATTTCTCTTTCACATTTTGAATTAATTTTTTCATTTCTTTGGCTTTTGGATTTCTCTTCCATTTCATTGAGCTTCTTTAAAATCAATATTTTCAATTCATTATCTGGCATTCTGAGGATTTCTTTTTCATTGGGATCTGTTGCTAGAGAATTATTGTGTCCCTTTGAGGGAGTCATATTACTTTGTTTTTTCATCCTTTTATAATGATTTCTGTACAGCTAGAGCAGCAGTCACTTTTTACTATTGAATTTGATTTCCTTGGGGGTGGGTGACTTTTTCTAAGAATGGGTCTAGATGTTGGTTAGGTAGAGCCATTTGGCTTTGCCACTGGGTACTTGCAGTCTGAAGACACTTATGATGTCCTCGGTTATAACCAGCCTTGGTGGTATCTGGGGATTCCTTGGTGTGTTTGGGTTTAGCAGAGGCTGTGGGGAAGTAGAACTGGGAACTGCAATGGTCCTGTGTCTGTCTTCAGGTTTCAGTGGTAGTGATGGTTGGCTACGCATGTTTGTCCTTATCACCTGGGGCAGGATATGCTGGTACCTATGTTGGCAGTTTCAGGAAGGGGGATTCTTAGGCCTCTGAATGGCTTTCTAGAAGTAGCATTGTACTGGACAGGTGAGTGAGGTCTGAACTTCCTGAGCAGCCACAGGGCACAGGTGATGGGAATTCCAGTGGTCATGAGAACCTCTTCTAGTCTCTGGGCACTGTGCTCTGGTGTTAGCAGGTGTTGTAATAAGCTGTGTGGCTGAATCTCCACATCAGTAAGTGGCACTTGCAAGTAAGAGCCAGCTGCAGTGATAGTGGTAGGCTTTATATCTGACCTCTGTTCTCTGGGAGAAGTGCTGGGGTAGTCACCTTTCCTGGCTAGTCCCTAAGTTAGCTTCAAGGCTTGGGATGGTCAAATTGACCTCTTGTGGCCTGGATTCCCCAGTGGGAAAGTGGATCATAGTATCCAGTATCTCTTCAGTATACTGAAGAGCCCCAGTATCTCTGCAGTATGGGACTTCACTCTCAGTTCCTGCCTGGTCCCAGCCATGTAAACTAGTACTTGTAAACTCTATGCCAGGAAATGGAGTTTAATGAATTTGAGTTAGGTATAGTTCCTCATGTGAAGGAGCATAAATACGCACCTTTTTTCTACAAAGTTGCTGTCTACCTTGTACCCTAAAGCTCTATTGTAATTTCACAGATGGCCCTTGGAATTTTCTGTAACATTTTTTTTCCTTCAAGGCTGAATTTACTGGTAATAATAAAAGGACAAAGATGTTGCTGTGTGACAATTTTTGCTTTGGCATTTCAACGTGTAGTGTTTGCAAAAGCCTCTGGTTTCTGGACCTGTATTTTTGGAAAATAATCCATGGCACTTATATTCCCTGAACATTTTGAAATAAAATGTTTTTCTTTGCAAGGATAGAAATAACTTTAACTGCAGACCACCTTTAGGCTTTTTCTTTCTTTTTTTCTTTCTTCTGAATACTTTCAAGCAACTTTGTATTTTAACTCATACAACATAGAAGGACTTAGTTGAAATAAAAAGTCATTAACCACATAACAGTCAATAAACATCCTACAGTCATCCCTAGGCAGAGAACATGCTCAGCTCACTTTCCCTCCATTTTCCTCATTTGGCAAGATTGACATCCTGTGAAAGTGTAGTCAATATTTGTTAGCACTTCTGAAAGCTAACCAACTGAATTAGAGATACAAAGATTCTTTGGCAGAATCTCAAAGTCTGTGATCCACTAAATAACATAGAGGTTACTGTAGCAAGACCTTGTTTAAGAATCACATCATTTTCTTCCCTAGAAGACTTACTTTCTTTAGCTATTCTTTTTTTTTTCTGCTTTAAGAACTTAAGAACTTATTAAAACTGAAGTCAGTGTTCTCACACATGTTGGATTAGTCACCCAAAGTTTAGGGAAGCTGTATAGAGGAATACAAAAACTTCAGAATTTGATGTGAAATGCAAAGTGACAGGTCCTTGTTACATTATGTTTAGCAGAAATAAGTAAAAATATATTTACACACACGGAGCAATTCCATGTGGCTTTTCATTATTTTCTCACCCTTGACCGTATTATATTGTTCTATCATAACTTGAGAGGGTAATGGGAAAGTATGACCTGCTGTTGGGTACAGGTGGGTGCTTGCATTTTGAATCTTTATTAAAAGGTGAGGCTATTTATTATTTGTTAATAACCCACATATTATGGTATTTTGTATGGGTATAATAACATGGAGGCCATAGTAAGCTCCTCCTATGAATTTGAAGCTAAGCCTTTATGATTATTGTTTTGAATGTCAAACTATAAGGTGAATTCTTTATGATCAATGAGTCTTAAATTTTACCGTGTGAATCACCTAAGGATCTAGAGTTGGATTCAATAGATTTGAGGTGGGAGCTGAGAGCTTGTGTTCATAACAACTTCTTACTTAATCTGATGCTGCTCGTTTATAGATTTGCCTGAGCTTAAAGGGGTTAAACCTTATGTAACCTATGTGTGTTACATCATACCAAGAGAATAGTCCCTGGAGTAGCCCAAGACTGGGCTGTCTGATGAATAAGCCCATCAGAATGATACATTTTAGGCAAAGCAGCATAGATTGAAATAATGATTTTCTATAGCTAACAACACTGGTGTCCATCCAAACATCTAACGTCCAGCAAACATGTCACATACTCCAAGTATTATTCTATTCCTATTGCAAGGCCATCTATGTTGTATAATAGAGGTATCAGGGTAACTATGATACAATTAACTGTTTTTATTTATTTATAGCATCATCTGTGATTCTCTTCTCACTAGGAAATTTTCTAATTATAATTTACCTCCCCATGTAGGGCTGTTCAAGAGAAGACTATGAAGTTAATGCAAGTGAGTAATTAAGATGAGAATTTTTCATTGAAAATAAATAATTGTCTTAAAACACAGGAAGAAGAGCTGCTGATCAAAGCCTGTTGGCTATTCCAATAGCTTTGACTGTAACTTTTTATTAAATGTTAAGAAAACAGCACTTTTGGTCAGGATCATAGCCTTGGTTGATGTCAAATCATGAGAAATAGATACATGTGAAGGTACTAAATCATGGGTTCTCAGTCTCAAAAGCTGGTAAAGTGTAGACACAGAGAGTATAAAGCTCATCTGGAAAAACAAAAACAAACTTAGAATAGATAGGGGGCTTTAGAAAAGAAAAGTGAGGTGAGGGGATTTGCCCTATTTAGATATTAAAATATATGATAAAATGAAATAATTCCATATCCAGTATCTATGTCACTATAAGCAACATAGCTCCATCAATACATGAGAAAAAGTCCTACATATTTTTAAATGTTAAAATATAGCATTTTAAAGCAGGAAAAATACTGAATTAGTATAACAATGTGAAACAACTGGCTAATCATTTGGAAACAAAGTTATATCCTCTCCCACACTTTATAGCAAAATGAATACTATATGAGTTAATCCAGGAAATAATAGAAGTAGGCTCGGCACCTGTGGCTCAAGCGGCTAAGGCGCCAGCCATATACACCTAAGGTGGCAGGTTTGAATACAGCCTGGACCCGCCAAACAACAATAATGGCTGCAACCAAAAAAAAAAAAAAATAGCTGGGCGTTGTGGCAGGCACCTGTGGTCCCAGCTACTTGGGAGGCGGAGGCAGGAGACTCGCTTGAGCCCAGGAGTTGGAGGTTGCTGTGAGCAGTGAAGCCACAGCACTCTACCCAGGGGAATAGCTTGAGGCTCTGTCTCAAAGAAAAAAAAAAAAGAAATAATAGAAGTAATAGAAGGAAAGATAGTAGAATACTTTTATATAATTTATTACCAAGAAGGTCTTTCTAAGGATGGTGTCAAGGCAATCAAGTGAGTATAAAATTAAGAGACATAACTGCTTTGAAAAGAAAGTGCTTCCATGACAACACTTTAATCCACACCTTTGATACTTTTGCTGTTATCAAATTCTGAGTCAAGTGATAAATACATATGTCATAAAGTGAGTAAGCGTTATGGTTTGGATGTTTGGCTCCTCCAAATTTCATGTTGAAATTTAGTCCCCAGTGTGGTGGTTTTGGGAGCTGAGGATTCAAGGGGCAATCATGAGGAGATTAGTGCCACCCTGGGGGCAGGATGGTGAGTGAGGTCTCCTCTGTGAGTCCCCACGACAGCAGGTTGTTAAAAAGAGCCCAGCACCTCCTCTCTCTCTTGCTCCTTCTCTCAACATGTGATCTCTGCACATGATAGAAAGCCGCCTTCTTCCATGAGTGGGAGCAGCCTGAAGCCCTTCCCGTAAGCAGATACTGGCACCACACTTTTTGTACAGCCAGCAGAACCATCAGACAAATAAACAGTCTTTTCTTTGCAAATTGCAGGGCATCAAGTATTCCAGACTTTCTTAATGCTGTGGCCCTTTAATACAGTCCTGTGGGTCGTGACCCACAGGTTGAGAACTGCTGCAGTATAACAATGCAAGTGGACTAAGATAGTTAGTAGTGCTTCTCCAAGGAGCTTTTATAAATCAAGTAGAAAAAAAGAATATCACCTCCGTAGGATAATGACCTAGGTGCAAGAAGAAACACTTATAAAAAGGAAAGAGCCCCTTCCAAAGTGGCCAGTAAGCACCTTAACACATTTCCATCATTAACTGACAAGGCTATTGTTATACGAGTTGGAGAAAAAATATCAAATTCTTTAAATATATGTATAAAAACTCATAACTACTTCTAGTATGAGGACTCCAAAATATTTACTGAAGTGTTGTAATAGCTGAATTTTGGGAAAAAGAAATCTTGAAAGAAAATAAAAGCATCCTCAACATCAGTTAATGAATAATCAATTATTCATTATTTGATAGATATAGATTTTTATGCACTACAAAGGCAGCAAAATGAGCAGGCATACATATTTATGTATGTATAGCTATACTACCAATACATTTTACATGAAAAAGAGTTCATATGAGCATATACCATTCAACTTCAATTATAATTTAAGAAAATGCATATATGCAGGACAAAAAATTCTAGAAAAATATATCAGATATTCATAGTGATTATAGAAGCCTAGCTGGATTATATTTAATTTTCATTTTCATCTTCATGTTTTAGGTATTGTCAGATTTTTTAATAAACAGGTAATATAAGTATTAAGGATATTTCTGTTTTTAAGGGTAATAGGAAAAATATCATTTTTCAGTGGATCTTGGGAGAGTATTCTTTTCAGTAGTAATACCTTGATATCACTGTCATGTTGCTGAACATACATTTATTTAAAAACTTTATATGTAGCATCATGATTCTGGTTATTTCTGCATATGAAGTTTAACTGAAAATTCAAAATTTTATGATCCCAGAGATATTAGTCAATCTCCCCCCCATTCCTGGTCTTTGTCACCTAAGAGTGATAGCATCAGATCCTAATTATAAGGGCAAAAAAACCTTTTTGATATAATCTTAGCATCAAGCTCTGATTTCTGGTACTCCTTTTCCCCTTCAGTATCCTTTTCTTAACATATTCTTTCAAATCTACTAAGTGTGCTGTATTTCAAATGTAGATGTGTGCCTCCAGTACAGTTGAGTAGCCAGATAGTAATATAAATCTTATATAGGATCTATAGGTACTATACATTTGAGGAGAAAGATGATTATGATTGGGGAAAATTATGAAAATCATTGTGAGAGGATACTATCTTATCTACAGTATGCAAGGACAATTTTTTTTCTTTTTTTTGAGACAGAGTCTCACTTTGTCACCCTTGGTAGAGTGCCCTGGTAGAGTTTGAGTGCAACCTCAAACTCTTGGGCTTAAGTGATTCTTTTGCCTCAGCCTCCCAGGTAGCTGGGACTATAGGCCTCTGCCACAATGCCCAGCTAACTTTTAGACATGAGGTCTCTCTCTTGCTCAGTCAGGTCTTGAACTCCTGAGCTCAGGCAATCCACCTGCCACTGCCTCCCAAGTGCTGAGATTACAGACATGAGCCACCATATCCAGCCTATGCAAGGACAATTTTAATAAAGGCAGTAGAAAATACGGCATTTCAGGAAAGGAAACAATGGAATAAATAAAATTAAGAGTTAGAACACAAAGCATCTATGTGGATTATGGATTATAAGAAAGTAGTTATGTGTCACCAGACTTTGGGATATGAGATAAGAAAGCTGTGAGGAAAGACCAGAAAGAAATCATGGGTGGTCTTGACTGGAAGGTCAGGCATTATTTAATAGGTTAAAGAAGCAATTGAAGAAATGGGAGAAAGCCTGAAATAAGGATCAGATTGTAATTTAGTGTGCTAAAGAGCACGGGTTGGACTGGAGAAATGAAGAGTTTTAGACAGGAACGCCACAAGGGAAATTACTGCATTAATAAAGATGAAATTGTGGCTGGAGAACAAGAATGGATTCTAGATATTGCCAATGTAGAAACAAAATGATGACATATGATTGGATAAGGCAGACAAGAGACAGTCATCTCAAATATGGGTATTTGGAAAGACAATGGAAACAGAAACTTTGCACGAATTTCAACTTATTTAGATTTGTCGAGTTACAGTGGGAAAGATGTTTCCCGATGGCAGCATCATTTAGAAGGTGGAGTGTCGCGACCCATCGGGCCCCTATGGCCCTGGTCTCGATCCCCGCTAGTAGGAACCAGGCATAACTCGGATTAGAAGTACAAGCTTGTGGGAGACAGGCTAGCCCTTACTTTCCGGGTAGCCCTGAGCAACCTCCACACCAGCCTTTTATTGAGACGGAATAATACAGGTGAGGGGAGTAATTAACAAATACTACGAGATGAGGGCTCGGGTTCTTCTTCCACAAGGAACTCCTGTGGACGAATGGCCTGAGGGCCACCCCTTAGCTGCAGACCATCTTGCTCAGATGTCATCTGGCTCTTGGTGTCCCCTACAGTGGGGACTCCAGAGAGATGGTGGACATGGAGATATAATTCTGGATGTCTTTATCAAAAAAAGGAAATCTGGAGAGATGAGAGGATGGGTGGATATGGTAAAATCGGTGGCTAGCTCTGAGTGAAGAGACAAGGCCAAGGGCAGAAACTTTGGATGGACAGGTGCATGCAAGAGATTTGGAGAGAGCCAAACAGTGATAAACTGGGGCTTTGCCTATTCTGTTCATTGCTGTATTTCCAACACCAAAAATTGTGCCTGACACATAGAATGTTTTCATAAAAATTATTGAATGAATTAATGTCTCTAAGAGAGTGTTTCAAGAGAGTCTTGTGAACAATGGGTGAGACAGCCTCAGAGGAAGAGAGCATGAAGTCTTCAGAGGAAAGTGTATTTTGTGTTCATGTCATCGCTAACCTTTGAAAGACTAGATTCAGTAGAAGTGCAAAGGGACAGAATTCAAACCCTTCGGTAAAACACCTTCTTTGTTCCAGTCTCCTAGATCTAGTTTTTCTGGAATCTGGGATAGGCGTAACAATATTTTACTGTCTTTTTTCAACAAGCTATTACTCTTGTAGTTTTATGCTTTACTGGAAAAAAAAAAAAACTCTGCAATTAATTAAATCCAAGAAACACACATAAGTCCGACACAATGTCACATACTAATTTAGTCCTTACATAATATGGCTTTTGTCCCAAACACTTAAACATTGATTTCTCAAGGAACAACAAAACCACCGTGAGTGATAGACAGAGTTAATTATTTTTAGTTAGTTTCCCAAGCATTAAATTGGGAGGCTCATTTCTGTGTATGTATATATTCAAAAATTTGCAAGTCCCTTCTTTTTGCCTATGTGCCAGATGACAAATATCATTGCAATTTGTCTCTATAAATAGAAGAATATTTCATGGGGGAGGTGCTTAGACTTTGCGGAAGGTAATTACATTCTAATCTGAGAAATTGTATGTGTTAAAACCGGGGAGTGTGTTTTCCATTTGTTGTTTACTTACACCTTTTGGTTAGCGTCATTGCATTAAGGTACATAACAACCTTTGGGCTCACTAGAGAAAAGGAACAAAGGCATAGCATTAAGAAAAACATCAATTTACTCCACAGGTACCAGCGTTGTGTTTACTTCATCCCCTAAAATGAATGGTTATGTAATTCTCCTTTTAAAGCATATTTTATTACGAAGCCATGGGATAGATTTTGTTAGATTGGGTGCTTTGTCAGGGCAAAAAAAGATGAAAAATATGTGGAAATCTCATAGACATCCACTCACAGGTAGGTTGACTTTGGTAGATGACCTGTTGTAATTATGTAACATTAAAAGTAACAGGAAAGTGCAGTGGAGGAGAAAATACAAAAGTTCTGAATTCAGACCCGCCACTAGCTCACTTCTTTGTCTCTTTACCCCATGTGTCCCTGAGCAAGCGACACAGTCTCTTTGATTTGTTTCCTCATCTATATAAAAAGTCAATATGGTAAGGAAGAGACCGAGTCTTATTAAATGTGTATTTGGAAAGGTAACAAAGATACAAACTTACAAAGAAGATTAGCTTATGGGGTATATTCTCTTTAAATGTGTTGAGTTGCAGAGGTGCTGACGCCCCCCAGCCGAAGTATTATTTTGGGGGTGTAGACACTGGATAGTGTAAAGTTGAATGCAACAATAACAATTTATTTAGTTGCCATGGTCTGAAAGATTGTGTCCTCCCCAAATTCACAGGCTGAAACTGAAACACCAATATAATTATATTACCAGGTGGGGCATTTAGGAGCCAATTAGGTTACGAGGGCTCCCAGAATGGGATTAGTGCCCTTGTGAAAGGAGCCCAAGGGATTGTGTTCATTTCTCCTGCCAAGAATGATGCATCAGGAAGGCATTATCCATGAAGCAAACAGAAAGCTTTGCCAGGCACCCAAACTGCTGGCTCTGCTAGCACCTCCATCTCATACTCCCCAGCCTCCAGAGCTGTGAACAATACATTTCTGTTTATAAATCACCCAATCTAAAGCATTTTGTCATAGTGGCCTAAACAGTAAGACAGCAGTACATACCTATATACAGAGATTTTGCTAATATTTCATCATTTGTCTTACAATTACTTATAAGAAAAGAATTCTTATAATCCCAATTCTAATTATAAGAAAGCTGAGGTTCAGAGAGATTGAATGACCTTATCCAAAATCATGCAGTGAAATTGAATCAGGGTGCACAGTGGGACCCTCTAAGCCTAGGTTGCTAACCAGATGCTTCCCTGCCCACCAATTCAACAACACATATGAAAGTGCTTTCCAAAATAAAAGTACCAATGGCATGTAAAGTGATGTATATCTTTATGAGTATTACAATTTTATTTATTTATTTTTTTTTATTGTTTGGGCTTCATTGAGGGTACAAAGAATTAGGTTGCATTGATTGCATTTGTTAGATAAAATCCCTCTGATACTTGTATCCTGCCCCCAAGAAGGGGTGTATTTAATCAGCAGATATTGCAGTTGGAAACTGAGTTAGTACAACATCAGTAAATTCCAACATCCATAGCGTGCTTATGTCCTGGACAGCATTCTACGTACATTTAATTATTCACTCCTTTAATCCTCATGGACTTTAGAGTCAAGTACTTTCAACCATGCTGCCTTACCTCTGAAGGCACAAAGTCACCATAACTGACAGTAAGGTATTTTCTCAGTGGCTGAGATGAAATGTTTGGAGAAATTTAGTTTCGTGAGGACTTCTGTGTCTTAGAAGAGGAAAGGCTAGATGGTTGAGTCAGTTCAACTCATAACAAACTATGTTGTTTACAGATTTTGGATTGTTCTTGTTTTGACTTTTAAAAAATGTTTTAATTTGTAGTTATTATGGAGACATAACAGGTATACCTATTTAAGGGGTATGTGATGCTATTTGATACAGGCTTACAACGCCTAATGATCAAATCAGGGTGACTGGGCTATCCATCACCTTGAGCACTTATCATTTCTTTGTGTTAGGAACATTACAGACCCACTCTATCAGTTGATTTGAAATATGTACCACATCATCCCACATGTTGGTTTTGATTTGACTAACTGATCACCAATTGTCACAGGATTTAGGAAGGAAAACTAGAGCTATATTCTGTGATAAGTAAACAGCCTTAGACTTGCCTAACAACCCACTGTGATTATGGACAATGAGCTTAAGTACAACCTTGGTAATAATTTTAAAGGTCAGGTAGGCCACAAGCCCTGGGGGGCGTCTCTCACATTCTCACATGTCTGCCTTCCCCTCCTCCCGTGATTCCTCCTGTCTGCCATCCTTCTTCCCTCCTCTTCTTATTTAATAAACAAAACATAAAGACTCTGCTATAAATATCAATAATCCTTTGTTTGCAGATTGTAGTAAACTTCAGGAAAAACGCAGAGTATACATTTAAAAAATTATAAGCAGGTGTTTCTTTTACATAAACTTGGTAAAATAAGTTATCTCTTTAGCTTAGGTCATAAACATGTATTAAGCTGTTAACTGAGCCCTTACTATGTAGCATGCACTGAGCTAATTACTAGGAATATTAAAATAAATGAATCTTTTCCCTTGGGGTCTTATTTAGACTTTATTTCAGAATGGTTAGTTTGAAATAACTATTTTCTTTTTCCTATTTCCTATTTCCTGCTTTCCTATTTATTGCTTTAACTGCTATTATCATTTGACGATTGACATTTTTCCCCTTCTATCTATATATTTTTCCTCTTTTGCACCTTCAAACCATGTTTTCTATTAAGTGGAGTGTGCTAGTGCCAAAGGATTCTTTCTTTCCCTCCCTCTCTTCCCTCCCTCGCTCCCTCCTTTCTTCTCTTCCTCTTTCCTTCCTTCCCTCCCTCCCTCTTTCCTTCCTTCCTTCCTCCCTCCCTCCCTCCCTCCCTCCTTTCCTTCCTTCCTTCCAAGTTTAGGTCCTCCATTCTCAAGTTTCAGCTGTTGGTAAACTCTTCTTGTTTCATCTCACTCAAATGCATTGTCTTGGTAATAGATTATAATTCAATCGGTTTTTAAACTGGTCACTCTTAGTACAAAGAAGAATTATGCTATCCCCAGCAGTCTGAATTCTCCCTGGTGATAAAAGACCAGGGCTCCATGGAATTCATTAGGAAGAAAAGAAATTAAACACCTGGAATTAACATGCGTCTCTAAACAAACTGGAATCCACCGTAAGCTGCCCTATTAATATTATAAAACCTTAAAAAAAGTTATTAAACCCATTGGCATTTCAATTTTGAGAAGGTTAAAGTCGGCCATGAATCAGTGGTGAGACAGGGGAGTTCCTTGCTTGTAGTTCATGGCTAGGGAGGAGATTGAGGCCTCTGACAAAGTGTGCACCGGCTTGGGAGAGACACAGAGGTGAGCCCTGAAAATTATTTCCACTCGAGTGCTCAGGCATTGTAAAATCCATAACTTCCATGATGATGTTCAGGGAGCAGAATTAAGGAGCATCTGCAAAACTCGCCGTGATTTACTGAGCTTTTAAAGCTAATGTTTCACAAACCAATCTCTTCAGAGGTACGCCTTTTCCTCTCCCAAATACAGACTCATCCTGGAAGATTTTGCATTTCTAGTGCCTCTCATTTGCTCCCCCTTTTCCAGCATGTGAAAGAAATATTGCCGGTGATGCACTAATGTAGCCAGTGACCCAATTCCGTGCTTCAGGTAGAGATATCGGTGCAGCTTTTAAATGGCCTATAGACACAGTGTTTGCCAAACTAATTTAGAAGTTAACTTGACCTTTGAGACAACTGTCTCCAATAGCAGTGGGGGGAAAAAATGAAGAGAAAGCGGTGGGTCCTTTAATATTGGTTTACCTGTACCATTAAAAAGGCAAATGCAGCAATTAGGGAAGATGCAGGGCACCGATTATTTTCTGAAAGGAGGTCGAATTAAAGCAAGCCTTAGCAAAGCTTACAGAAATAGCCTAGAGACCTGAACAAATTTACATAACAACGGGAGTTATTTTACAAAATCCCATCTTGCTTTATAGAAACAAAGTCTGGGAAACAGAAGGGTCTTAAGGACCACTGAGGGGGTGAATCTTGAGCGGAGAAAGCCCTGATCGGCCTCAGTAACCGAGTAACCAGGAGGGACGTCCAGTCTCTGGATAAGTGGTCTCACCACCTGGGAATCTATAGTTCCAAGGTTGAGAATCCTATTGCTACCATTTTAAGATAATCATTAATCTATTGATGTCAGTTATATAATGATAACAGTACTACCCACCTCTTGGGTAGACAAATGCTTTTTAAGTGAAAAGCGTCAAACATTGTCAACCTGAAGAATTAATAATGACGGGCTTTATGGTGACACAAGTGGCTACTGCATATGCAGGTGGGAGAGAAAGGCTCATTGATGCAGCCTGGGTCCGGCTACCCAGTGGCAGCCTGTTAATGAGAGTAGACCTCCTGCCTGAACTATATTGCTTCCTGTCTGCAGCTCATCTGGGACTTCTCTGGAGTTCACAGAATGGGCAAACACCCCAGACTGTATTAAATTCTTTTCAGTGTGGCTCTTAACATGGGGAAAAATGGCCAGAATTAAGTTACCCCAACTCAGCACAAGGTGGGCTTGCTGTAATGAACTCTGTGACTCTGTGACTTATCTGGAATTACCAAACTCAGTAGCCTGAGCTCTCTGTTCAAGAGAAAATGTATTTTTTCCCCCTCAATGTGTAGAAATGAATATTTCCCTAACAAAAACCTGTGAAATTCTGGCCTTGATTTCAAACACAAATCAGAATGCTGGGTAATTGTGAAGTTTAATCTGTAAGGTGTAACTATCTTGTGAAACTATAGTAAAATGTACCACCATAATTTATTCTATTTGCCACAGTTTATGAATAAAATATCCATCTCATGAACTCTATAAGTAGGAAGGTGAGAAAATAAAATGTCCCAAATGTCAGATAATCAAATGAGGACACAATTGATGACTTGATTTAGAAGTGATTCTGACAAATGGACCATATAAATAACACATTAGGAGGAAAATACGAGATGCAAAAAAAAAAAAGGAAGAAGCAGCAACCTAAACAATGATGTGAGTCAACCTGGTTTATGCAAAATGCATGTGGAACCCATGAATGAGTTCCATTTTCTTCACTGACTACACACCTAACATCTGTTCAAAGCCTTGTCTCTCTGCTTATTCTTCAAAACAAGTAACTGTACTACTCTAAGTGAATTAATCGTGATCAAATAAATTATAAGTAGGGTCAAATATATATTAACTAGAGAGCATTGCAGATAGATAATGATCTATTTTTGAAGCTCTCTGGGCTATTAAGGACATTATTTTGGCTGTATATCTTCTTCACTGTATTTCAAGATGAATATGATCATTGTTTCTTAAAAAAAAAAGAAATCTCTACGTAGAATATTTGCTAACAGTAAATTTTGGCTGAATTGTTCGGATACATCTCTTAAAGCATGATTACGTTTCTTGGAACTTCATCTGTAATTAAAATATAAGAGATTAGTGACAAAATTCAAGCTTTGATTTTTTTTCTGACAAAATAATCTTGTAATTACTATGGCTGCATGAATATTTAAACCACCGATTTTCAGCCGGTGTGCACGCTAATATGCTGTGAGAGGATATTAGATGTGTTGCAAAAATTTTTAAAGATCACTAATTAAATTATTTTTGAAAGAAGTTCAAAGCACAGTAACTATATACTTCTTTGCTTTTTTAAATTTTTATTGTATTACTTTTTTTGATCAACATAATATAAGTGTTCCACGGAAGTTTAACTATATATTTAAGCATGCCGTGAAATTAAAAAGCACTGATTCCACCTCTACTTAAAAGGAGATTCAATAAGGAAGATAGGCAAAAATAATATTTAAAAGAAATATACAAACGTCTAAATACCACAAGCTATACTTGAGAACTGCAGGTCGTCACACCACTGACGTATTCTGAGAAATAAATTTAAGAACTTACCATGCTTCTCTTGAACATTGAAATTGTCAGTAGAAATAATATGTGCCTACTATGTGCACAAAATTGTGTTTGAATGAGAGGAAACAAAGATAAAGGTTTTATACTTTTAATGAGTCATTGAGTGTACAAAGATAAAATTTATGAACTTCTGATGAAATGACCAAGAACCAGCCACTTGTCAATGATACAATTTGACAATTTTCATTTTTTATAACGATGCTTATGAAGCAATTTTTAATTGTACAGAGGAAAAAAGATAATTTGGCTCAAATAGCAATGGAAACACCACTTTCTAAGGAGACAGAGCTTTTCTGCCCAGATTTTCTATCTTAGTGACTGTGCTAGGCATTGGGATAGGACAGTGTGCCAAACAGACATTGCCTAGGGCACTAGCTACGTGCACACAGACTGACCCGGATGAACACTGAAGATATAGTCACATGGGTGAAAGCAAGATTGTGGCCGTGAAACATGGCAGCACAGAGACACGCTGGGGTCTTTGAGAACATATGGTGGAGAGAAATGGACCTGGTTTGAATATGGAAAGCTTCCTTGGGGAAATGAGAAGTGAGCAGAGATGTGAACCAAGAGTTCCGGAGGATTAGGGGAAGGGAATTGGTGCATGCTGATTTTAAGAGTGGAACTGGGCTCGGCGCCTGTGGCTGAAGTGGCTAAGGCGCCAGTCACATGCACCTAAGGTGGTGGGTTCAAATCCAGCCCGGGCCTGCCAAACAATAATGACGGCTGCAACCAAAAAATAGTGGGGCATCATGGTGGGCGCCTGTAGTCCCAGCTACTTGGGAGGCAGAGGCAGGAGATT
The DNA here is from genome assembly GCF_000181295.1 of Otolemur garnettii. Taxonomy (NCBI): domain Eukaryota; kingdom Metazoa; phylum Chordata; class Mammalia; order Primates; family Galagidae; genus Otolemur; species Otolemur garnettii. Next base: position 9,814,311 of record NW_003852410.1, read on the forward strand.
CACTTGAGCCCAGGAGTTGGAGGTTGCTGTGAGCTGTGATGCCATGGCACTCTACCCAGGGGGACAGCTTGAGACTCTGTCTCAAAAAAAAAAGAAGAGTGGAATTGAATGTGAAAGGGCTGAAGGAAACAAGATTATTTAGCAAAACTGAAAGTAAACCCTGGTAGCTACATCCCAGAGAGGAGGAAAGAGTGTGGTCTGAGGGAAGACTCAGGGCCACTAGGGCCTGGGAGCTCATGTGAAGGGTTGCAGCGTTCATCCTGCAACCACTGGGATCCCATGGAAAGGCTTTAATCAAGTGTGACTGGATTTCTGGTTTCAGTCTGGGGTAGGTTGAAGCAATAGCAAGATAGGAAGTAGGGTGACCAACAAATGGCTATTAGAGTATTCCAGGTAATTGGCAAAGAACGGGGAAACCAGCCAGAACTTTTGCTGTGATAGATACAGGGTGGGGCAGAGGGAGGTGTTACAATCGGTATCCGGTTTGCTAGTTTCCCATTTCTTCCTTTCCATGGCAAACACCTAACAGAAGTGATTTGCCTCAGGCGATCAGGCCTCTTCTCGCTTGATTCTCCACATCCCCAACGTCAAACAGAATAAAAACCTGAGTCCTCGGCCCTACTCCTTCCTGCTCATTAACGATAAACCTACTTTTAACATTTTCTATTCTACTCCTAAACTCCAAATTAGAAACTCATTTCTTTTTGGAATTTTGTTAAACTTGGTCAAATCTTTCCAGTTTGTTTATTAAACAGAACATAAGAGTGGTTTCCAGATGCAGGTAATCTTTGTCCTACACTGTCTCTTCCTTAAATAATCTCCCTCGCTTAAAAAAAAAAAAATCTCATTCCCCGCATCACATAACACCTGGTGGACACCAATGCATCGGTAACCAGCTTTAATAGTAACTTTTATACAGTTAGGTTGCCTCTGTCAACATGCTCTTGTCAGAGGTAAATAAGAGAGAAAATCTGGGCAGAAAAGCTCTCTCTGCTTAGAAAGTGGTGCTTCCATTGCTATCTGAGCCAAATTATCTTTTTTCCTCTGTACGATTAAAAATTGCTTCATGAGCATCGTTATAAAAAATGAAAATTGTCAAATTGTATCATTGGCAAGTGGCTGGTCATCCAGAACAGTATTTAAATTACAACTTCTTAATGTCTTGGTTTTGGATAAATTAACACAAAACACGTCTAGAAGATGGGCAGTAGGTGAACACCCCTTTGAGTGATCGGGACACTCACGTGTTCACACGGATCTCGCAGCATTTATTTATTCTGCTGCATTGCTTGCTTTTAAATTTTACTTCCCTGTCCTGAACCCACCACAAATATGTCATTTCTGCTCCTCAATCTACTTTGTGGGAGTTTTTCTTTTTAAAAATTATACCCATTTGTTGAGATCTTCTACCATAACTTGAACTATATGCCTAAGAAATGCAGAGAATGTAATATAATCAGTTGCACCCTCATGTCAATCTGAAATTAAAAAAAAAAAAAAGAAAAGCAGATACAGGGTTTAAATAATCTTTATTTCTTTATATATTGACACAGATGGACACACACACATTATGTATTAGGTATAAATGTTATGTATAAAGTGATGGAGAAAAAAATTCATCATTATTAAAATACTCTGAAGTCCTTGAAATAAGGCCCTGTGACATCCTAGGGGCAGTTCAGTTAGATTGCATTATTTTAAATCCATCTTATCAGAACAGCATGGAAGTTAAATAAGGTATTTTTCCAGTGGCAATGCTTCTATGTAACATATAAGCAAAAACAAAACAAAACATAACTAAACAAACAAACAAAAAATAAACCCAAACCAAACAATCTGGAATATCACATAGGGTCAAATAAAATCTATCCTGGTCCACGTGGACAAAGCGTATGCAAGATTATTTGAATGGGTGCTTCAAAACACACATATGGAAGAGGAAGTGCTGGAAGCCCAGAAACATCCATGGAGAATGAACTCTTCTTTGACCTTTATGGCTCCTAGTCAACAACTACGTTGTATGAGATTAAACAATTCTACTTCCATGTTCCAACTGATAAAAGGGATATAAGAACATATGACCTGCCTAGACTTTAATCTGCTATTAGAATTCCAACACGAGGTAATCTGCATAGTGTTAGATGAAAACATGACAAATGTGTAGTTCATCAGTCCCCTCTCCTCTCTGCCTTAGCTTACTCCAAATGCCACAGACTGGGTAGCTAAAGAATGGAACTTATTTCTCACAGTTCTGGAGGTGGGAAGTTCAAGATCAAGGTGTCATCGCAGTTTGGTTTCTCCTGAGACCTTTCTCCTTGGCTCGCACATGGTCGCTTTCTGTTTGTGTCCTCATGTCGCTTTTTCTTTGTCCTTAAGCATCCTTGGTGTCTCTTCCTCGTTTATAAGGACATCAGTCCTCTTGAGTTAGGGCCCCATCCTCTCGACTTCCTTTAACATTATTAAATGTCTAAAGGCTCTGTCTCCAAATACAGTCACACTGTGAGTCAGAGCTTCTTCATACGAATTTGGGGGAACACAATCAGTCCATGGTACTATCCTTGTCATTTACATTTTTCCAGTGTGTACTTTGCATTCAAGCATACAGCTTCACATATTTTCTCCATAACAACAGAATAGCAAAGAGTCTTAAAACCTATATATTGCTGAATGAAGACAAGGTTACAGCAAAATTTATTTCTCTTCCTTTTTCTGTCTGAAGTAGAAAGTAGGGATTATCATCTAAGGTAGCCTCATTTAGTCCCAATTCAGAACCAAATGCATTAGAACATCCTGTTCTAAATATCCCTGAGAAATAATGCAGGTGTGTTACAATTAAGTATCTAGGAAAAAGGTACACAGAAAGAATAACACAGTAACAACTCTCTTCTGAAATCATGCCCATGAATTGCTCTCATTTTACTGTGTTTCAACAGTTGCACATTTGGATTAGACCAATATGAAATTCTATATTTAGCAATCATACATAGGGTACAATGTAACAAAACTAGAATTATTCTTTTTGATCTAGGATAATTTCACCAAAGTGGTGCATTATAATTACAGACAACCTATAGTGTTGTTGCAGTTTAGAAAATGTTTATTTTTAAAATACTTATATAATCATACAATTTTTATGTTGGGAAAAAATTGCTTTCTCTTTAACTAGGGAACATGTGCAGATGTTAAAATTTGACATGGGATTCTCCTAGGTGGTCCCTATTTTTACACATTTTTATCCAACCTTGGTTCCTCTATATGACTGCATACAAGGTTGAACTCCTACAAGTTGTGATCATCTACAGCACAAACATTACTATCTAATAGGAGGGAATATGATTGCAGATTTGTTCCTGGCACTGAGTAGCAAAAGTAAATTTGACCAGGGAAGCAAATGAGGTCATCTTGTTGAGTGAGTAACGGATTGGTTTATATAAATAACTTTATCCTATGCTTTATTTTAGCCAAAAGGCCAAGAAGCAATAAAATAACTTTATTTTAGATGAAACTTGAAGATGTCTTAGGAAGATACCTGAAGCATAGCAAGAGAGAAAAAGAAAAGCAAAGGTAGATGGAATAGAAGAAAACAAAGATAAGAGCAAAAAGTGAAACTAAAAAAAAAATGGTATGTTGTGCTGAATTTTACATTTGTTTCAGCATGTGCATTGGGGCCAGGGTTTCTGGTAGCCTAACTTGAAGAAGCAAACAAAGTCAGTTCTACATTCTGTAGTCTCCAAAAGATGAACCAAGCCAATTAATTCCTCAAAAGTATAATTATTCTCGGTTCCAAAATTAGAAATTTCTCCTTTGGATACTCATGAAAGAGGCATACGTGTTTTGGTAATATCCCTTATCCTGTCAACAATTGATTAAACATCTTCAATGGTAGCTAAAATACAAGATCTAAAAGGAAATCCATTGAATAGAGAACTGCTAATTTTTTCAGGGGGGTTATAGTAGTTTTTGTTAGATGTGCAACCTGCTTTAAATCTCTTATCCCATTGTAATTATTAATAGTTGCAAATATACTCTCAAAAATGTCCTAGTTAGGGACTAGATTTTATGCTTGCACTAGTCAAAAAATGAAGTGTTTTCATTTCTGGCAAGATTTACAGGGTGTTGACAAAGTCACTTAACTTTCTGGGACTTCAAACTCCATCTCTAATATGAATGGTGCAGAGCATAGCTGGTACTTGTTTAATCGCCTACCGTATTAATTTTCTAGGGCTGCCATTACAAAGAGCCTCTGACTGGGTGGCTTAAACAACAGGAATTTATGTCTTCACATGGTTCACTCCCTGTGTGTGTCCGTGTCCCCATCTCTTCTTTTAAGGATGCCAGAGGAGTTGGGTTAAAGTCCACCCTACGACTTCCCTTTAACTTACTTATTTTTTTGGACTGTCTCCAAATACAGTCACTTTCTGAGACACTGGAGATTAGGACTTTAGCATAAGAATTTTGGGATGCTGTAATTTAGCCTGTAGTACCCAGTACTGAACATATTTCCTAGTTTAGGAATTCTCCACTATGTAAATACTGAGGGAAAGAAGACTCCAGTGCTTTTGCGGAAACTCAGAGGCCATATCCAACATTGGACCCACAGTCACACAGCTGAAATCCAGGTGTCCACCTGGGAGGCTATCTGATCTGAGGTTCGGGGTCCTTTTCCAACTTTGCTCAGCTTATCAGCAGGAGTCATTTCCTTGCAGCAACATGACAGAAGTCCCCAATTTCCAGCTAGCTTTCAGCTGGGTTCTACTGTCAAGTCCTTGCCACATGACCCCCATACACAACATGGATCTGTGCTTCTTTCAGCAGGCTGAGCCAGCAGCACATCGCTCTGACATGGTTTCTCCCACTGGTCAGCTGCTATGGAGATTTAAATAGTGCAACACAATCGCAGAAGTGACGAAATCCCATCTCCATTTGCCATGAATGTAACATAATCAAGTGAAAGACTCTTCCATCGTATTTACAACAAGGTACACATATGTGAAAGGAATTATGCAAATGTGTATGTCAGACAGTGAGACTCTAGGGGACCATATCAGAATTCTGCATTATCAACATATGGATTTAATTTGGCTCAGACTAATGGTTGAATTAGGATCCTTACAGATAAAAATGCATACTCTCAATTTGAACATTCTATTCATTGGAGAATATTTCAAAAATAGGGCCTCTGCATGGGTGTAGAGTCTATGAAACTGAGTGCCCCACTAGCTTGTATCCATGCCAGCCTCCTTGTCTCAGACAGCTCATTAGAATAAGGGACCAGTCCTTGATATTTTTCTGGTGGTTTTCAAACAAACCTCAGATCCAGAACTGGATTCTGCCTGGGAAATAAGAAATGAATGAGCATTGCATCTTTTTTTAATTAAAAAGCCATAAAACATGTGGGCTCCAGCCTTAATACCATTGTCTTTATATCCTACATATTTCTCCACATACATTCTAGTTACAATGCGCTGCTCTGTTTCTCAAATATGCCTTTCTTATGTTTGTCTCTGGGATTTTGTTTCCCTTAGAATTAAATATTTTACCACAACTACATAAATTCTACTTATACTGAAAATACAAGATTAAGAAGCTCCTGTGATTCAATCCTCCATATTTAGTTGACTTTTCTTCTACTGTATGCTATGATTAGCTGAGTTTTGAGAAAATCCTTAATAGGCTGCATTCCATAGAGATAAAGCTGGGTGTATTTTTTTATTTGCATATCTCTCCTCTCACATCCAGTTCCCTACCTTCAATTTTTCACCTAACCTTGGACAAGTATCACAGTGTTTAATCCTCAGTCATGCCCATGTCATGGTTATTGAGTAAGTCCAGTGACCAATGACAGACATTTGATTTCTCCATACCGTGTCTACGCTTACCTTGCTCCAAGATACCCATCATATTCTCCTGAGCCACAGGGGCCCTTTTTCTATCACTGGAAAACTCAATGTTCATTTACAGTTCAAGATGCTTACATTTGTGATTTCATCCACCTAGAATGATTCTCTTCTAGGTCCCCCAGTTGTAATTCACATTGAAGTTCAATCTTGATATTTTCAGTTGGTGTTTCATGATCACCCTTATAAAAATAGTTCACCTGCTGAGTCATTAGTCTGCTTTTTTGTTTACACAGTATGTACTGTAACTCGATTTACATGTATTTCACTTAATTACATTTATTAACTAGAATTCAAGCTCAATTAGAATAGGAAGTTATTTTTTAATTAGGAGTCTCCATTGTCTAGAACTATACCTAGAATACTCTTGGTACTCAAAATATTTGATGGTTGAATAAATAGTGAATCTTACATTTCATGGTATATACCTTAGAGAAAGATAATATATATTCTTCTGTCTATTTGTTTGTGATGAAAGTATGTGATTAAGATAACAATGGTAAAAATGTTATTCAGTTAATGAACATGTTCATGCAAGCAAAATAAAGAACTGATGATACTTTCATAAATATGTATTCTTTAATACTCCCAAAAATTATCACATGGATGTGGAATAGCTGTTTGCTTGCCCTTTATATGTGTGTTGTATGTGTATTTTTAAAAAATACTTATGCACCAAAGCATGAAAAACAATAAAATATAGATAAATTAGACTTCATCAAAATTTAAAACTTTTGTGTATCAAAGGACATCACATGAAAAGTGAAAATGCAGCCTGTGCAATGAGAGAAAATATTTTCAAATCATATATCTCCTAAAGGCCTAGTATCTGTAGAAACAATCTTTATAATTCAACAACAAAAAGACAGCCCAATTAAAAAATAATCAAAAGATAAATATTTCTCCAAAGAAGGTATTCAAATGGCCAAAAAGCACATGAAAAGATGCTCAACATCATTAGTCATCAGCAAGAGGCAAATCTAAACCACAACGAGGTACCACTTCTTACCTTCTAGAATGGCTGTAACAACAACTGCAACAATAAAAACAGACAATCACAATTATTGATAAAGATGTGAGTATATTGTAGCCCTTATACATTGTGAGAATGTATGGGGTCTGACATTTAACTTCTGTCAACATGTGCTTATGTTGACAGCACTGTACAAACAACTCAGTAAGGTTTTATGATGACCTTGGTATATCAGTGTCTCACAATTGCATTTGTGTTGATGTGTGGCAGTGTCTTGCTGAGCGGTGTTTATTATGGTTGTGTGTTTTTGTGTGCCGTGAGAAAGTGTCAGAGCTTGTATTAGAACAATGAATAAACATTTGTAAATTTCTTATTGAACTTGGCATGAGTGGATGTAAAATCAGGGACTACTTAGTCCAAGTTTAGGGGAATAATTCCATGAAGAAAAAACAGTAGTTTAGAAATAGACTAAACATTTTTCTGGGGGGAGAGAAAGCATCACTGATGAAGAGAGGTCAGGGCAGCCAGTAACAAGCAGAACTGATGAAAATTTTGCAAAAATTCATTGAATTGCATGTCAAAATCATTGACTGACTGTAAGAAACACAGACAGATGCTTAGACCAACTAAACATTGATAGAGAAATAGGAACATCATACCTAGAAATCTTGGCCAACAACTCATGGCTCTTGCATGATGAGAATGGGAGAACTTTTTTTGGCCAGTAAACAAATAAGTGTATTGGAATACCTTTTCTACTCACCTGATCTGGCCTCCAGTGACTATTTTCTTTACCTGAAGATAAAGTAAATATGGAAAGGAAGACATTTTGATGACATTCAGCACATCAAGGGTAATAAACAATAGTTCTGATGGCTATTTCAGAAAAAGAGTTCCAAAATAGCTTTGAAGCGTGGACTAGCACTGATGTTGAAGGTGACCCTTGTGATATTCATCAATGAGGTATGTAACACTTTTTCTAGGATGAGTTTACAACTTAATTGTCAGAATTCATAAAAGGGTTCAGCCACTGTGGAGAACAGTTGGGTAATTCTTTAAAAAGTTAAACAAAGAATTGTAATCTGACCTACTCTTAGGAATTATAATATAACCTACTCTCAGGTATACTAAAAAGAATTGAAAACAGGTACTCAAATAAGCACATACATAGACACATATTTTTTAGCAGCAGCAATTCTCATGGTAGCAAAGAAGTAAAAATAGCCCAAATGCCATTCATGGATGAATTTTAAAAACATTATGCTAAGCAAAGGAAACCAGATACCAAAGGTCACATATTGTGTGATTTCATTTATATGAAATATTCAGAATAGATAAACTGATATAGACTGAATGTATTTGGTGGTTGCTAGGATCTGGCTTGGGGAGAGATTACTTAATGGATACAAAGTTTTGGTTTGGAGTGATGGAAACGTTTTGAAAATAGATAAGGGTGGTGGTTGCGCAACATTATGAATATACTAAATACCAATGAGTTTTTCACTTTAAAAAAGTTAATTTTGTGCTATGTGAATTTCACCTTAATAATTTATTTTAAAAAACAGATTTGATTTTCCTGATAATAGTATTTCATTTACTTACTATATGTATTGAGTAAGTCACCTAAAAATAAGTAAAATGTAGGATCTGAACTGTACCAATTAGTGATCATATAAACATACATATTACTTAAATCTTATACCTCTTGGTGTTAGCTGTCTGAGAGAATGAAAATGTCCATTTTTTTTAGGAGGAGATTTCATGTATTTCAAAAGATATTTGCCAATTTAATTTCTTATCTCAACCTCCAGTAACCACAGCATTCCCTTTTGGACAATATTCAAAACTCCTAATAGGCACGTTAGGATATTCGACATGATTTTCTTGATCAGTAAGTATTCAAATGAGACATTTATAATTAATTATTGAATTCTTCTCATTCGGTGTTCTTTGGATCATTAAAGGAGCAACCTCAAATGGTTGGGAAATATCTTATTCAGCTGAACCAAGGTATCCCATGGAGACTGGCAGGTGTAAGAACATACTGAGCAGGTTATTATTCACAGAGCCCTGGAGGGCAGATCGAGCTTGGATTCACAGACTGTGGCCATCCCAGTTCTTTGTCCCAAGTCATCTGTCACTGTGTGTGCTCTGAGAATGTGGAGGGAGACTGCTGTAATGAACCCCACACAACCCACACCAACCCTTCCTATTATGGATAGAATTGTGTCCCCACAAGTTTCCTATGTTAAAATCCTAACCCCTGGTACTGTGTGACATGACTTCATTTGGAGATAAGCTTCTTTGCAGAGGCAATACACTTAAAAGGTCATTAGGGAGGGCCCTCATCTATTTGACAGGTGTCTTCGTGAAAAGGGCAAATTTGGACACAGTGATAAGCAGATAGGGAAAATGTACAAAGATGGCTGTGTTCCCAGAGAGAACCCTGAAACACAGCCTTCCCTCATAACCCCCAGAAGGAACCTGCTGACTCCTGATTTTGGACCTTGAACCTCCAGAACTATGAGACAATGAATTTCTGTGGTTTAAACCACTCAGCCTGTGGTACTTTGTTACAGCAGCCTTAGCAAATGAACATAATTCTTAACCCCTTTCTCCTGTGCACGTTTTCCCTAGACATACTGAAATGACAAGAACCTAAAGTTAAGACTCATTTACTTAGCCTTCATTATGTGAGGGGAGACAGGGCATTGATTAATAACTCGTGTCCAGTAAAAAGACATGCTGAAATTTAACTTGAGTTAGTAAAATTAAAGGAGAAACCCATTGAAGAGCTTTTAGGAAAACTTTTGCTTCCCTGAGCAGAGGAACAGATGTCATTGGCCCTGTCTTTCCTCATTTCTTTTTGCCTTAAACCGTCAGGGTCTTCAGTAGTTATCGTGGCAGTGTGAGATGAGAAGTTAGTGCAAGAAATTAGCACTGGCAGGCCAGGGCCAGTGTGGTACCTGACGAACACCAGTGGGGAGATCAGTCACTGACTCCAGAATAAATGGTACTATAACTTTGCAAAAAACTTATGTATTTTATGAATCCTTGCACGAGTAACTAATAACACTTTAATTGTACTCTGCCTGTTATTTTCATTGTATTTTCTTGTTTTGATGTGCTGTGTATCCTCAGTTGATGCTGTTATCATGTTTTCTTCTTTCAATGTGTGGCTGGGACAGATGTGTTTGCAGTATTCCCCACATGCCTTCAGATAGTTCTGGTCTCTCCCATGGGAACAAAGGTAGCAGAGACCTTTCCTCGTAAGCTTTTCACTGCTTGTCTTGTAGTGATCAATTTGGTGTGAACCGTTCTTCTTGTAACCACATCTTGTCCTTGATTGCATTCTTGTCCACAAGGATTCATTGCCACTGTATATTCTTAGTGGAGACCATGTGCGTTTTGGGCACACCTTCTTACATCTTTTTCATGGAGCTGTGATGCTAAATCTTTCAAGAAGTATTTTCTTGATGATTGTTTCTTTGAATGAAGTTTTGACCAGTAGCCATTTGTTTCCAAAAGACACATATGATTAATATGCTGCAATTTCAATAATTATTGAAGAAAACTTCCAGGGGCCAATGTCGAGTTCCTGGGAACAGGAATTGTTCTCACCCATTATCAAGTGTGTGCACACCTGCGTTAGTAGCATTATAAAAGTACTATAACTACCTTTCCCCTCTTTGGGCTTTCTAACTTACCAGTGTCACACAGGAGAGAAGGCAAGTCTTACTGTACCAGATGGAGAGTTTTTCATTGATGCTGAAACCCTTTTTATCAATGTAAAACTCTTTTTATCAATGTATACAGTAGCAACTGTGATTATGTTCTTTTGAAGCAAGTTGAAAGCCAGGGCAATGGAGGTAAAATTTCTGTCCCTGGTAATATTTCTTCCAAGCTGATTGAAATGACAGTTCTGAACCAGTCTTTTTACAATTCCGGAGCCACTATTGTAATTTCTTGGAAGACTCTAATTTCCTTGCATATGGCTCTGCCACAAAACAGTAGTTTGGAAAAATGTCACACAAAATATTCACTGCAAGTCCATACTTCCCAGGTTTAGTGGGTATGTGAAGTCTGAATGGACAATGCCTTATGGAAACACATTAATTCTGGGGTGGTGTCTGTGGCACAGTGGGTGAGGCACTGGCCCCATATACCAAGGGTGGCAGGTTTGAACTGGGTCCCAGCCAGCTAAAACAGCAGTGGCAACTGCAACAAAAAGTAGCCGGGAGTTGCAGCGGGTGCCTGTAGTCACAGCTACTCGGGAGGCTGAGGCAAGAGAATTGCTCAAACCCAAGAGTTGGAGGTTGCTGTAAGCTTTGATGCACAGCACTCTATCGAGGGCGACAGAGTAAGACTGTATCCTCCCCCCCCCCCAAAAAAAAGAAAAGAAAGAAAGATATCAGTTCCTCATTGACAGTGACAGACTGATGAAGACTACAGTAAAGTGAGAGCTTGTTCATATCCATATTCCAAAGCTCTTGAACTACAGCACACTTACCATGCTGTCCACCAGCCTCGCGTGATGCAGCATCATTAAAATGTAGCATTTCCATAGGAGTCACATTCTGCATTCTGCAAACAAACTATAGTACACTGGAAAATTCCCCTCCTGGAGAAGATCCTGGATATTGTCTCTGTTTTGCTGGTGGACACCACAATGTGGAAGAATTCCAATTCGTCCCAATATTTCTTCTTTCACAAAATCACCAGGATTTTGGATGAATCTATTCTTACCTAAGTCTTTGACTAGATGTAGTTTCTGGTTTATGAAGTTGATTACAGCCACAGTTTTATTATCAACACACAGTTGGAAAGCATCAATGCAGTACTGGGTTCCATTCTTGGTCGTACCCTTGGATGGGTCCTCATAGTATCAGTTGATTCTTGTCATGTACCCTGATCCTTTATCAGCTGTGAGCTCCGTATCATTCCTGATGGTGCCTTCTCAGCTGTAGGCTCCTCTATATTTACCACCGGGCGTGGTCTTTTCTGGGCTCCAAATTCTGCATTTCTTTTTCATCCTTGTCATCTTCTTGCTCTTTTCTCTCTTCCTCAGAACAAGTAATTTCACAGTATACCCCTACGAATGCTTCTTGTTCCCTCTCTGAACTAGTGAAAATGCCTTTATCATTTTCTTCAACGTCTGACACTATCAGTCCTTCCTCATTCTCTCTCAGCTACTGACAAGTTATGTCGTCTGTTTGCTATGTCTGTGTCTGTGTCATCAGAAGAGAAAGCCGTGGCTTCACATAAGTGGATTTACAGAATTATCAGATTTTCTATATTCTCAGTCATTCGTATCTTGATCTTCACCAAACACAAATAAACTACTCACTAACTCACTGTGAAAGACACGTAGAAAAAGATAGAATGCCAGCTTTTCCTGGAAAGGAGACCTCACCTCATCATTGCCAGCAACAAATGTGTCAAGAACTGTTGATCCCAGAGTGCTGATATGTGGAAGTGTCATGGACGGGTGGGTAAGGAAGGGTTCTAATAGCAAAAGTCATAAATGGTGAGACTACAACTTTGTGCATAAGTAAATATACAAAAACAAAACCACAGTGGGCTCAGTCCCTGACTCCCTATTGGTATATAAGTATATGCCGTATACCAGTAAGTATATGGTACATAGTATTCTAGCCTACTAATCACCCCATGAACCCTTTTGACTAGATTTGAAGCTTATACAAATCAACGACATGCATGTTTCTGGAGAGGTTCTTTTCCCAGGAGACAACAGCCTTTGTAGTGTACAAATCAGATTCAAGGAAGCCTCTTGCATCTGTGGCTCACACATGGCATCTTAGTCCCCTCCAGACCTGGTGCCTGCAGAGATGAAAGTCGTCCCTCAGCCCCCTAACAGTTCACTAGCACCCTCACAGCCCCTGAAGGGTACAATGTGTGTGTTTGCGCCTGTATATATTCCCATAAGTCTTCCCCACTATATTGAGCACTAGCTTTGAATTTCCTGCGCACAAATTCTGACTTAGGAAAAATAGCCTTTTTAGATATCAGGATCGAAAACTGAGGTATCAGGAGAGAAGGTTGATATTAGCTTCTCAAATAAATTATCACTAACGTGATGTTTCCTGTGTTATGATGCAGGAGACCAGAAGTCCTGAATTAAGCCATTGGCAGAACCAGCCTCGCCCAGACTCGTCCTTTGCCTCCTCTGCCTCCCAGCGGCTGCCCTGGCAGCTGACTCACCCCATCCCTGCCTCTGTGTCACTTTGTCTCTCCTGCTTCTGTGTCTTCTCCACTTATGTTGTCTCAGTTACCCCGTCACCTTTCTCTTATAAAGAAACATGTCACTGCATTTAGGGCCCACCTAAATAATCCAGAATGATTTCCTCATCTCAAGGTTCTTTACTAAAAGTCTACCTTCCCAATTTGTTTTTTATTATTTTAAATTTTCAATTATAATGAGTATATAATGGTTATATATATTTATATCTTTTAAGATTCTTAATCACATTTGCAAAGACCTTTTATCCAAATAGGGTAACATCCACAAGTACATGAAATTAGGGCCGGGATATATCTATGTTGGGGGCTTCCATGTAACCCACTACAGTCTGCTGCTCCCTGGCCCCCCAGTGCTCACATGTGTTTTATCTGCAAAACACGTGCACCCCGTCTCATCTTCCTCAAAAGTTCAATCCATTGTAGCATCCATCCTAAATTCAAAATCTCATCTAAATATCATCAGTTCAGAATCCCCAAATCTCGTAATCTAAAGGTGAGATTTGGGATATGACTTTTCTTGGACAAAATTTCTCTCTCTCTGGGGACATGTTAGAGCAGTAATGTATAAATGACCTTGATGATAAATGTCATTGAGTAGTTACATGAAATCTTCACTCCCTTGACATCCTTGAAATAGGCAAAACATAATTCTTTATATAAAAAATATGTTACTTTAGGCATTGGACAATTGAACAGTTGTGATATATCCTCTTCAAATCTTTCCCCAATGAAATAAATAAATATAAATCTTACTCTGTTTTATTCTCTTTTTCTTCTTTTTCAACCATATTTTTATAACATCTTCTTCTTTGTCATTATTTAGAGCACTCTTAACATCTAATAAACAAATCTAAATAAATAAAACTCTGTATTTATCAAAGCTACAAGAAAATACTTCCAAATCTTGCTGAGAATTGCTCTTGCATATGAGAAATATTGGAACATTTTTCCTCCCATGCCTTCTGTATTTTCCAAGTTTTTTATAAGATGTATATTACTTATTAAAATCAGAAGAAAATCATTAATGTTGTACAAAAAACTAATGTTCATTATATGAATAAGGGGACAAAATAACCATCAATAATTTAAGTACATTAATTTTATTATACCAGATATAGATGTTTGCTTAAATATTCATTTCTCATTAGAATTGTTCTTATCATATCAAAAGTTTATATTTAGTTCAATATTTCATTTCTCCCCTCTCACAATTTGATGTGATTATAGATGAGTATCATGGCAATAAATGACATATTTTTTATTCTATGACAAACACATAGATTAAACTGAATAGAATTGAATACAAAATAAAATCAGAATCTATGCAACACCTTCATTTCAAACAAGATTTTTTAATCCCCACTATCTTCATCATGGACATCAATCCATTCTGTCCTAAGAAGAGAAAAGAAAGAAAGAAAATGAGAGGAAGAAAATGTGACACTAAAATACTCATTTCTGATGACTGGGCTCCAACAAGGGCGTGATGAAGGATTATGGCGAGATTTTATGTAAGTCTCGTCAGCATAGGGTTTTTTTGTTTTGTTTTGTTTTGGGATAAATAATTATCAGAATTCTGTACCTGAGTAAGTTTCCTTGATTCTTTTCAGTGGAAATAGAACCTTGTATCTCTATGGACAAGAGCAGAATATTGGGTTCATGCTCAAAAGCTATTAATAAACTGATAGTTTCTCAACCTAAACTGATAGAAAAACTTAAGTAAACCTAGAGTTAAAATAGTTGAAAAAAATCTATATAACTGGTTCTGTTTCATTTATAAAAATTACCATTCTTAGGTTACTTATAAAAGACTTCTCAGAAGGAAAAAAAATATATCACACAGCTTTGAGTTAAAATGAAACAATTTCCTCCTTTCTTATTTTCCCGATACCAAGCATTCTTTGTTATCCACATAGACAGGACATGGTTTGGGGAAGGTGCTGGACTTAGGAGATTCCTGAAGGAACTCACCAAGAACTGATGTTTATTTTAATTGGTTGTAATTATTTCACTAGAACTATTTTCATTTATCAAAAACTGTTGAAAAATCTTTTGATGTATGACTTAATGGTTGACTACACTAAGGGTCTTTCCCCCTCTCTTCTGACAAAAAGTATAAGATGCTGCTCACAGTTCACATTCCCATGATGGCTCTTCCATTATTTCCAGAGAATAGTTGAATCTCCAGTGGTTTGACTGGTTGATCTTCTACTCATCTTTTAGCCACAGGACACAGGAATGTTGGCAAACATTGTTCAGTGTCCAAAAACAAAAGTAATAATCTTTATAAGAATGTCTAGAAATGACTAAATCTGTAAGGTCTTGAGAAACACAGAATGACAGTGAGCACAGGTCTCCTCGGGTTAATAGCTGGGAATCAAGGGCGTTCGGAAGTCCAGCAGGAATGGGCTGATAAGAAAAACTCTTTGTTCCTTTGGACGTAGCAGTATTTAAGATAAAACTAGAGTACATTTTAGAGTGTGTGTCCAGGTGTAACTTGAGAATAAAACACACAGTGAATATTGAAAACAACACTAGGAAAGCACTTAAAATATTTCTCTCACTAAGCTAAATATTTTTCGTTCAAAAATAAATTATGTTTTTTGCCATTTAAGGACTTTTAGTTTTGAACTCTCATTCATATAGAAGTGAGTGTCTCCTAAAATAGTCACATAGAACATGCAATGTAATAAACATCTTTATAAATATCCATCATGTGAGGTAAGACTATTAGAATTAATAAGTATGTGAAATAAACTATGTATATGAATGGCCGGGTGAATATACTATGCTATCTTTTTTACTCTAGTCATTTAAGTAATAAAGCAAACACATGCTATTCCCCTATCCCTGATGTAATTCTTCTTCTTCTTCTTCTTTTTTTTGTTGTAGTTTTGCTGGGGCTGAGTTTGAACCTGCCACCCTCAGCATATGGGGCTGGCGCCCTACCCACTGAGCCATAGGTGCCGCCCCTGATGTAATTATTCTTAATGAAATCACATGTAGCCTTTTTGTTGTTGTTGTTTCATTAGGCATATGCAATCATGTGTGTACTATTTATTTTTACAAACAATATTGTAATTTATAGATCTGGGAATAAATGAAGTCCAGTCAAATTTGAAGACTCTTCAGAGTTTGCTATGACAAGAGTATCAGCCAATATGACTTAGAGGGTTTTTCCTTTTATTTTACACATTTATTTATTTAATGGCATTAGGGGTACAAGTTGAATCCTGTTCCATGTAAACATCGTATAGTGGTAAAGTCTGGGTTTATGTTCCCATCACCTGAGTAGCGTACATTGTATCCCATAAGTATTTTTCCATCCTAATCCCCTTTAATTCTCCCTTCTTGAAAATATCCAATATCATTATCCCATTCTGTGTGCCTTGAATAGCTACAGTTTAGTTCCCACTTATAAGTGAGAACATGTGGCTTTTTTCTTCTGTTCTTAAGTTACTTCCCTTAGGATAATGGTCTCCATTTCCATCTAAGTTGCTGCAAAAGACCTGATTTCACTCTTTTTCATCACCGAGTAGTACTCCACGATGTACACATGCCTTGTTTTCTTTATCCACCCATCAGTTAGCAGGCACTAAGGCTGATTTTGTATCTTTGCAATTGTGAATTGTGCTCTGATAAACATACGTTATCTTTTTGATATTGGCAGACTCTGAGCCAGGCAGCAGAATGGAAAAGCTTTATGATGGAAAAAAAAAGAAAGGCTTCAGGTATGATTTTATTGGAGTCTGTTAGCAGGGACAACCACAGGGGGACTTAAGAGAAGCAGAGAATCCTCTGTGATTGGTAACAGGTGCACATTTGGCTTTCTCTGGCTAGTCCTAAGGTGGAAATCGGGACAACATAAGAATGGTTGTTAGCTGTTAATCAAGTCCTGGCTATTGGGGGCCTGTTGTTTCAGGGATTATTGTTGCTTTCTGGACTGGCAACTAGTGATAGCAGGTTGATGACCTATAGGTGTGTCCTAAAGCTAGCAGGCTGGCTCCATGCAGTTGAATGGCGAATTGGTTCCCTGGCCTGGTTGCTGCAGGCTGTGGGGGGTGCATCAGAATCATAACTCAGGTTACTCAAGTACTTTATTATTTCACCTAAAGATAAATTATTACCAGACCTGAAAATCAATGCATGTGTTTAACTTATTCCTCATAATAGCTGTGTAATATTCCATGTACAAATAGACCAAAATGTACTCGTGTACTCAATCATTAAAGGTCATCCAGACAGATTCCAATATTTGGCTATTTCAAATAATGTTGGGATACATGTCCTTAACTAAACATATGAACTTAATGACATCATTAACAATACTGGTCAAATTCCCAGAAATGAAATTGCTGAGTCAAAAGTGATATTCATTTAAAATTTTAATGTATGCCAAAGTATCATTTTAAGTGCTTTAGACAAAACCCTTAGAAAAGCCATCACTGTTAAAAGCTGAGACCCTTG
This sequence comes from Otolemur garnettii, assembly GCF_000181295.1. Taxonomy (NCBI): domain Eukaryota; kingdom Metazoa; phylum Chordata; class Mammalia; order Primates; family Galagidae; genus Otolemur; species Otolemur garnettii. The sequence goes on from NW_003852410.1 coordinate 9,831,909, forward strand.
TGGCTCTGGTTCTTGAGCTCTAAAAATCAGTAAAGATTCGATGACAGATTCTCATTTCAAGGTGGCCAACACCCACAACCAGCCACCTGCCCCCCCAGCACCCCTTCCTAAAAGTGATGGTGTGAAAAAACAGAGACAGGGATTTCTAAGCAGTCACTGGCAAATAAACGTTGAAGAGAGAAATCACAGCCCTAAAAATTGAGCGATATTGCTACTTTGGAGGGAATGTTGCAACTGTATGAAAAAATAGGAGGAATTTCCTGGATCATTTGACCAATTTGATAGTTCAACTTCTGTGAAAATGCCTATTGGAACATTCAGCAGACATCCAGGCACCTGCTTCCAGGATGCAGCTGTGAACGCATGTCTGGGGAGACCCAGGGCAGTGCCATGGCTATCTGGCAAAGAACAGTATTACAGAAAACTAGCCGTTGGCTTAGCGACTGGTTCTGCATCTTCTCTCTTCGTACTGATAGACGGCTAAGGTTTGAGTGGTTGAGTTATGCAAAGAACAACAGTCTAAAATCTCCATTGTTATAAAAATACACAATTAATTTCATCTCAATATTTGCCAAAAATTGATGTCATAAAGGAGGATGAATAAACGCCTGTGACATACATGAAAGCAAAGGCAACAGATTTTAAAGTAATGAAAAGTAAAGTCTTTAAAGTGAGGTAGTCTCTCATTCAGCAAGACAACAAGTAGAATATGAAGAAGAACCCACACAAATTATAAAAATAAAAAAGTTGTTAAAACGCACAGGCCCAAGTATGAAATGGGCATGATGGAGTAAATGTCTTAGAAAGCTGGAAAGTAAAGGGAGAGAGAGAAAAATGACAGGGAAGGGAAGGGACTTGGAGAGGAGATACGAAAGTTCAGAAACAATTTTCTAAATGGACTTTCAAAGCGTAATCAGGAGGGGGAACCACGATCAAAAGACATGGCAGAGGCCCTTCTTCTAAAAGGAAAAATGTCACGGAATTTTTTAAGAAGGGGACCCACTCAGTCTTGAGCAGGATTTACAAAACCAAGTCAATCAAGTCAAACAAATAACTAAACAAAATTAACAATCTGAGCCAGTTAGTTCTACATATGTGTGTGTTTGTGTACATATATATGAATATGTGCATAAAATTTTAGAACATTCATTTTAGAATAAAATCCTTACGAATGCCAAATGATAAAACCAGGGCAGATAACTATAAATTATTTAGACCAGTGTTTTCCAACCGGTGTGCTGTGAGAGGATGTTGGGTGTCCTGCAAAAATATCATTAATGAAATTATTTTTGAAAGAAGTTCAAAGCACAGTAATAGTCTTTTTCTACTTTTTTCTTTGGATCAATGTCATTTAGGTGTGCTGTGGAAGTTTAACTATAAGTTTAAGTGGGCCATGAGTTTAAAAAAGGTTGAAAAGCACTGACTTAGACACAGGGCTTGCCGGGAGGCCCCACATCTTGCCCTGTTCAATATGGCGCTTTTGCAGGGCAACCTGAATGGGCTCCCCTCTGCATCCATCTCCTGTCCTCACTGTCTCTCTGCTCTGTGCTGGACAGTTCCATCTCTCTGGCGACCTGTCACTTTCAGTTCATTTTGAAGCTTGAGTTTACCTGTTATTCTGACCTTTGACTCAGTGCCCTATTTTCTGTCTTCTCTCCTTCCAAACAGATCCTTCAGGCAAAGATTTTCTGTTCACTAATATTACTTTCCTGGGTTGGCCTTATGAACTGTGCCCGCGGCAACCCTTACAGGCATTGCAGAGCCTTCTCGACAGTGACCTACTCCCTGCCTGCAGCTTCCTGGCGGTCTGCTGATGAGATGTTTGTGTCCTGAAAACAAAGAGTTCAGCTTAGATAGGCAGCTCATCTTTTAGACTTTAAAGATTGTTTGAAACTCTTTATAGTTGTGTTGTGTAAACCCATTTAAACACTGTGTCAGAACCCATTTTACGAAATACAGCAATTCTACAGTACTAACATGCTCTCCTAGTATAAATTAAAATCATAGAGATAAAGCAAACATCTGTCGTCATCTGGCATCCTTAATCTTGGTTTCTTTACCCAGCACTACAATTACCAACCATCTCAATTTGAGAAGTATCATTCCTTGTCTTTCCCTATGGAATGATTTATATCTGTGAAGAGATTTAGTGTGTTTTAAAAGCGTAAATAGTATCTTACTGTTCATTTTGTTCTTTAGTTTGCTTTATTTCCTCCCATACCTTTTCATATTAGTGTCTGTAGTGATCATTTAAAAAAACAATCTGATAAGGCTGGGCACAGTGGCTCACACCTGCAATCTTGGCACTCTGGGAGGCCGAGGTGGGTAGATTGCTTGAGCTCAGGAGTTCAAGAGCACTCTGAACAAGAGCAAGACCCTGTCTTTACTAAAAATAGAAAAACTAGCTGGGAGTGGTGGCTGGAGCCTGGAGTCCCAGCTATTCAGGAGGCTGAGGCAAGAAGATTGCTTGAGCCCAGGAGTTTGAGGTTGCTGTGAGCTATGACATCATAGAGCTCTAGACTGGTGCAACAGAATTAGACTGTCTCAAGACAAAAAAAAAAACAAACAAAATAAATAAATAAAAATAAACAAAACCAACAATCATATGGCATACTGCAGTGCAGGTGTATCAGTATTTATCTACCACCCTATTCATGAAACATTTAGGTTTTTTTCAAAGTGTTTGTTTTTATACATGATTCTGCAACATACATTGGTAAAGTTTGTGAATGCTTGTTATTCTAGGGTAGCTGAGCAGTAAATATACTGGGTCACAGGACTTGCTTGTTTGACGTTTTAATGGATAGTGCATCAGATAACCTTACAGAATGACTTTCTCACTAGCAGTGGAAGAACGTCCTGTATCCTCAAACCCACCTACAGACTGGTATCATCAACCTTTCACTGAGTGAGAAATGAAACCTTATTTTAATCTCAATTTACTGTTTTATCACAATTTCATGTGCACTTTTATACTTCTTTACAGGATTGAGTCTAAAATCACTAAAGGATGCAGTCATACATCTATAAGAAGTAGAAAACCTGAAAGCGTCAATTGTTTCTATATATTTGGAAGTAAAATAAGTTTTCTATGCAATTTTTCATCAAGAATCTTTCACCCAATTTTCGCAGGTTATGTCTCCAACAAGGTTTAATAACCAGAATCCATAGAGAACTTAAACATATTAGCAAGAAGAAAATGAGTGATCCCATCTCAGGGTGGGCAAGGGACTTGAAGATAAATTTCTCTAAAGAAGATCGGCACATGGCCTACAGATATATGAAAATATGCTCACCATCCCTAATCATCGGAGAAATGCAAATCAAAACTACTTTGAGATATCATCTAACTCCAGTGAGATTAGCCCGTATCACAAAATCCCCAAACCAGAGATGCTGGCGTGGATGTGGAGAAAAGGGAACACTCCTACACTGCTGGTGGGAATGTAAACTAATATGTTCCTTTTGGAAAGACATCTGGAGAACACTGAGAAAACTAAAAATAGACCCTGCAATTGACCCTGCAATTCCTTTATTAGGTATATTCCCAGGTGACCAAAAATTGCATTACAACAAAGATATTTGCATCAGAATGTTTATTGCAGAGCAATTCATAATAGCCAGGTCATGGAAGAATCCCAAGTGCCCATCGATCCATGAATGGATCAACAAACTGTGGTATATGTACACCATGGAATACTATGCAGCCATAAAGAAAGATGGAGACTTTACATCCTTCATGTTCACATGGATGGAGCTGGAGAATGTTCTTCTGAGCAAAGTATCACAAGAATGGAGGAAAAAGTATCCAATGTACACACCCCTATTATGAAAGTAATTTATACCTTCTATCTGAAAGCTATAACCTAATAACAGCCTAAGAATATGGGGAGGAGGGAGGGAGAGGAGAGGGAGGAAATGAGTGGAGGGAGGGGGATTGGAGGGATCACTTCTGAGGTTTATCTTACAGGGGTACAAGTGAATCTTTCTAAGAGTAGAATGTGAATGTTTTAAAACAATAACTAAGAAAATGATGTGAAGGCTATGTTAACCAGTTTGATGGAAGTGTTTTGGATTGTGTGTGAAAACCCCACACTGTACCCCAGAAGTACATTAATGTACATAGTTACTATTCAATTAAAAAAAAAAAAAGAATCTTTCACCCGTGGCTAAACAAGGGAATGTTCTTACCAAAATAAATAACAGCTTGTCAGTCACAAAAATCATAGAGCCAAATTTAACCAAAATAAAAGCAAATTCAAATATTCATGAGTTTTAAAAGGAATTTGCCACATTCAAGTCCCATAACCAGTTATATTCTAGATTATATTTCATTATTGACTTTTTACCATTTGTTTTCTATTTGTTTCTTATGCTTCTCTTTCCTCTGTTTTTCCTATCTTTCCTTCCTTCAAGTGTGTTATTTGAGACTATTTTAGGCTTCTCTTTTCATTTAGTGATAGTATTTATGAGTATTTTGCTTTATGTGCTTTTCTGAGTTTTGGGGGTATTTCTGTAATAGCCAAATGCAGGTTATCATGATTTACTGGGATCGAAATTTCTTCAAACGGAGTTCTGAAAAGTTATTTCCCGTTCGTTTCCTTTAATTTCCCAATTTTCAAAATACACTCATTTCAATTATTTCCTCTGCATACACTGAGTTTCACAACAGATGTTGTTGTAATTTTAATTTCCACAATCAAATATGACTTAAGGGACTCAGCAAGAGGACTGTTGTCCGTTGTATTTATTTGTGATTTCACCAATGCAGAATTCTCCTCTCCTTCGTAGAGTTCTGTGCCTCCTTCTACTGTAATTTCCTTTCTGTCTGGAGCGCTTCCCTTACGCTTCCTTTTAAAGGTAAGTTTGTTTGCCACAAATTGAGTTTTCCTTCATCTGGCAATGTCTGTGCCTTTCGTTCCCAGCAGAGAGCTCTTTCCCGTGATAGAATTCACATCTGACAGTTCTTTTCAGTACAAAAAATGTTATGCTAAATCCTTCTAGCCTTCATAATTTCAGATGAAAAATCTGCTCATTTGATTTGTTTTCTCCCTGGGTGCTTTAAAACTTATTTATTTATTTTTGGGTCTTTATTTTTCAGAAGTTCAATGACCATGTACGTGGATACGAACTCCTTTGTATTAATCCTACTTGTGTTTGATCAGTTTTTGAAACTGTAAGCTTATATATTCCACTAAATTTGGGAAATTTCAGCTACTGTTTCTTTGAATAGCTTTTCAGCCCCAGATTCTTTGTCCCCCCTTTTCTGAAGCTCTCAATCTTCTCTTTTCTTACCCTCCCGGTTTCCTGAGCCTCTGTTCATTTTCGCAGGGGGCCGTGGTGGTGGCAGTGGGAGAGTGTGTGTTTCTTCTTCCTCTTTGTCATTTAGATTGAGTAAATTCCATTGTTCTGTCCCCACATTTCTTGATTCTATCTTCTTTTAATTTCCCTTTACCGTTGAGCCTGCCTCCTGAGTTTTCTCTTTCCCTTAGGTTATTTTTCAGTTCTTTAATTTCTATTCTGTCCCTTTTAAAATAATTTCTACTTATTTGCTGATGTTTTCCCTTTTTTTTTAATGCCTGGGGAATTTTTAGTTACTTGTTGAAACTCTTTTATTATGGATGCTTCAAAGTATTTGTCAGATACTTTCAACCTCTGATTTATCTCAGTATTGCTATCAGCTGGTAAGTTTTTTTCCTCATTCAAGCTATGCTTTTCTTGGTTGTTGGTATAACGAGTGGTCTTCTCATGTATCAACAAGCATTTTAAATATTAAGTTAGGAGATGCTTGATTCGAGTTAAGTCTTTTATTTTATAGGAAGTTTCTGTTTACATTTAGCATGTCTAATAAGACCTAACTTTCTGGGTTGTATTTCAGTTAGGAACTTAGTTTTCTGATCCTTTGCAATGCTAATCTGGTCTGCTTCCTTCTTCTGGGTCTGTTTGAACTCCCAGTAAATCTTTGCTGGTGTCACCTTGGGGATGGAGGAGCTTCCCTAGGCGACCATGTGGGGAAAGCTGCACTCAGGATGGAAAGCATCCCTCTGACCTATCTGTCAGCTATCCTGTGCCCTTGGGTATCCTGGTCTATCTTTGCTGCTGCCTCCAAAGCATGGTGCTTTTCCCAAAGAGAGCAAGGTTTTGTAGCAATCTTGTTTCTTTCTTCCCTGTGCCTGTTGCCAGTTCTAGAATGAGCCCTCTCTGGTGGTCTGAGATATATGAAATATAAGGGGAAAAATCCGGGTGGCGCCTGTGGATAAAGGAGTAGGGTACTGGCCCCATAGACTGTGGGTGGCAGGTTCAAGCCTGGCCCTAGCTAAAAATGCAAAAAAGAAAAAAAAAGTGTGTGTGTGGGGGTGGAATTCAGAAAATTCACTGCATTGTCATTCTTCAAGTCTTGAGGATCCTTTTCTGTCCAACTTATTCTTTCCACCTTTCCAGACTCTTTATATAATTGTCCATTAAATTATTTGCAGAGTTGTTAGTTGTATTCAGAGAGCAGGTGCGGGGAAGATCAAGTCTGTATCATCTCATCCCTGTAATGACTTAGCAGTATATTCTTCTGTCTATCATCTCACTAATTTCTCCCCCAAACCACGGGGGGTTTGTTCTTAAGAAGGTGTAACTCTTCTCTGTGAAGTAAAATTGACAAGGGTTGGATTTGGTGTAAAAGTACCTCGCTCCTAGGTAGCAAAAAACTTCTATAAACTGAGCCTTTACTATGAAATATAACAGTCCCAAATGTACCAGTCCAGAAAGAGATCACTAATTCAGCTTATGATTCTTGGGGTAAATTGGAACGTTCTGATTTGGACCACCTTGACTGATGTCTAATGGACCTGCTGGCGTGTCTGTGGTTACATAGGTCCTGAAGTTGTTGGTTGTTGCTGGGGTGATAGAGGAGACACATCTTCTCTCAGAAGCCTAGCTCACTGGGAAGGATTCCAAGCAGAATAAAACAAAACCAGCCTCAGAGCAAAGCACTCTTCAAGTTTCTATTTCCTACTGCCTTGTTGTCAAAGCAAGTACAAGACCAAGTACAGAATCAGTGTGGGGGGTCACTCCTATGGGCCGTGGGTATACGGAAGAAAAGAATCTGTGGTCCATTGAACAATCTGCCATGAGCACAGTCAAGTTCTGGCTCACAAACAATCATAATTTAGCCCTTATTTGCATTGCATTTTACAGTTTTTCCAACTATCATGTCTATTATCTCATTTGTTTGCCACACGCATTTCATGTTTGCTCTGTGAGAAGATGTAATTGTTGTGCCTGATATAAAATTCATTACATTCATGGAAATTCCAAATACAATTAACTTGTATTAATGGTTCAACCAATCAATGAAGGAATGAATGAATGGTTGATGTCCATTGCATTAGGGCATTTTCCAGGCCATGCGATGTTTTAGATATACTGTAAGATGTGATTGTCTTTTCCTATGTTATGTCTTCCCAGCTACAATGAGTATCTGAAAGTTCTTTTATTCTAGGCTTTATTGAAAAAGTCTATCTAAATCCCATTATCTATGACTTTATAAAATGATACATCTACCCTTTTATGCAAATGGAAAGAATTCTTACTTGTAGTCTATTCTTATGTAAGAACTCTTAAATTTCTTGATCATATTTATTGCTTGATGCAAAAACACTGTAACTTTCATTATGTTTTTTTCCACCAGACAGTTATAAAAATAAAACCTTACAGGTTTGGATTTACTATAATTCAGTTGGAGGTTAGAAAAATGTAGACTTTCATGGTTGTTCTGGTATTGCTATTATTATCTGTATTTTATTCTATTTAAAATATCCTTCTTGGTGTTTTCTGTCTTTGAAAATCATTGGTCCAATCCTTTCACATTTAAAAAAAATACTTTAGCTCTTCTCTAGAGTTTTTTTTTTTTTTTTTTTTTTTTTTTTTTTTTTTTTTTTTTGAGACAGAGCCTCAAGCTGTCCCCCTGGGTAGAGTGCCATGGCATTACAGCTCACAGTAACCTCCAACTCCTGGGCTCAAGCGAGTCTCCTGCCTCCGCCTCCCAAGTAGCTGGGACCACAGGCGCCCGCCACAACGCCCGGCTATTTTTTTGGTTGCAGCCGTCATTGTTGTTTGGCGGGTCCGGGCTGGGGATTCGAACCCGCCACCTTGGGTGTACGTGGCTGGCGCCTTAGCCGGTTGAGCTATAGGCGCCGAGCCGCTCTTCTCTAGAGTTAATATGGATAGCTTAGCATTATTTCATAAGAATTATTTAGATTTCCCCTTATACACAGCACTCAACAACGTCGGTAACAATGGCTTCTGTGCTGTCTCTGAGCTCTTTCTTATATTCTTGTGAGTAGTTCTTTCCACAGCTCATCTTCGTAAGTTTGTCACCACTCAGAAAAGCTTAGTATCACCTGCAAACTTACATATTCCATTTTTTGCACACTCTTTCAGAACAATTATTATGTGAGAAGCTGAATGACTTTATCAAAATGGAAGCAAGTCTAGACACAGCACTTATTCCCAGATACCCGACTGCAAACAATTCTTCATCGTTCAAATAATAAGCTTTCCCTTCTCTGTGTTTTCTTTCTCTGACTTAATGTATCCATGAAAATCTGTGTGCTCAAATATTCAGTTTTAGAGGGGAGAGAAATAATGTTAGTAAAAAAAAAAATAAGAGTGTTTAATACATTGCCAAAGGCTCACAAAAATCAGTAATTGACCGCTATTCCTTTTTTTTTTCTCATCTCCACACTTATTTACACTGTTGGAGAACTCTCATGAGGAAGGATTTATTCTGTTTATCCTTAGAGAAACAATGTAGTCTCCCCCCACCCCTCATATAGGTCATGGTTCCTTAAGTGTGCAATGAACCACTCTACATTATATATTGCACCAATCGGTTAGGTATGCAAGTGAGAGTTACTGGTCTGAAATTCTAAGGCTTTCTACTGTGCATTTTTATGGATGGTGTCAAAACAAAGGCAAACTCAATATAAATAAAACCACCACTTTAATTTATAATGTGAGGGCTCAGGATGAGCAACAACAGGAACACATAATACCAGTACGTTCTAAGGTACTCTTTCTTAGAATTACAGAGCATGGAGACAGACTATTTGAAACTACAGAAGAGAAAAAGAAAAAATAAATAAGAGTGGAGCACATCTCCAGATCTAGAAAATACCCTCAAGAGGGAAAATCTGAGAGTTATCACAAAGAAGGTAGAGAAAGAAATCAGGATAGAAAGTTCAGCCAAGACACCCTTTCTTACTCACTTGTGTTAGTGACACCACCAGAATCAGAATAGTCATGTCACAAAATGAAAGAAGCGTCCCATTAGGGTGAGTATCCCAGTTTTCTGGAAAGTTTGTTTATACCACTGGTTCTTACCTGGAGGTGATTTTTCCTTCTTCAGGATATTTGGTGACGTCTGGAGATGGTTTTGGTTCTTACAAGTTAAAGGTGGTAGGATTGCTGTCACCTAATGGACAGAGGGACCAGGAGATGCTCCTTTATAGCCTACACTGTACAATAAATTATCTGGCCCCAAATGTCAACAGTGCCAAGACTGAGAAGTGTTGATATATGCCATTTGTTTTGCATATGTTCATTCATTTGGCTGGCAAGATCAGTAGAGCATTGCCAAATGTTTGCCATAACCGTGCACATTGATGTTTGTTTTGCTAAGTACATGTTGTGCATAATTGATACATCATTTATATGTTTACATGCATTATTTCACTTTTAATTTTAGTCTGATTGTTGTCACTCACACAGCATTGCCTTGCAGTGTATAATTTGGGGGCCACTTTCACAAATTCCTTGGTGTTTCTCCTAACTCCTACATTCCGTTATCACCACAACTATTCCCTTTATACCTAAAAGACTCAACACATTCATTCGCAGTGGTACGGATATCTACATTCAGGATAGCTCAAATTCTGGTCAGCCCATGAACTTGACGTGTCTTTGTCTTCCCGTGTCTCACAGGAGGCATCACACTGAGTGCCGTGGTCCTCAGTTCCTTCAGCCACAAAAACACTGTGGAAAGACAGATCCACTCGAACATCAGCTTTCCAAAATGAATAGTTATTTCCAAGAAAACCTGACCAAAGGAAAAATAATTGAGAGGTAGAAATGATCAGCTGTCTCTTAGGTCCACAGCATTACTTCCTTTAGACCAGATTTAATTTCTTTCAAGCTGAGGCATATGGGGAAAGGCTAATTTACTTGGGTGCTTTAGCAGTGATGTTCATTAAGACTCTCATACTTCATGGCAATGTCAAAAGAAACTCTTTTTTGGTCGTTTACAAGCTGATACGTATTAATGAGAAACTTCCTAACCTCCCCCTTGATTTCTGTGTGTGACCCACACAAGAATCACTAGGATAAAATCAGCAATTTCGCAGTCCGTGTTCTCTGCCAAACAACCACACACTGTCAGATCCTTCAAGTTCGATCCATTAGGTGAGTTTTTCATATGTAAGGCTAATACGCTGTGACTTTAGCTTAGTAAATTTAGTCATCGTGCCATTTCCGTGCACTTATTCACTTCATTTCACTTCCCAGGAGGCATCTGTGCTTTAAAATATGTGCCATATGTGTGCAGAAGAGAGAATCTTAGAGCTGGAACGAAACTCTGACATTTGCTCTCACTCTTGTCATCTTACAGGGTAGAAACTGAGGCATGTGATGAATTCCAGGCTGCAAATTAATGAATCAGACTGTGAATTTGTAAGTTCCTTGCTCACTGTTGAATGCTCTTTGTGCTACCACTTAGCTTCCATTGTATGGCTTCAAAATTAAAATCAGGCCTCATTTTGTAATACGATTATTTTTTTCTTACCACGAGCGTCCAGATAACCATTTTGCATCACAGGTTGCAGGTTATAACTAAATATTCTCACTAGTTAATAAAAGTGTAAGTGAAACATTTCTTTAAAGTTTATCTTATAAAAATAATTCTTTACTGTCAAAAGTCTTGTGGGACTAGCTGCAGTCTGATACTTTTCGGATGGGTCTTCTATCTGCTCTCTTGAGTCGTGAAGATTTTTGAATTCTATTTATCAGTTTTGCATTGTGGGCAAGTCACCAAGCCTTATTTTCTTCGCCTTAAAACAAATAAACATGTAATTATCTATGTACTTCAAAGATGGTGTTATTGGAATAAGGTAAAGTAAATGAGACCACATGAGATTTATATAAGTTCACACAGTCATTATTATTAAAAGTATTTTTTATACCAAAATGAATATTTTCATGGTTTTTTAATTATATTTTCCTATTTCCCACTTTTATTATTTGAACAGCACTGATGTGTCCTGACTGACTTATTTATAAATACATTAAAAAGATTACAGTTAATTAAATTGTACACAGTATATTGTTTAACAGACTTTATTTTTCAAGGAGTTTTAAGTCCACAGCAAAATTGAATGGGAATCATGGGCATCCCCATATAATAATATCCCCTGCCCCATCCCCCATGGCTTTTTTCACTATCAACATTCCTTACCAGAGTGGTACATTTGTTGCAATCAGTGAACCGACATTGACACATTATTGTCACTTGAAGTCCATAGTTTAAATTAGGTTTTCACTCTTGGTGTTATAAAACTATGAGTTAAAAAAAAAAATTATGGGTTTTGACAGGTAGCCACCATTATAAGTGTAGGTTTGTGTGTGGACATTTTTTTCAAGTTATTTGGGTAAATACCAAGCGCCATCATTGGATCATCTGGTAAGAGGATGTTTACTTCTGTAAGAAACTGACAAATGGTCTTCAACGGGGCAGCACTATTTGGCATTCTTCCCAACAGTAAGTGAGAATCACTGTTGCTCTCTATCCTTGCCAGCACTTTATGTTATTGGCATTGTGGATTTTGGCCATTGTCATAGGTATCCCATAGCATCTCGTGGGTGTTGTAATTCCTGCTCTCTAAGAACATGTGCTATTGAGCCTCTTTTCACAAGCTTCTTTGCCGTCTGTGTATATTATTTAGTGAGATGTCTGTTCAAGTCTTTTGCCCATTTTTAAATCAGGATTGTCTTTGCCTGTTTGGGCTGCTATGATAACACTAACTGGGCAGCTTTTTTTCCCTTACAGTTCTGGAGGTCAGGAAGCCCACAATCAAAGATTTGACGTGTAGTGAGGGCCCAGTTCCCGACCCTTGCTGTGTCCTCACCTGGTGGGAAGGGCACTAACTAGTGCCATGTGTCTCTTTTTTGAGGATACCAATCCCAACATGTAGACTCTGCCCATGTGATGTGATCACCTCCCAAAGGCCTCACCTCCCAATACCATCATATTGGTGATTAGTCTTTCAGAGTATGAATTTTACAGGAACACAAACATTCAGACCATGCCAAGATTGCTCATTTTGTTATGCTTGAGTTTTAGGAGTTCTTTGTATGTTTTGGATAACAGTTTTTAGCCACACTGAATCTCCAGCAATTCATCTATTGAAGTTCAGGTTTCCTATCTTGTTACTTATGCTCCCAGAGGTTTCTGCTCATGGGTGTCTGGTCTGATGATAAGTTGAGATTTGATGACTCTATCTGTCTGTTCCTCCAGTTTTTGAGGACACCAGTGTGCCCTACAACTTCAGTTCTGTGATTGGTATAAAAAGAACTGTCCAGTTTTAGTTTACTCAGATTTTAATTGCTGTTTGGATAGAGTGACGACTTCCAAGCTCCTTACTTGTGGGACAGGAAACCAGAAGTCTTATTGTAAGATTTTATCGGTAAATAATAGACAAAGACAAAGTGACTCAGGGAAGGAAAGTAATTTTAAAAACACCATGTGACAGGGCCAGGCACGGTGGCTCAGGCCTGTAATTCTGTACTATGGGAGGCCAAGGCTCAAGGATCTCTTGAGCTCAGGAGTTCTGGACTAGCCTGAGCAAGAATTAGAACCCATTATTTTTAAAAATTGAAAATTTAGCCAGGGCATCATGGCTGGTTCCTGTAGCCCCAGTTACTCAGGAGGCTGAGGCAGGAGGATTGCTTGAGCACAAGAGTTTGAGGTTGCTATGAGCTAGGCTGACACCATTGCACTCCAGTCTGGTGCAGAGTGAGACTCTGCCTCAAAAAAAAGAAAAATTACATATATCTATATATCTATATATATACGCACATATATACATATATTTTTACCATCTGTCACATGGTAAATATATATATAATGTACATACATGGTAAGTATATCTATACCCACACATATATATATACACACTTATATATACATATATATTATATGTACATATATATATATATATATTTACCATGTGACAGATAATTACTTCCAAATATTTATGTGCATTTAAATCTGATTCATAGGTCTGGCACAAGGTTGAATTTCTATAGTTCTAGCAAGCTCACAGGTAATGCTAATGTTTGCTCTGTGAATCACACTTGAATGTAGTAAGGTGGTAGAGGGTATCCTCTGACCAATAATGATCATCAGCTGACTTTTACAAGCACATTCCAAAAAAAGTCACCAAAATTATTTTTTTAATTTACTTAAAATATGTGATATAATACATATATATATATATATATATACACACACACACATAGAGGTGCCATAAAGTTTGTGTGCAATTTAAAATAGTGTGCACAGGAACTTCATGGCCACCCTGTGTACACACACACAGACACACATATTCTACATTTATTAAGCTTTGATTTTTATGTTTTCAAGCTATCTTATTAGGGGCATAGAAGTTTAGAACTATTATTTTACTAGTAAAGTATTAACATTCCATAATCCTATATAGTACCTTCCATCTTAACTTTAAGTCTTGTATTGATGCATACATAAGGGTTTTTATGTATAAAAGATAATATTTATGATACAATTTTCCCCATCTTTTTTCCATTAACTGCTCTATGTGTTTATAATTTTTTTCCTGCAAAGAGCATGAAGCTAGATTTACTTTTCTTTTATCCATCCTGTCTTCTTTTAACATGAAGTTTCATTTATTTACTTTATTTTGATTGTTGATATATCTGAATTTTTTTCTAAGCCCCCTATTTTTTTGCTTTATATTTTTATTCCATCTTTTCCTTTTGTTTTGAAATATAAGCCTTAATATTATTTAGATAGAGGGAGGCCAAGAGATTAAGAGATGATTGCCATTGTAATGATAGCTTGTTATACTCACGGATCGAGAAGAGGCACCATGCCATGCCATAGTGACAACCTGGTACATATTTGTGTTAGGAGGCAGATGGGGGGGGGGAAACTGTGGACATGTACCTTTATTGTGGTTCCTACAAAAAGGGATGGGCAGGGCAGTGTGAGAAGATTGAGGGTTAGCTAGTTTGAGTAAGTTCAGTGTGCCCTGGATCATAGGAGGTGTCCTAGTTGTCTCATACCCGGTACTGAGATGATAATGGCCCGTGTGTCAGAACTCAAAAAGGAGATGACCAGGGTTTGGGCTCTGAACTGGTTAATTTGCTTCTGAAAAGCACATCTTGGGTGAGTAATTTAATCTCGATATGAATTGGCTAGCACCAGATTACAGAAAATAAAGAAAAAGTATCCAATGTACTCAGCCCTATTATGAAACTAATTTATAGCTTTCATACAAAAGCTATAACCTAATTATAATCTAAGAATATGAGGGGGTAGGGGAGGGGGGAACGGGTGGAGGGAGGGTTATTGAAGGGATCACCTCTATGGTTTATCTCACAAAAGTACAAGTGAATCTTTCTAAAGGTAGAATATAAACATCTTAACACGATAACTAAGAAAATGACATGAAGGCTAAGTTAACCCGTTTGATGAAAGTATTTCAAATTGTATATGAAAACACCACACTATACCCCATGATTGCATTAATGTACACAGCTATGATTTAATTTAAAAAATAGTTAAAAATTCAACAACATAAAAAAAAGACAATGGTGAATATACCCCTTCTGATCTTTATGAATTTTTATTTATTTTTTACTTAATTATTGTTTGCCTGTCTTATTACTCCATTTGACTCCTGGTCTACAAAGTTTTAGAAATTATATATTCTATTTCTATTCTTTTAGTGGTTACCTTCAAAGTCTTTATCACACACTCCTGTAAAATGTCTAAACCAAGTATTTGAATTACCTCCTGAATTTCCATAGGAGCCTCGGTTTCACCTTTACCTTGGGGCTGGTCCAGGTTTTATTCTTCTGCTGGTGTGCCTGTTCACATAGCCATTTGCCTTATTTTGATTTCCACCTTGCTGTTTGTTTAGGTCACTTATCTTACATATGATGAACTCAGAAATGCATTAAAGAGAACCTTTTATTAAGAACTCTTTTTTTTTTTTTTTGAAGGAAGGAGATACTTCGGAGTACCCATTCATCTAGTTCATTATTGAAACCTCACCCCTTAAAATTTATGAATTTCCTTTAGCTAAAAGAGCAAGGGTTACTAGAGTGAATTATTTCCTATTCCAGAAAATCGACAGTTTCTACTAAGGAGCTGTGTCAATAGCACATGAGCTGGCAGGGATAATACGTCACATCTTCAGTGGCGCAGGCATGAGGGAGCTCAGAACCTACAACATGGGGTAAGTTTGATGCCTTCTCCACTTTCTGCTTTGAAATAATTACAACCATCTGCAATTTCTCCCAGTTTATACAAGCCAAAAAAAGAAGCTCAGAACTCCCAAAGATGGAGATCGTTCTCCATCTTCTTTCTTTTCTACACGGCTTTGCACATTCCACTTTAGACCAAATCTTCACTTTCTAATTTCTGAAAACTTAACATAATTATTAGCAAAATCTACTTTGTCTTTTTTCTTTCTTTCTTTCTTTTTTTTTGAGACAGAGTCTTACTCTGTTGCCCTGGGTAGAGTGCTATAGTGTTGTAACTCACCGCAACCTCAAACTCTTGGGCTCAAGTGATTCTCTTGGCTCAATCTCCTGAGTAGCTGGGACTGCAGGCGCCAACCACAAACACTCTGCTGGTTTTAGTAGAGACTAGCATCACTCAGGCTGGTCTGGCGCTCCTAAACTCAAGCAATCCACCTGCTTCAGCCTCCCAGATTGCTAGGATTACAGGTTTGAGCCACCAGTATCCAGTTTAAAAACTCCTATATTGTTATTCATAAGAACATAAAGTACCACGCTCCAGGGGACTTCTTCCCCAGAAGCTTTATCAATTAGTCATTATATTTTTTCTGCAACCATCTTTCTTTAGTTTAAATGTGGGATTGTGTCCTTTGTGTTTATTTCTACTTCCCCCAAATATTCCAGCTTTGAATATCATTTCTTTCAATTCAACCAGCCACTGCCTCTCCCTGTCAGTCATCCAGGCTTCCTGGGCTGTATTCCTTTATTTCTTAGAGATTTAGCTTTGGTTCACTGTCAGTATCCCACGCTACCCTTGTTACTCTTGATGAACTTAACATGTGCGTAAATGGGTCCTTCACTCTCCTGGTCTCTCATCCCCATGTGCTCTGTTCCTATTATATTGTCTTTCATCCTACTCCTGTCACTTGGTGATACTGTTATCAGCAGTGTGAGCATCTTCCATATAAACGCAACTCCAAGCATCTCACTCTTTGATCACGCGCTCCGTATTTCCAGTACACTCTTTCTCTTTTTCTTACAGTCCAAAGAACATAATTTATTGTGTATTTTATGAAAAAAATCCATTCTATGGAAAAATTGCACACACACACACACACACACACGAGTGCATACATGCACTCATACTTTCATTGCTTCTCTTTTTTCTTTAAGGATCCTTGCTTTCCAATAAGGCTTTCATCTCTTCTATTCTAATGAAAGGATTCCTATCACACCTGGTTTCCATTTTACAATTTCCAAAGTCAACACCTTGTCTTCATCTTAT
This sequence comes from Otolemur garnettii, assembly GCF_000181295.1. Classification (NCBI taxonomy): domain Eukaryota; kingdom Metazoa; phylum Chordata; class Mammalia; order Primates; family Galagidae; genus Otolemur; species Otolemur garnettii. Next base: position 9,848,740 of record NW_003852410.1, read on the forward strand.
ATGACCTCTTAGAAGCATTGGAAGAAAAGGCTTAGCCCCCCTGGACATTCTTCCTTCCTGTCTGTGCTTCTCTGCCTTCTTTGCTACATCCCCGACTCCATCCCTACTTTTAGATTTTGGATTGCCTTGGGGCTTAATCAAAAGTTCCAGTTGACTCTTTCTTAACCTATCTCCTACAATCCTTCTGTCTTACTCGGAGCTACTTCATTCATCCTTCTGCTGATATCCTGACTGTGTTTTTAAGTTTCCTCAGGGCTTCTCACCTTTGCAGTACTTGCCTTGTAGGTTGGGTAATTATTTGTTGCAGGGACTGACATGGGTCTTATAAGATGTTCAGCAGTGTCCCCAGCATGTACCAGTAAACATCTGTTCCCCCACCCGCCCAGTTGCTACAACAAAAAGTGTCTCCAGACTTTACCAAATGACCCCTGGTATGTAAATTAGCCCCGGACTGGGAACCTATTATTCAGAATGAATTCCAAGGTGAAGTTTTAGGATCATTCCATGGCACGTGTCTGCACCTTTGTTGGCTTCTCTCACTTTACCACACAGATAATTCCTATATGCCACATATTCCAGTTTGCACCCGTACAGCTGAACAGAATGATAGAAAAACACAAAACCATCCTAAATCTTATTCCTCTAAACTCACTATCATTGGCCGGGCACCATGGCTCACATCTGTAATCCTAGCACTCTGGGAGGCTGAGGTGGGTGGACTGAGCTCAGGAGTTCAAGACCAGCCTGAGCCAAAAAAATAAATAAATAAATAAATAAATAACCAGGTATGGTGGCCAGTGAGTGTAATTCTAGCTATTCCAGAGGCTGAGGCAAGAGGATTGCTTGAGCCAAAGAGTCTGAGGTTGCCGTGAGCTAGGCTGACACCATGGCACTCTACCCAGGATGACAAAACAAGACACTGTCTCAAAAAAGCAAAAATAGGCTCATCACCTGTAGCTCAACAGCTAGGGTGTCAGACACATACCCCGGAGCTAGTGGGTTCAAGTCCAGTTGGGCCCGCCAAACAACAATGTTTTATCCCCCCAAATAGCTGGTCATTGTAGTGGACTCCTGTAGTCCCGGCTACTTGGGAGGCTGAGGTAAGAGAATTGCTTGAGCCTAAGAGTTTGAGATTGCTGTGAGTTATGATGCCACGGCACTCTACCCAGGGCATCAGCTTGAGACTCTGTCTCTAAAAAAAATAAAATAATAATAATAAGAAAACTAAAATAAAAATTAAAAATAAATTCACGACTATTAAACTTTTTTCAGCGCTGACAATTACAGTACCCTGTCTGATTCCATCCAGTGTTGAACTCCACTCCTTTGCATCGAAATTTAACCTTCTTGTCTCTCTTTTACCCTTTATTACTTCCTCCTTCATCTTCAACCTCCATCTAATTTTCTTGCTCTTTTTAATATTGAGAAAATGAAAACCACCAGAGGGGGCGTCTGCGGGTCTCCACTCTCACCTCTACACCTTCCCAACGTCAGGGCCCACACGGCATGCCTTCTTTTCTGCTATAATGGATGAGTTATTCCTGCTCCTGGCCACTGCCAGTCCCTCCAAACTGGAAGTCCTTTCTAAACCTTCTCGCTTACTCAAGATGCGATGGCAGCAAACCCTTCCATTTTCTCCCAAGTCTTCCAATTTCCCTTTTATTTGAGGATACAGATATCTTTTCATTTCTACCAACTTAAAAAGCAGACTTCTTTTCCAAAGGTAAACTTAAAAAGAAAACATACGACTTTCCTTTAATCTCCACATTGTCCCTGTGTCTCCACATCCCTTTCTCCCAGCAGACATCAAAGAAAACAAACTATTGGCAAAAATCATCTTCACAGTTCTCTTTTTACTAAGAAAAGCAGGATCGGAAGGCTGTTCTCCCTCCTAATTTCTAGGTCTGTGCTAGCCTAGGAATGTATGGCTGAGATATGTCTGAGATAAGAGTAAAATACAGGTTTTGTTTCTGCTCTTAAGAAACTGAGGGGAGCCTGTCAAAATGAATTGTTTCTAAGAACAGACGAGTTTTGGCAAAAGTTAATTGTGCTGTGAACATTTTAAAGTCTAATATTTACATTAAATTGGACTCTTTGATAAGGTTCTACAGTCTGGAAGATAAAGCCAGGATTTTAAAAAGCTGTCACTAACATAATTTGCATAAGACTGTTGTTAAAAGGGAAAATTCCACTTGAATGCACTCAAAGTCAATGCTATTCTGTTCATAGGTGCATTTCCTTTCTCCTTGGCCCACTCTATGAATAAGTTCGGTTGTATGGGAAAGTATCACAGTACTTTTCCCAAGCAGAACTATTTTTTGATCAGACCCTGTCTCTACTTCTGTGTTTCTGCTACTCAACAGTCAGTCCTCTTTGACCTCTATCCAGGACGACATCGTTTTCTATGTTGGAGAGACAATGCCATAGACATGACAGGCAGAGCTGGGGACAGTAATCTTAGAGGAACACTGAAAAATTGGATACATCCCTCCATCCAATGTGTGGTTAAATGAGCACCTTCTGTGGTAAAGCAGACCTGAGCTCAAGTTGTACCTCTAGTGTTTGATCTCCGTCTGGTCTCTAGTAGCTGAGTGATACTAATAACCCTTTGAGTCTCAGGGGTCCCACATTTATAAAATGGATACAACGGGAGCACAAAATTCATTGTGTTGTGATAGTTAAGTGAGAAAATATATACAGATAAGTACACGTGCCTACATAATCCAATACCTTGCTTCATAAATTTTACTTGTTATTTATTTCTGAACAGTGAAAAGATGCAAAACCACGCCAACAATGAAATGATTCAAGTAGCTCGTGTGTTTAGAGATTGAGAAGAGATATGAACGCTGTCTTCATACTTTCTGCAGAGTGCCTGGTAGGAGATGGATTAGGAGATAGAAACTACCTATTCTGGGTGGTTTCAAGGAGAAAAATAAGGAATGTTGGGTGGAGAAATATTGGACTTAACATCTGGAATAGCGCAGTAGGTAGAATAATGGCTTCCTTAAATTGTCCACCTTCCAATCCCTGTCACCTATAAATACACTGATGTTACACGGCTAGGAATTTCGGTAGCCGATGGAATAAAACTTGGTAATTAATTGACCTTGAGATAGGGCAATTATCCTCTATTATCCAGATGGGCCCAGTGTGATCAAAAGTGTCCTTAAAAATGGAAGGAAGAGTCAGAAGAATCAGTGTGAGAGTTACACAGATCCAGGCCATTGCTGGATCTGAAGCTGAAATGTGGGTGGCCTCTAGAAGCTGGAACAGTCAAGAAAATAGATTTTCTTGGAGAACCTCCAGAAAGGAATGCAGCTCAGCCAACACCTTGATTTTGGTCCAGTGAAATCCATGGCAGATTCTGATTGCCAGAACTAGAGGAAAATAAATTTGTTTGGTTTTGAACTACTGAGTTTGTAGTAATTGGTTACAACTATCCTGGAAAACTAATACCAAGGGCTTCCTGAAAATAGGAGCTATTTCTTCCAAAGTAGAGGTTTGAGAGCATGAGTGTCTACTTTCGGGAAAGTGTTCTAGAAAAGATTCACATGTGACACAGAGGGTTTGATTACCTGAAGCCAAGGGTAATACTTTCTTGTGTAACAGAAAGTATAGCAAAAAAAAAAAAAAAAATCCAAACTGATTCATTCCTTGCTATATGGATTCAGTTGTTCTTTTTTTCCCTTGGTAATTCAAATGAAGCTATTACTATTGATAGGCAGTGTCCCATGGACATAAAAATCATTTAGCATGCTCCCAAGGTCACACACTCAGACTCACCCTTCACCTTTTAATGGGAGATGAGTATTTCACTCTTGAGATGGAGAACCTCAGTTTCAGTGACAGGGTAAAATCCATCCCCTCTTATTTTTTTTTCCTACTACCTTGAGTTCTGAGCCTGCATTTTACGCAATAAGACAGACTATTAAGATGCCAGTATATGAGTCACCGTCCTCATCTCATACCTTGCCTGAATAAGGACGAAGGCAGCAAGGGCTGTTCTATCTTCCCTTTTATGCTTTACTTTTCTCCAAAAGATAAATGTGATACTTATTTCTCTAGAAAGGAAGGAGATAAGTTAGTAGCATCTAACCTATTTTCAACAACACTTTCTATATTCCTTGTGATACAGGAAGTTAAAGCAAAGTATATTTTGCTGGTGAATATATTTTTAGTTCATTGCAGTTGTGAAAAAAATACTATATATGCAATGTGGCAGAGGACATCAAAAGTGGTAGATCCATGTGTACATGTGTAAAAATATGAAAGACTGTGTCTGAAAAAATATGAAGGACTGTGTCTGAAAAAAATAGTCAGCAGAATCACTTTCTCTGTTAGTGAAAGAAAGGGGAATGGTTTTGAAAATCAATCCTTGAATTATAGGAACAATCCAGCATTTTTCTTTGTTTTGTTAAATGTTTTGTTAGATAGTGTTACAGTAATATCTCTAATTTGTGTACATTATGCCTATTTGTGGTTTAATCTGCCATTACAATGACACACCTCGTTCCTAGCAGGTATGACATGGTAGTGGCGGAGTAGCGGGCTCTGTTACGGAGCAGGCTGGCTGGTCTGCGGCAGAGCGAGGGACTGCTCTAGCTTCTGCCTGCTGCAGGATGGCCCTTCACAGAGCTCTACTTTCTGTGTGCTGGGACAGCCTGGTAGCCCTAAACTCAACTTCATTATTTCTCACCTTCCTTTGTACTTTTGGCGGATGTATTCCACCTTTAAGTCTAAACCCTAAAAATGCAATGCAAAAGTTTACTGTCTTCTGCAAGAAAACATTTCTATCTTTTCCTCTCCTCCTCCTCTGACTTCACTGCCTCCTCCCACTGGCAGCTATCACTGATGAAGACCCTAAGATGTACAAGCACTTTAGGAAACTGATTTACGGATCTTATTTAATCTTGGCAAAACATGATTGTTATATCTGTCTTGCAAGTGAGTATTTGGAGGCTCAGAGAACTAAAATAACCAGCCTCCAATCGCACACTCGTATAACGGGGGATTCAGTGTTCAACCCAGGGGCCTGTGACTCCATAGCAAGAGTATGTTAGCTGTAAGTTATTGGTTTTCTACAGCTGTTAACCTGCTACATTCTGATAACATTTACTTTTTTTTCCTAAGAATTATTTTTTCAAAGCGAAATTAAGTCATTCTGAGAAAGGTCTAGTACAGGTTAATAAACCTGTGTTATTACAACATATCATTGTATTCACTATTGAACAGACTCTTATAGTTCCTCATCCTCTGTTTCTCCCCATACACACTCTGTGTGAAAGTGTAAGTTCACGTAAGACTCTCATACCTGAAAGCCAACAAAAGCTCTGTCTTAGGCCAGATTTTGTACTTAAATGAGAGAGAAGCTTCATGGATATAGGAGAATGATAATGGTTCAGAAGAGAAAGTGATACAAGAATCCTGAAGAGGAAGAAATCTTCAGAAAGATTTATTTTTTATTTTTGTTTTTTTTTAGAGACAGAGTCTCACTTTGTTGCCCTCGGTAGAGTGCAGTGGCATTGCAGCTCATAGCAAGCTCCAGCTCTTGGGCTTAGGGGATTCTCTTGCCTCAGCCTCCCAAGTAACTGGGACCACAAGTGCCTGCCACACGCCTGGCTATTTTTTTGTTGTTGCAGTTTGGCCGGGGCCAGGTTTGAACCTGCCACCTCTCGGTATATGGGGCTGACGCCCTACTCACTGAGCCATAGGTGGCATCCTACAGAAAGGGTTTTTGTTCACCTCTTTCTATTATTTCCTTCCACTTAATTTCAAAACAATTTGCCCTAAAACAGAGAGTCGTTTAGTCCATGCTTGCGATGTCATCACATTTCTCATCTTCCTTGTTCTTCTCACCATTCAATGTCAACACCATCTCTCAGAGTGTCAACCTTAGGACAGTCCATGGTAGATGGTGCCCCATAACTGGGCCGTCCAACATTATCTAGAATGGTGGTCTCTTTCCCCACCTTTGGCATCTTCTCTTTGGCCATTTTCAAAGGGTTCTTATTTATGTTTTTGTTCATACAGCATGTGACAGGAGACTTCAGCTGTATATAATTATCAAGGCTTTGCCATTGGTGTACTGTGCCCTTAATAGTCTTCCAATGGTTTGCCATGGATGAGCCGGCCATTGTGTTACATTACCTATTGTTTATGAAGGGACTTTATTGAAATTCTAAATCACTTGGCAAGAAGATTTGGCATCCCTAGGAGACCAGAGGTGGCAGGGATTAGTGAACAGACTCGTGTCCCTGGTGCCTCTCCCTGACCACGTTCTAAGGTATATACGGCCTGTATCATCCCCTTTGATTTCCTACGTAATTCTACTTCCCACTTGACAGGCCCTCAGCTCAAGGAGATTTATAGCACAAATCGATCACATTTATTGCAGAATTTGGTTATCTCTTTCTTTTTGTATTTCTTTCTGGTTTGTATTGCTTTGGCTGCCTTCTTAGCATATAGAATAGCCTAGATTCTATTTCGCAGAATTGAACGCAGAGAGGATATGCTTGTCAATAGGACTGGCTGGAAAATCTTTGATTAAAAGTTATGTTACTCATTACCATGGAAAATCAAACCAATGGAACAATGCTTACTGACCATTTTTGGAAACAATTTCTTGCTCATTGCATTCTGTGATCTTTCTTAAAACCAAAGCCGTAAAATGCCACATTGCACTGAGATGGCAACACACGGAGCAACTTGTATTTATGCAGAAAGACCCCGTTACTCATTTTTCTTTTAAATTAGTCTCTAAGAGTTTCTTTCTGAAGGGGCACTAACATCGGTAATTATTTTAGAGAAAGGTTACGTAGCATAGAGTAAAACTTCCATGTTCTTGGGTCAACAGATAATTATCAGTACTGCTCATTTCCCCGAGGGTAATGGTCAGCACACGTAAGCCACAAAATCAATAACACAAATTATTATTTGCCAGTGAAATCAATGAATCTAACTTCTATTAAATGTGTCCATCAGGGATGAAAACATCATGGTAATGAGTGCACACCGGAAGAATAGAACAAAACTCTAAGAACCTTTCAGTTTCTTTACCAGCAGGTAAGATCTGGTTCCAGTCACACAGACAGTCAGTCTCAACTTAAGGAAACATAGATAAGGAAAAGAACAAAATAGTTTTCAAATATAAATAGGTCTCAGAGAGAGCAAAGAGCAGCCACAAGTTACAGAAAGCCTAAGTTCTCACTCCTAGAAGATATTATGACTTGTTGGCATCAGAATGTGTCATCAATGTGGAGCTGTGAGTGATATTAAATGTCATTGAGTTGAATCCTCTATCCCATCTTGTGCTTCTTCTCTGTGATTTCACCAAGGATTGAACAATCCCTCCAGGGAGTGGGAACTCACTATCTTTCCAGAGATTCCACAACAGAAAAAAGGGAGCAGCACTAAATAAACTGTGTAAGAGTCCACAGACAGAGTAGCATCAAGTGTGCCAAACGGTTCCGGTGCAATGACATTATTACGCTGTAAGCGGGAAGGGATTTATTTGTGAATTGAATTTTAAAATGTCATGTAGAAAAAGTTTTTGAAATTTTGAGTCATATTTTATGGGTCAAGGCCTTCGTGTTACAGATACATTTTGCCATATACATCAGCCTTTCACTTCTCTGGGATAAAAATAAAGCATAACTGTATTCATTGCTTTAAAAAGAAAATCAAGGCTCATCCTTGCAAAGCATCTGTTTGGTGGCTGCAAGGTAAATGAAAGAGACATAATGTTTATGAATGAGCAAGATGGCATTAGACCTTTCAGGATTAGGATCAAGAGGGCAGGAAAATACAAGGTGAATAATGTCCTTTTCAAGTGTACTGTCGTGATCTGGGCTTGACCTACCAACATTTTAGCCCTGATGTCATTAGCTTCAAAGGCCGTTTGACACACAATGAGGACAGTTGGGATTTTAGTGAGGATTGTAATGGAATATGAACCAGAGGCAAGTGAGAGCTGTGGCTGAACTTGGCGAGCTGCCTGCTTTTCAAATAGCCCATACTGCTTCTGGGGAGTCCAGGAGTACCAACGACAATAGCTAGCAAGTCACACCACATTTAGGAATCTCACTGGCCTAAAAGGGAGAATTTCTTAGCCCACGTCACTGTGGTTATATTTGTATAAATCCAAAGGCTAGACATACTCCCTACTTGTCAAGAAATAAATAACAGTGTTAATATAAGGGATATCATCCTAGTTAATGAAGCTTTTAAAAAACTAGGTGGCCTATTTTATGATATGAATTTGTGGTTTTTTTAAAAAAAAAAACAGTTTTTTTTAAAAGACTATTGCTGAAGAGTTTGTGTGCTTCCTAGATAATCTCTGATAGGCCCTTCCAACTCTGGGACCTATCATTCATTCATATTCATCCGTCTATTCATTCAACAAAATTTCATTCTCTAATTATGACACAAAATGACATTCTTACTGTTTTATCATATCTTTAATTTGTATAAACCTAATACTGTGAAAATATTAAAGAATCAAGGAAGTGAAATATTTGTAAGCACCCAGTCTCATTTTCCAACCTGGAGAACCACATGCTAGCCAATCAATTCATGCTGATTATTTGGTATAATAAAGACAATACATTAAGACAAGTAGCAGCATTGGACATAAAAAGTTCCTAATTTCATTATAGCCTATTTAGTCACTTCATTCAGGTCTCTTTTCAAATGTCACCTTATCAGAATTGCCTTCTTTGGTTTCCCTGTGAAAAGTGGCTCAGCCCACCGCATCACTCCCTGCTCTTAGTATCCTGCTTTCTTTATGCTGATGAAAAGTATTACCTCATGATTCTCTTGTTAGTTTTCTGCCTTTATTCACTACATTGTACATTTCATGAAAATAAAGATTTTGACTGTTTTGTGCACTCCTGTCTTCCTAATAGGAGAATATTGCTCAGGATAATATTTGATGTATAATTGATACTCATAAATACTAGTTAGATGAATATATAAATGAGTGAATGGATAGATGAAGGAATGAATGAAATTGAATGAATTAATGAAGTTTTACATAATGTAAATGAATTTTCATTGCAAGAAGATACTACTTTAACATCGTAAACATAAAATAATTATTGATATAAAATAATTATTTGTTTTATATTGATGCTAATTTACACTAACGGAAACAAACTTAAAATCATTAAAGGAATATACAAAGCTGTAGTAGTTTAAAGAATTTCAACAAATTCTCCATCATGAGAATTTCGTCTTCTTTTATGACTTAGGAAAAGAAGGTAGAACTTGAAAAAAAAACATACAACAAATGTGGCTAAAGTAATGGATGTTTCAGTCAAATTTAATGCCCTCCACCATATGAAATGTAAAGAGAACAATTTTTATAGGACATCCCAACAACAGTTGGGTCTCATTCAGTTTGCCTGTGTGATGAATTCATGTTGTATGATTGCTGGAGAGAACAGAGATGCTCGGGCTACACATTGGTCTGATGCTTTGCCATGGATTGTGGTTTCTGGAATACATCACATGGCTTGTAGAATGTACGCACTTACATTTTTGTTAATAAATAGATGCCATACGTATGCTGTTTTCATCACTTTTGACCCGCCTTGGTTTTTAACACTATCTGAATATCAATGGTGAACACTAATTTTTAAAAATATATATGGCAAATAATTTTGTTACTTATGATCTATCAAGTTATTCATTTTAAATGCTGCCTTAAGGGAAGAGATAGTCAAAGGCCCTTTCTGATTATCGGTTATATCAATTCAGCAATGCAGCTTTCTTATAAAATGGCAAACTATGTATCATTGTGAATATAGAAAAATCAATTTGCCTATGCAGAACAGCAAACTGTGTGCATATAGCAATGGATTTCTGAATATTTTTAGGAAGGATTTTTTTGACTGTGTACTAAAGAATTAAGTATGAACCATTAAGCTCAAAAATATATTCTTTTTAAAAATGTCATTGTACCTCAACTTTTTTGCTCCAAATGAGGAAAATAATATTTTTCTGATTAACATCAAGTTGGAAAGTAAATATCTGCAAGTATGAAGGATATTCAGGTAGTTCTTGTTTTCTCTCATGAAAGAAGGAGCAGTGTAAGAGAAACAGCCCTGGGTCACGGGATCTTGGATTGCAGTAACATCCCTGTCGATATCTGTGTAAACCTGAACCAGCCATTATTACTAGAACTACTTGAATCTTCTGAAAGGCCATGCAAATATCAATTCATGGTATTGATTATTTACTTAGAAAAATATTAACACAGAATTTATGTTCTCCAAATCCCTAAGAAGTCACTAGAACGACAGAAGAAATTAGAAGCGTCAGCGTTACCGAAACAGCAGAAAGCCTGATCAATACAGTCAGGTAACGTTAGCACGTCACGAGTCCAGAGATCATCAGGCTTGACCTCTTTAGACACGAGGACACTGAGTCCCAAAGAGGCTCCATAGCATAAATTCATACACCTAAGAAGTAAAACAACACTTTTTAACAGATGAACAACTTAGCTTGTACAAACATCTCAATACTCTTTTTCTGATACTCTGGTCTTCTTTTCCTTTCCCTTCCTCCCTGCCTCCCTTCCTTCTTTCTCTCTTTATTTTTTAGCACTTAACACAGTTCCACTGTCTCGCTGATGCTGAGGTAAACTGTTTCTCTGTTATTATTAAATAAATACATAGTCATGGTAGTAAATTTAGAAGATCAAGAACAACATTTTTGGTAAAATCATTCAGAAAGATTCAGTTATTTTGTGTAAGGGGCAATGTTAGCTATTTTCGTTGCTATAAAGGAACACCTGATGCCGGGTTATTTATAAATAAAAGAGGTTTATTTGGCCCAAGTTCTGCAGACTATACAAGAAACACAGCACGGGCTCCTGATGATGGCCTGGGGAAGTCCCACCCATGGTGGAGGGTGACAAGCAGCCGGCATCATGTTCAAATGGAAAAAGCGAGACAGGAGATGCCAGGGTCTTTTTACTAACAGGTTTTTCTGGGAGCTGATAGAGTGAGAACTCATTCATTACCCTCATTCCCTCATGACCAACATAGGGAACCACCCTCATAACCCAAATGCCTCCCATTAGGACCCACCTCCAATATGGGGGATCAACTTTCAACATGAGAATTTGGAGGGGATAAAAATCCAGACTACATAAGGGAACAGTGTAGTTATGAGTAATTAAGACTACTCTACTTTAGTTGCAGAATTACATTTCAGAATCCAAAAAGAAAAATTGCAAAAGGGCAGTTATTGCGGTGAAAATATTCAGTCCTTGCTGCCCCAAACTATGGCAAAACATTAGGCAGTGAAGCACTTGGAGTTCATTAGATAAATAGTTAAAAGATAAGAAAACAATAAGAAAAATAATCACAGGCCCACCTTTATATTGCTACTCTATTAACTAAAAGCTGGCTGATAGAATCTGTGCAGCATTAATCTTTGGGGTAACCCAATTCATATAAGTTGGCATGAGCCATCAGACACACGGAAGAATTAAAAGCTATTGACTCATTTTAGTTTGCTTAACATTACCATTTTAAATATGGCATTGGCCGAACGTTTGGATGTAATATTTGGAAACATCTCATTGACTGTATTAAATCTGAAACCAACCATGCTATATTTTATTTATTTATTTATTTGGTAAATTTTTGGAGTAGAGCAAGATTACATCAGGGATGGAGTTTGAATTTGGTTCTTTAGTATCAGATGGATACAGGCTACATACCATGGTTGAAGATCTTATTTCATTTTAAATATACTATTGTGTCAAATGCAACTATGAAGACACTTGAATATTAATAAAGATCTATTTCTTCTATAAATAATAATAGATAGGAAATGAACAATTGGATAGGGCTATGTGCATGCAGATAAGCTTCTCATTAAAACCAAATTCACCAAGGGTAGCACTGTCAGTTGAGAGACTAGAACACATACACAGTAAAATCATTTGTAACTTAAACTAGTCTCACTTTACAAAATGGACAATTGAACAGCTGTAATTGATTCATGTATTGCAATTTTCATTCCATTAGTTGGAATATACATCCAAAATTGGAGCTGTCAATCAAAGAAAATGAATGTATGTTGTGTATTTCATAGTATTAATCAGAGGAGGGAAACCCATTCTTTATACTCAGACTCGGCAGGGCTATGCCCATTGTAGCTTATGCAACAGTAAATATACATGCTTCGTCTAGTCATATAATTAGTTTGAGCACATTGGTAAATATATAAAAATAGGTTAATACAAAGGCCTGCGAAATAGTAAATGTGGTTTTCATTTCATTAAAATTCACCTAATCAATTGTATTACTTTTCAAGACTGTCATTGTATTGACTTATGTATTTGCTTTCATATTTTGGAGGACCACTTAAAGTCTCTGAAGCTATACTGAATTAGTAACCCAAGATAGACCATCTCATGTCTCTGAGGATCCATGGTCTAAGGATTTGTTAATAAAATGTGGGACAAAACACACATACAGAGATTTAAATCAGTGATTCTCAACCTATGGGTCGCGACCCCTTTTTAGCAATGAAAATACATTGCAGCATTAGGAAGGTTGAGAACCACTGATTTAAACATTCATGCTATTGAATTTAAAATATGACACTCTTGTTGAGTTCTCCGTTTTGACCTCCAAAGAAAACCCTTTTGGGGGATGTTTTTGATTCCTCAATTTGATTATAATACTTTGCATCTTTTCTGTGCATTTGATTCACAGATTCTTTGGCCATCATTTCAAAAATGCCTTAATATACCAAGTTGCAAATACATACATTTTATTTTTTAAATATATCAGATAGCCCCAAGAGTGTGACCAGTAAGCACGGGTTTGGGGAAACATCCAGTCTAATGATCAAACAACAAATCTTATTTTTTATTAAATCCAACCTCTCATGTTTTAACCTTCATTGTATTTATGATTTTTTTCTGTTATTCTTTTTTGTCAAAATAAAAACAATGTGAAAGGTTTAGAATTATTGTCTATGAATATGAGAAGTGTGACTTACAACAAGTTCAGTTTTTGTTAGGTTGAAAATATGAAATTACTCACATTTGGCCTTCTTTTTACCTGCAAAAATGGTAATTTCATGTTGTTAAAACTAATGCATTGTAAAATAAGTTACGAAAAAGCAGGTTGGGCTGTCAAATAGAAGACTAATTGAACAGCACATGGTTTCAGGGCCCTTCCATGCATTTCAGCTCTAGGCATACCATAAATTTGTATGGTGAGATAATTTGAGTACCAATTCTCTTCAAAAGCTTTGGAATGAAAACAGAGAAGATTCCTTTTTTCCATGGTTATTCACAGTAAAACATGGTAACAAATATTAAGTTTTCTGAACTTTCATGACTGTGACAGTTTAATGTTATTGTACCGTGGGTAGACACAAGTCTTTACCATACCTGACACTTCCACATGTAATTTCATGTGACCAGTAATGGCATCCTTTCCCCGTGTAAGTGGAATTCCTTAAGATCTCAAAGAATGTTATAGATGATAGAAAACACTCTGTTCTTCAGAATTGAAAGCATACAATTTTAGTTTCCTTGTTCCTCAGACAAACTATAAGAGAAGACGGGAGAAATGTGATATCCAAACTCCTCTCAGAGGCATGACATTCACTACAATGTTCTAAGTGGCCTAGTCTCTAATCATCCAAATCTCTTGAGCTCTCCAATCACCATGAATTAAGCCACTAGCCATGAGGGGCAAAAGGTTATCTTCTTACACCTATTTTCCTCAGGCCTTGTCTCTGTCCAGGACTTATTTGTTCCATTTGACCAAGTATCAATCTATTCACCTGCTCTCTGTTCATTCAGTCTCTTCACTCATTCCTAAAATGTTTATTGAATTCACTGTATAGAGCATGCGATATGCTAAATACTTTGGAAAGAATGATAAACTTGAAAGCCAAGCCATTGCTCCCTGAAATCTTATAGTCTAGACCTTAATCAAATAATCATTAAAATATTTAATCACAATTATGTTAATTGGACCAATGGAGAATAGAATGTTAACACTGCATTGAGTATGTGGTTGGGAGGCGGATGAGGATTTGACCAAATAGACAAGGCTGTGTGTATGAAAGCTTAGTTAGGTACAGTTTACCCAGGCAAAATGTAGGGAGTGTTTCATATACAGATAACAGTCAGGTAATAAAAGACCTTTAACAAGGAATAACTGAAGTGTTCTTAACTCAGAGAAGGTAAGATGGAGATGTGGATTAAGACTGAGAAATGGGAAAAGACCAGAAACCTTGTTGAAGATTTTGGTTTTTGTTATCTTTGGGAATTTTATGAAACAACAACAAAAAAACCCTATCACTTTGGTTATTATATTTGAAGATATAAAGTTTTCTAAATTTTATGTAGGAATGAGGGAACTTGATCTTCCCATAATAATTCAGTTGAATTATAAAAAGATCTGGCTTGGCGCCTGTGGGTCAAGTGGCTAAGGCGCCAGCCACATACACCTGAGCTAGCAGGTTTGAATCCAGCCTGGGCCTGCCAAACAACAATGACAGCTGCAATCAAAAAATAGCCAGGCATTGTGGTGAATGCCTATAGTCCCAGCTACTTGAGAGGTGGAGGCAGAAGAATTGCTTGAGCCCAGTTGTTAGAGGTTGCTGTGAGCTGTGATGCCACATCACTCTACCCAGGGTGAAAGCTTAAGGTTCTGTCTCAAAAAAAAAAAAAAAAAAAAAATCCAGCTGGGTGCCGAAGAGAGCACCTGTAATTCCAGAAGCTTCTGGAGGCTGAGGCAGCAGGATGCCCATAGCCCGAGCCTGAGGTTGCAGTGAGTTATGACACCAGGGCACTCTGCTCAGGGCATAGGGTAGGACTCTGTCCCCCCAAAATAAAAATACAATAAAATAAAAAATTATAAAAAAAATAAAAGGATCCCCCCAAATTACTATTCAATCACAAATCCTTTTATTTTGGGCAACTAGATCTTGCTTCAAATCAAGGAAAAAGGAAGGAACAAGTAACAACAGCAAGAATGTCCTAATGTTAGACCTCACTCCCCACACAGTCCAGTTATCCCTGACATTTTGTATTAAAATACCTCTAACCCTGGAAAACAAGCATGGTCTGTGCCACCATTCATACTCACCTATCTACCCAAATGGTCAGTGACCTACGTATGCCTCTAATTGGACTCATATGGCTTTTG
The DNA here is from genome assembly GCF_000181295.1 of Otolemur garnettii. Lineage (NCBI taxonomy): Eukaryota > Metazoa > Chordata > Mammalia > Primates > Galagidae > Otolemur > Otolemur garnettii. Next base: position 9,863,931 of record NW_003852410.1, read on the forward strand.
TAAATACAATGGTGATTTGGGTCATGTATTTTATTTTATCTTATATGATAAAAATTTAAATTCTAGTGGTAGATTTAATATAATGCCTTGACTCATCCAGAACTTTAAGTCATCTTAATCCTGGTATATGGTATCTTATTTTATGTGTTCTCTTTTTCTTTATCACTTTTGCTAATCAAATAATGATTAAGTTCCTGAGCAATTTCACATGGTCAGAGTCCAATCAATTCAGAGTGAAAATTCAGTATCATATCTTGCTATTTTTACCCAACCTTTGAAGTGGATTGAATGCTTGCTCCAGACTAGTGGAGAAATATCTGGGTCCTAATTCCCAGAAGTTTTAAATATTACCTACATAATTAAATTAATAATATTGAGATAAAATTATCATCCTGGACCCTGACTCAAGGACAAGTATAAGGGAAAACAGAGGGAGATTTGGTACAGAGAGAAGAGAGGACGATGACACAGGATGGAAGAGGAGGAGGTAGTGTGATTGTGGAGGCCAAGGTTGGAGGAGTGTGGAAAGCCAGGGTGACTGTCAGAAGCTGAAAGACACAAAGGATGGATTCTCTCCTGGATCCCCAGAGAAATTGCAGCCCCGTCTACATGTTAATTTAGGCTTCTTGAATCTTCTGGCTTCCTGAATCACATGCCCATAAATTTCTAATGTTTTAGCCATCAAGTTTCTGGCTATTTTTTATTACCAATAACAGTCTTAGGAAACAAACAGATTTTGATGCTGGAAAGTTGAGTGCTGCTGTACGAAAGGCCCATAAATGTGGAAGTGGCATTGGAATTGAGTAGTGGGTAGAGAAGACTGGAGAATTCAGGTAAGCAAGATTAAAAGAAAACAAACAAAAAACACTAGCTTTCCCCGAAAAGACAATTGGTAGAGATGTGGATGTTGGTTCAGCACCTGTACTAAGTGGTTAGGGTGCCAGCTGCATACACTGAGGCTGGTGGGTTTGAACCTGGCCCTGGGCCTCCTAAACAACCATGACAACTGCAACAAAAAATAGCCGGGCATTGCGGCAGGTGCCTATAGTCCCAGCTACTTTGGGAGGCTGAGGCAAGAGAATTGCTTAAGCCCAAGAGTTGGAGGTTGCTGTGAGCTATGATGCAATGGTACTCTACCGAGAATAACATAGTGAGACTCTGTCTCAAAAAAAAAAAAAATCCTTTTTGGGAAAGCATGTTCTAGAGTTAGTGCCCAATGGTGTGGCTGGACAGACTTTTGTTGAAGAAATTAGGTGTGTGACTCATGGATTCACTCAATCATCACAGCAGAAGCCAGGAATGGAAAGAAGAGAGATGAAGTTACCCAGAAGGACTCTCTGGTTTAACAATGTAGATCCTGACAAGTGTAGAAGAACCACAAGTTTTTTGAGAATGTTCTATCAGCAGAAACACTTCCAGCAGGACTGAACAAGACAGTAATGGGATGAAGTAATAGGGTATTGGGTTTTAGGGAGTCTACACACCAGAAATGGGCTCATAGAGCTGCTTGGCCGCATAGATCTGATATGTGTGGTATTTAAGGAAAAGAAAGAATGACTCAGAGTAGAGCTGCTGGAGCAGACAGGCTGGCAGAGCCATAAGCAATTAAGCTCCTGAGAAATATTCTTGGCCATGAAACCTGATAGTATATGCCTTGCTGGAGTTCAAACTTGCTCGAGACTGGCAATCCATTCATTCTAATTTCTCTATTTAGGAAGGGAATGTCTGTTCTATGCCTGACCCCCAATTGTACTCTAGAAGCTGATAACTTATTGTCTAGTTTCACATGTCCACAGATAGAAATTTTGTCCCAAAATGAGTCATACCCCAAACCTCACCCATAACTTATTTAGATAATTATGAGATAATTGGGATTTTGGCTGATTATATTTAGATGAGATTTTTGACTTTACGGTTGATGTAGCAATGGATTGAACTTTTATGGATCATGAGATGGGGTGCATGTGTTTTGCAGATAGGATGGATGTGAATATTTGGGGGTCAGGGGCCAGCAGACTGGAGTAGGCTAGAAGCCCATGAAATAGATATATTTACCCTAATAAATAAATACCCTCACTACAGGACCTGGGCGAGGCTGGTTCTGCCAATGGCTTAATTCGGGACTTCTGGTCTCCTGAATCATGACACAGGAAACTTCGAAGATTTTAAGCCCCCATGTTAGTGATAATTTATTTGGGAAGCCACAGGAAACTAATATCAACCTTCTCTCCTGATACCTTAGTTTTCGATCCTGATATCTAAAAAGGCTATTTTTCCTAAGTCAGAATTTGTGTGCAGGAAATTCAAAGCTAGTGCTCAATATAGTGGGGAAGACTTGTGGGAATATATAGGGGCGCAAACACACACATGGTACCCTTCAGGGGTTGTGAGGGAGCTAGTGAACTGTTGCGGGGCTGAGGGACGACTTTCATCTCTGCAGGCACCAGGTCTGGGGGGGACTAAGATGCCATGTGTGAGCCACAGATGCAAGAGGCTTCCTTGAATCTGATTTGTACACTACAAAGGCTGTTCTCTCCTGGGAAAAGAACCTCTCTAGAAACATCCATGTCATTCATTTGTTTAAGCCTCAAACCTAGTCAAAAGGGATGGTGGCCATTGGTGGACTACAACACCACGTGCTGTATCTTTTTAATGTTCCTTCTAAATCTAAGGCTTTTGATTCTATACTATTTAAGCTAAGCAAATATGGATATAGAATTTTAGAAAATAGAAGAAATGAGTAGTTTGGGACATCTAATCCAGACCTAGTGAATTCTGAATAGCAGTTTGAAAAATACAGTAAAGATTTTGAGACTCTATTTGTTGGGGGAAGGAGTTAAAATAGAGGAGAGGGCAGGGGAGCCCAGCAGCCTCTGGCTCTCCCTGCACCCACAGCACTCCTGTGCTTCTCAGATTTTCTTTGTGCAGTAGGACTGCATGTCTATATTGCTTTTGAATGAAACTTGCCTGGATATTATATGTGTCTGGCTCTCTCTGTTTATCTGCTAAGGCAAGAACTGAAAATTGTGGTGCTAAGTCAGTTTTAAAATTCTGAGTTTTAAATTATTGTGAAATGAGCAGAGTTAAATAAAATATTAGCTCTTTAAAATATAATATTAAAACCGGCATATTTTAATGAAATAAGCAAAATAAAACATTTTACTAGGCTAATTTGTTGTTTTTTCTGTTTCCTATAAAAAATGAAAAGAAAGACGGCTAAAGGTCGATACTCTATACTCTTCTGATGAAAAATGATTTTGCATTCCTGAAGAAATTTTGCATATTAATAACCATTCCCATCAAATTGTGAAATTAAGGCGGTATGTCTCAGTCTGTTTGAGCCTCTATAACAAACTAACACAGGCTGCATGGCTTATAAGTAATGGAAATTCATTTGTCACAGTTCTGGAGGCAGGAAGTCCAAGATCAATTGTGTGAAGATTTGATGCATGTTGGGGGCCCACATCCTACCTCATAAATGGTTGTCATTCCACGTGAAGAAAAGGGGTTGGAGTCTTTTTTTATAAGAGCACTAATCCCTTTCAGGAGAGTTATAAACTAAATACCTTTCAAAGACTCCCACCTCCCAATACCATCACACTGAGAGTTAGGATTTCAACGTATTAAAGTGGGGGACACATAAGGAATTCTATCTCCTTTTCCTCCCAACTTAATCTCCAAAAAAAAAAAAAAAATCCTGTATTATATCCCAACAGCTTCAATGTCTTCGCTTGTTTCAGCATCAATTCAGAAGTCTAACATCCAAACTTTCAGCTTCATATCATTTAAATCAGATACAAATGAGGCTTAAGGTACAATTCATCCTGTGGTAAATTCCTCTCCAGCTATGAAACTGTGAAATCTAATATGTTATGTGCTTCCAAAGTACATTGGAGGCTGGGGGGGGGGGATGCAAGGCAGACATTGTCTCTCCAGAAGTGAAATACAAGAAAAGAGGGAAGAAGTGACAGGTTCCAGAACCCAACAGGGCAAATAATGTTATGCCTTAAGTCTCAAGAATAATCTTATTTGGCTAGAGGCTTTGCCTGCCTGATATGCTGGGGCAAGGATCCTGCCCTTTGGACACACTTGAGAATAATCAGTGGACCAAAACCAGATGTCCAAAATGGATTTGTAGCTTTTATCATCCTAATTGTTTGAAGGTACATTAGATAACAATCTCATCTTTCTGCAGCTCAGAAGAGATTTCTGCCCACCCCTCCCCCTCACTGTCTGTGTGTTCCTATAGGTACTTGTACTCCTTGATCATGTTAAAAGTTTTTTGGTTGCATCATTCCTTTGACATATAATGAATAAGGCATGTTGGGCCAGGGAGATGTCTCCGCACACCTCCATTGCTTTTCCGTTTTTAGATATATAAAAAAAAAATTTAACTGGATTTTTCTACATAACGTCATTTCAGTATTTTAGCTGATAGTGCGATCAATACATCAGCCTCTGTGGCAGGTTCTGACCTAGACCGTATTGCCATATGAATCAATCAACTCGGAGAGACAATCAAAGTAAATCCTCCCTTGACAGTCACAACGCCAAGGAGAAGGCCGGAAGAAGGAAGCAGCTTTGTAGGTAACACAAGTCAAATGAGTTTAGAAAAAAATACTTTTAGAGGTCACTGAGAGAGAAGTGGTCCATGACAGCTTTCTGAATTGGTTAATAGCTTTAAAAACGGTATTTCTTCCTATCTATGCCAAGGGTAGCATGATGTGCCTTGTTTATTGTACATTGGAAATCTATTAATAAATTAGGATGGCAGAAGAACCTCAGTTGGCACCAGATACAAGATTGCTCTAGAGTTTTGCCTTTTCACTTATTAGTTTTGGATCTTACTCAGGATTATAAATTACTTACTAAGAATACACGTATGGAGATGCTTAGGCATTGCCATCTGATAATAAGGGAACACCAGCAGACTCAAAAGAAAAATATGAAAACTTACTTGCTTTGCTCATGCCGTCATTTCAAAGAACTTCAATACACCTGCTGTAAGGCACCCTCCTTAGAGAAGGCTTTAATTACAGAGAGAAAGCCACTAGTTAATGATCAGACCGTAAACAGAGATCAGCATGTAGAAGTGTGAAGGTCACTTAAGGCTGAACTGTGAAATATTTTACCAACAAGGAAGAAAACTGAAGGTTCTTTTCAATGAGGGGACATTGGGTAATCAAAGAAATAATGCGAGACTGACGATTTGGAATGCTGATTCTGGAAGGTTATTTAATGAAACTTTTAAAAACATTTTTTGAACTCAGACAGTCTGAAGTTCCAGAGAAACTATAATCATCATCTCCACAAGATTAGTTTCTTCTCGTTATTTTTTGAAATTCTTGTCTCTTCATCCATGCGTCTCATCCATATAGAGGAGGTGACTAGAAAAGGTTTAATACAAGACCTGAGCTCCGTAGGGTTTCTTAAAACATACAATTTTCCTTGCACAAATTCACATAAAGAATATTGAGCTAGCAAACATCTTTTTCCATTATGCACTGTCTTTTTGATTTATTCATTTTAGTGTATGCAGCTCTCATTCATTATTTCCCTTGCATTATATCCCACTGAAAGATTCTGCAGTATCTTATTTATCACCTTTGCAGGGCGTCTGGGTTACTCTCATTTCTTGTATTAAAAAAAAAATGCTGCAGAGTATATCCTATATTTGCTACCATCTGAATCTAAGCATGAGGTTTTCTTCAGGCTGTCAAGCTTGGCGGTTGGGGAGTAATGCCAGGAGTGAAACTGGATTAATGCATACTTAATTTCATTAATTTCTGATGCATTGTTCTCCACAAAGTCTGTTCCAGTTTACCTGATCAGCAGGGTCCCAAGTGTTCCCGTTGCTCATTTTACTGCAGTTAAAATGACCTCATGGCCTAATTTTTGTCAATGTGGTGGGCATAAAATAATACTTCATGTTTGTTTTAATAGTCTTTTTTTTTCCCTGATTAGTAGAAATATGAAAAATCCCTTCATATATGGTATCACATTTAGGAAATATATATACATATATATATTTTATTTATTTATTTATTTATTTATTTAGATTCTGTCACTTTAGGTAGAGTGCCATGGTGTCATTGCTCACAGTAGCCTCAAACTCATGGGCCCAAGTGATCCTATTGGCTCGAGCTTCCCAAGTAGCTGGGACTATAAGCACCTGCCACAACACCTGGCTAGTTTTTCTGGTTTTAAGTAGAGATGAGCTCTCGCTCTTGCTCAGGCTGGTCTAGAACACCTGAGCTCAAGCAATCCACCACCTCAGCCACCCAAAGTGCTAGGATTACAGACAAGCCACTACACCTGGCTTTTTATACCTTTTTAAAATCAAATTTGATATTTTCGTTGTTACTATTGGTTTGTTTGAAGGCATGATTTAAATATATTCCACATAGACATTGGTTTTAGACATTGCAAATAACATTTTTCTGGAGTAATTTTGTCTGTGATGTCCTATGTAGGAAGGGAAACCATAATTTTCATCTAGTCAAATCCATTAATTTTTTTACTTTGTTGTTTATCTTCTTCTTGTTACTAAGGTCACTATTCCTTTTACTTTGAAACAATTTTTTCAATTGGCTTCAGGGACTTCACTTCCTTTGGGCTCATTTTCCTATGTTTCTGGCTAATCCACAGACTCCTTTACCCTCCTTTTAATCCCTTCAGTTCTGCCTCTCAGTACCTCCCAGAGTTCCATCCTCAGCATTTTCCTGTCAGTCCTTCTCATTATGCAAGTAATTTCATGCGATCTCAAGGCTACAATCAGCCTGGGCCTGCTCCTGGGTCCCCCATTCTATCTCCACCCCAGATCCCTCTAACTGCAGACGAGAGTATCCCTCATTCTTTAATGAATCATGAATCAGTCAGGTTTCAATCAGAGAAGTAATGTCAGTGGGAGATATATCCTGAAAGTTTTATTCCAGGGAATTGGTTTACATGATGGTGGGGCCTGGATAGGAAAGTCAGAAACTCACTCGGCAGGACATCAGGAGGGGCAGGCTGGAACTCTCAGGCAAAGCTTAAGCTTACCGTCCATGGGGGCAATTTCTTTTTCTTCATGGAAGGCTCAGCTCTGCCTTTCTACTGACTAAATCAGATGCACCCAGATTAGGGAGGATAATCTCCCTTCTTGAACGTCAACTGATTATGGACTCTAATCACATCTATAACATTCCTTTACAGGAATACCTGGATTAGTGTTTTATTAACTAACTGAAGATTATGTCCTAGTCAGGTTGAAACATAAAACAATCAAGCTATTGTCTTTCTTTTTAACTATCAAGTGCCTCCTCAGATAACCTGTTCCATCTCTGTTTATGTCAGTTTCATTTTATGCATTCTTCCAGCCAGAAAGTATCAAATATGTCCATCAATCATTTTATTTTCTCATACCTTGCATCCAATCCACTGGGAAAACTTGTTTGCTTTATTTTTAAAATATATTTATAATATAACCAATACTTACCAGCACTACTGAAATATGGCCCAAGGCCATTATTGCCTATTACCAGATTTATTGCAACAACCTTAGAATAGGGCTCTGTGCCTTTATCATTGTGTCTGGGTCGTCCCTGATCCACACCTTGTGCAATGGAGTTTATCTGAACCCAGGCATTCTGATTTTAGCACTTGCACTAGAATTTATTTACAACAGAAAGGGCCTGTAATCCTTGTTTATAGGAATAAAGAGGTTAAGGTAACAGAAGGTGGGAGTGGTTCGAAAGAGCCCAGAGCTTCCAGGACAGTTAAAGTTTGCAAAAGCACATGTTTATCTCTTAATAAATGAGAAATTTGCTAAAAAAGGCATAATTGTGCAAATTTTGCAGAAATAATTGGTAGCAAAAAAGATCAAATAATTCCTCTGTGCTATATAAACTACTAGAAATACCTTAGAATATGTGAATATTGTTGAAATAACTCTCTGGGGGAACAAATGTTGTATTTATATAATGTATGGTGGGTACTTGGGTCCTAAACACATAATTTGGGGAGTCTTTATTTCTAATTAATTAATAAATGAGATCCCAGTTGCTGTCACTTCTCTTCCATCTTCCCATCCTTGTAGGGCTGTGCTGTCTGACTCTGCACATGTAAGGAAGACGGGGTAGGGAATCTGGAAATAGCAAGTTAAAATACCCTTACTTTTCCATAATTGCGGGTTTTAGCACAATTATTCCACTTAAAATCAGCAAATTGACTTTGTTTGTGCATAAAAACCAAACTGTACTTAAAACCAAGGGCTAACATGCTGTAGCTTGGGGGTCAAAACCAAACCACTACCTGTTTTTTTTTTCCCTAATAAAGTTTTACTGGATCATAGCTCCATCCATTTTTTTTTTTTTTTTTTTTTTACACATTCTCTGTGGTTACTTTCATGGTAGGAGGCAGAGTTGAAAGGTTTCGGGAGAGCATATAACTTGCAAAGCTGAAAATATTTACCATCTGGCCCTTTATAGAACAAGTTGCTGGCCACTGATTTATATAAAGCCCTAGGAAATTATCATTATATGGGGAGGTTTAAGTTTAGACGACTCAGTAAAACTTGTTGCCAAACTGTGCTACTTTCTTCCTATGGTTATCCAAAGTGTTCAATTAGCTTTGAGATTAAGAAAATATTTGTCATGGGATCATCAGTAAAAACTACCCCAGAGGCACATGCCGTGCTTTCTAGGGGCTCACATTAGACATCAAATCTACTTAAAATCATTTGATACAAATTGCAAGGCAAACTTTGAGCTGTTAGAGCCCTCTGGGAATCATTCGTTTGATTCATTGGCTGTTAAACAGATGTCCTCACATTAGGATTTCAGGGTCCATAAAATGTGATAAGATCTGGGAATGCAACTGAAGGAGAGACCATAAAGATGGTCTCTCTCCACCTGAGCCTTTGTGAGCTCTTCTCCCTGCCCCCCGGGCCCCCCACTATGTCTCTATGATGGCTTAAGATTTTGCAGCCCAGGTCTTATTGGTAAAGCTCTGTCATTTTTCTTTTTTTTTTTAACATTCACTTTCAAAAATTGGCAATCCCAGAATCACTTATTTTATGGTTCAGAAACCCTATAAAATGTTAAAAAATTCTACTATTAAAAATAAGATGTCTTCCGGTATAAAATACAAGGTATTTAGAAATTAGCTTCTGTTTAGGTTATACCTTTACTATAAAGTAATACAGGAGGAAATGGACCACCATCTATACATACATACATCTTTTTTATATAGTGCTATGATCTAGATGTTTATATGCCCCCCAAATGCATATGTTGAAGTCCTAACTCCCATGGTGATGCTATTAGGAGGTGTGGCATTATGGAAGATGACCAAGTCGTGAGGGTGGAGTCCTTATTAATAGGATTAATGCCCTTAAAAAAATAGGCCATCGGCAGCTCAGTCATTCCTTCCACCATGTGAGAACACAGTGGGAAGTCAGCAATCTGCGATCTAGAAGAGGGCTTTCACGAAAACCAGACTGTGGTGTTGCTCTGATCTTGGACTTTCCAGCCTCCAAAACCGTAAGAAATAAATTTGTTATTTATAAGCTACCCAGTCAATGATATTTTGTTTTAGCACGCTGAAAAGATAAAAACTCATAGCTTGTTAAATCTGTTTTACAGTATATGATTTCCTAGGTATGGGAAATAATTGGATATAAAATTATTTGTTTTAATGTTCTCCTTAGTTAAAAAATAAATCCTGTTTGCAAAGTAACATCCCATTTGTCTTTCTTGAAGGGAGGAGTTTGGTTTGGTTTGATATTTTGGAAAGTGCATCTGTGTCTGGGAAATAATTTGAATATATGAACTCACACAATAACTTAATTGGAAATTCGTTCATTCATCAAATATTTGCTCAAAAATTAAAAATTGTATGGCTAAGCACAGTGGCTCAAAGTTGCAATTCCAGCATTTTGGGAGGCAGAAGGATTGCCTGTGCCAGGAGTTAAAGACTAGTCTGTCTCTATTTAAAAAAAAAAAAAAAAAGAAGAAGAAGAAAATGAAAAAGTTACAAATTTATAAGCTTTTGGTTAGTGGATGAGAATGTAAAAAATGAATCAAAATGGTTCCCAATCTAAATAATATAGTTTACTAAAATAGTCATATTAAGCATAATAATTATTAAAATGTAAGGAATAGTAGCTAAAATTATAGTCAGAAGACTATTCATGGATTTAAATGTGTCATTGTTAAAGACGGAAAAATAAAGCATTCAACTTGCAAAATAAGAAAAACAAAAAGAAAATAGAATATATGTAGAAGACAAAAAGAAAACAATGAAGATAAAACCCAAATCCATCATCTCTTTTGAAAAGTATTATTGCTAAATCTAGGAGCTAGATTTTGGGAAGATAGATGACTCTAAGACTAGTAGATGAATAAGACTAGTAGAAAAAGATAATCTTTAGGCAAGACTATCACAAGCAAATCAACTAGGAAATAATGAAGAGGACATAAGAACATGTGAGGAGTTACAAGCGAAATACAAATGACTATGTGAAAATATATGTTGACGTAGTAATCTCATTTCTAAAAAAGATACGACATAAATGGTCAAAACAAATGTTGGAAGTAGAAAATCTGAATAGACAACTTCAAAAAGGTGAAAAAAAAATATTTTTCTTCATAAAACATTGCAGATTATAGAATTGCCAGAGGCCTTTGTGCATGGACGTGTACAGATGTTAAGATCTACTGTATGCAAAATAGAACCTCTGTGAGATGACCATCCAAGGGACGGTAACAAACAGGTCAGCATATGGAGGTGATCAACACAGGGAGTTTCCTTTGAGTACAGGTGGATGCATGTCCAGTCTATGACAATTAGGTCAACTTAAGGAGGTGGTTAACGTAGGGAGGTGGTCAGCTCCAGAGGTTCTACTGTATACAATACACAGTATATACGAAGGCTGTCTCCAAAGTATCCAGCCATGTATATTGCTATTTTTCATACTGTGTGGCTGGATACTTTCCAGACAGCCTACATATATGTTGCATTCAAAAACTGTATTTGGCTCAGATTCAAAGATTGTAATAATATATACAGATTAACGAAAGATGAATACAAGTCATGGGGAGCCCCTCTTGTACTTACAGAAGTTAAACATGACTTGAGAATTACAAACTTTTAATGCAAGTTTTTCCTTTCTTAAAAGGTGAACATATTTTTTGGCACCCTCTATATGTGTGTGTGTGGAACACGCATATACATAGAATATGTATGTATGTACATGTGTGCACATCTGTCTATTGGAGACATCTTTAGACAGATAGACCAGGAAAGGTTTTGGATAATATAAACATCTCCATAATCATTTCCAGGTGTTTTACCTGAGCGAAAGGAATGCCAGGGTCCCAAAGTTCATGAAGTGAACCAGGATCAAGAGGGACAAGTTAACAAGAAAGATCGTGGCTTTGCTTCCTGCGAGTGACTCTGTCCATCCCACTCAGTGGGGTTCTATCCACTCAACATGCATGGAGTTTCTAGGCACTGAGCTTCTTCAGGGGATCCCTATTAATTCAGCCAAGGAAAACACCAACAATTCCCTTATTCTGAAACAATGCACCACTAGTTCAGTGCCCAAGTTGACACTTCTTGTAGAAAGCACCTCTCTTTCAGGCCTTGGTACTCCAAGCAAAATGAAATTTGCTTGGGGACACTTCCTAATCCTCAATGCTGTCGCTTCCTTTTACCTATCAGTGGTGTATACAGGAGGTCAGCAAGGAGCACAGCATTTTACATGGAATCTTCCCGCCCATCATATTATACTCAGGCTTGTTGAAACTTTCTTCAAATGAAAGTACTCAGGCTCTTCATGGTCAGGTAACTTACCCCATGTTCTGATATAAACAAGGAGGAGTGTTCAAACCCGTTCTTGTTTGCCTGCCAATGCCATGATATCACCCTCTGTGCTAGACATAGAAATCGCACCAAGGGCACCCTTAACTTTCTCTCACATTTGACTATGCTTCGTTTAGTATTTTGTTTTTCAAAATTGAATGTCACATTTTAAGCCCTAGATAACCTCCACAGAAAGAGCAGGCTTCGTGGGAATGGAATGATCTCTTCTTCCTAATATCTCCCGGAGCCATTTGGTGAATATGTAAGTTGTGAAGTTAAATGCCCACAGAAACTTCTGATATAAACGAGGTTTCATTTAACCCCGTGAGATTTATTCTCTAAGCAAGTACAAGGAATTGATTTTTTTTTTGTTCTTCCTTTTAAAAAAATAGAAGTCTTGTCCTTATGCACTTTAGTGATTCCTAAAATGCCCAGAAAGAATTTTAAGCCTTTTGTAGTTCTTCAAAGCCACTGTTTTATTCCCAAATGACAGTATTACCTTCGGGAAGTTGTTTCTTAAATTCCATAAACTATTTCTTTAATAATTTCATGCATATTATATAGAAGATCTAAGATAACAAGGCATTCATTGAGGTAAGAAAGCAATCAATCTATCATATTTAAAAATTTTTCTTTTAAATAGGTTTTGTTTATAGAGCAATTTTAAGTTCACAGCAAAATTAAGTTAGGACAGAGAGTTCCCATAGATCCTGTCCATGGGTAGGTAGCCTTGTCCAGTGTCAGCACCACTCACTGGAGTGATATATTTGTTCCATGTACTGAATCTACACAGAAATATCATTATCACCCAAACTCTAGGCTTCCTCTTGTGTATCAGAGCCCTCTTTGGGCTCTGGCTAATGTATAATGATGTATGTCTAATATTACAGTATCTTACAGAATATTTTCAATACCTGAAAAACTTTCTGTGTTGCAACTTTTCACTCTTCCTTTCTCCCCAACCCCTGGAAACCACTGAACTTTTTACTGTCTTCACGCTTTCGACATTCCCAGCATGGCGGGCAGTGGAGATCGTGGACTCTGTAGCCTTTTCCGCTTGGCTCATTCCATGCAGTTGTGTGTACTTAATTTCTTCCGTGTTATTTCATGGCTTGATAGTAGATTTCTTTTTAGTGCTGAGTAACATTCCATTGTCTCATGTACCACAGTTAATCTATTCGCACCCTACAGGGCATCTTGCTTTCCTTCAAGGTTTGGCAATTACAAATGAAGCTTCCATAAACGTCCCTGGGCAAGTTTCTGTGCAGACATATGCTTTCAACTCATCTGTGTAAATATCGGGGAGCCTGATTTTGTAGTGCTTTTAAGAAATTTGACTATGAGAACTTTTTAAGTGAGACTTGCTCTTCCTAGTTTAGTAAAAATGCAGGCACTTCCCTTGTGTCATATCTGACCCTCTTTTTATGTTACTTTTGGGGAGTGCCTGAGATTTAAATAGAATAGTTATAGAGGATTTTATGTATTTTATGATAGGAGAGAGGCATTTTTATCTACAAAAGAAAAAAATAGCTTTATCCATAAATTGTACTTATTCTAATTCACCTTTCATGTCGACAAACTAGTCTGAAGATCTCTGAGATAGAAAGACTTGACTTTCTTAGTTGTCCGCAGGAGATAGCAGAATACTTTTCTCTAGAAATGAAATCACATTTTTTTCTGTGCTTCGTCTTCCAGAAAGATAGACAATGGCCTGGGAAGACCGCTGGTTTTGATCTGACTCTTGTTGAAAAACAGATACTCCTGTTCTGGCCATTTCACAATGCTATTGCGAGGACTATATGTACTAAAAAACCTTCATGCGATACACAAAAACGAGATGCTACTCAAATATCCAAGGAGGTTCTGATGAAGCTTTCATTTTATTTTCTGTGAATACAACTCTGAGAAATAGTTTGAACTCCTAGATCAGGCAGATTTCAGCATAATAAGGCTTTTTTTTTTTAACTGAAAGGACAGATACGAGTAATACATTAAGAGGATGTTACAGGAAGGTCTTGCTTTTGGATGAATTTTTTTCCCCTGGAGAGTCTACACATCTATAGAAGAGAAAACTGACTGGGGAGGTACTCATTTATGAACTTGAACTACGAACATTTTGTGATCTGCTTTATACCAGCAAGATATGTTGACTGAGAGAGTAAGAAACCCATGACTTTATTTATTTAGATAGATAAATTTTTTTTATTTAGATAGAGCCTACAGAAGAAAGTAGAAGTAAGAGATACTGTAAAAATTTGGCATTGCCTCTAGGTGGAAATGTAGCTTTTTTTGTGAAAGAAAAAGTGACATTTTCCAAGTAACAATTATCTGGCACAGTTATGTGTCTTAATGATCATATTGAGTGTAGAAATAGCATACAGATCCATCAGGGAGTATATGCGTAGTTAATCACGTCTGAAATAATAAATATGTGATTTCCACTGGATAAGGCAAACAGCCAATTAAAATAAGATATGATATATACTTTCTCTCCTCATTAGTCAAAGCATAAAACATTTTAACATTGCCTAAATAATTTACTTGTGTTAAAATAAAGGGAACTGCTTAAAACATTAATAGGGCACTTCACAATCTTGAAGTCAATAAGTTGTTATATGATAGTTTTGTGAATAATTCACAACTCTATTCAGCGGAAAAGGACCAGGGCATTTCTGCACAGGGCGAATACTGTAAGTTTGCCATAAATTTCTCCACTGGGCCAACCTGTCTCTGCTGACTTCTCGCAGAGGAAGCCTGGAGGGAATTTGATGTTGATATGATTTTCCTGTTCCTTTCCACAGCAATATTACTATCTGTGAGATTTTATTGACTGATTATCGCTGGGATTCTAGCACGAGTCCAAGTGCTAGGAAAAGACACACATAAATACTGGGTGGACATCCCTGGCTTCTAAAGAGAAAGGCAGTGGAGATAAGCAGTAAATGGAAATTAATAACAGTGACTTACACACATGTCAGATGAAAATCATTATCAGTATTTAACTCAAAAGTGTATAATTGAGTACGCCAAAGAAATCCAATGTTGACAGAATAATTTTTTGAGAACTAATTCATAAAATAAATCGTGCCCCAAATGCATAATACAAGAGATTAGGAAGGCAAAGGATCACAAAACACTTCTAGTCGTATTCACTTGAGAAGCAAGTATAGATACAATTCTAAGAGGTAGTGGCTTACCTGAGAGGGCAAGCTATTCCCAGCGAGAGAACGTCCATCCAGAATAGTCCAAGTGAAGATAATCTAGAGGAGAAAGCTTGGAATTATGCTCTCTGCAAGGAATGATTCTCTACTTGTGGTAGTCTGTACAGAATACAACCAAGTGTCTGTAACTCTATGTTAGATAACCTAGAGTCTCGAAGCTCTGTGTTATGGGCTGTTGCCCTTCTTCAGCCTAAATTAGCTCATCTGAAATGACTTGTCCCCAAATTTTAACTTTCTGACTTGTTTGGGCTATGGATCTTAACATGCGTCCAGATTCCTGGATGAAATATATTACCAAAAGGAAAGAAATAATTGACTTATGCAAGAAAAGTGTGAACACGTCAGAATTTCCCTTTTTATTTGGGTCCTTCCAACTGTAGGGAGTACAGACCTATATCACATTGTATAGAATCCCCACGTGTGTGTTTTGATAGCTCTAGGAAAATATAGAAAACAACATTACAAAATAATAAATGTGGTTCTTGGCTTTCCAGTGTGTCCACACCCTTTGTAAGCCCTAGATCCTGACGCACACTTGAAGTACACTTGCTCCATGAAGTTCACCAGCACTTCCTGAATAGTTTATAGCGGTAGATAAGTCATATCAAAAAAGAAAATGAAGGGGTCTGCAACTCTTCACTAATGGATTATATAATGGGATCCAACTGCGTCCAATCTATCCTCCCTGAGCGTGCTTAAATATGCAGCCAGAGAATTATAAGCTGATGCTAGAAAGTGCTTCCATTCAACTGGGAAGCCCTTCTCTGTCAACAGGCTCCAGTGTTATCAGAATTTCTGGAGACAGGTCATTCATCAATTTTTCCCACCACATCTAAATATACGAAGTAATCACTATCCACACAAAACCATAAATTGGCACAGATGACTTCCTGAGTGAACACATGTGCACGGTCACACCTCCACATTCGGGTTAGTACATGGAGGTCAGGAGATAATGAATTTGATAAAACACACAGTTCTTACCTATAATGAGTACCACACACACACACACACAATTTTAATGAGTATCACACACACACACACATGATTTTAATGAGTACTGCACACACACACACACACACACACACACGATATTTAAAAACCAAACTTCTATAACAAACTTTGCAAGGCAATATTTTAATCCTTCCTCTTTAGGGGACATATAAATATTTTAGAATATCAACTAATCATTTTATATCACTGTACATTTTTAGAAGTATATGAGTCAGTTAGTTAGATTTATTCATGGTGATTAACTTTCTTTTTTGTCATTTGCCTTTAGTCTCACAAACAAAAGACAAAATATTCCAAAGGTGATTTCATTGAATTGGTTGTTTGCATCCCAGGCAAATGATAATTTAATAGCTTATCTTAATCTAAACTTTATATATTTAAAAACTCACATATGAAGCGTATCTTTAAGCCGGCACACTTCAAAGTGGTAAGGTCTCATTGTAACATGATTCTTGTAGCCATTCCACATTTGAATAGCTCTTTCTTGTTTTTATAAATATGTTTGTATGTATATTAGAAATGGTGTTTGGATGAATATTTGATGATCATGTGTTTTGAAAATATTGAATACCCATAAATGTCATTAAAAACTTTTAAATGTCCGTGAAAGGCGAGCTTGAGCTATATCACTCACTGAAAGCTTAAAACCTTCCACTGATTTTGAGCACCTACTTTATTTTCAACATACAATATCTATTATTTTCCCAGCACCAGAGAGAAGACGCCTCAAATTAACACTACTGCAATTGGGGGCACAACTGATTCAGAAGGTAATTTTTTTCTATTTCCTTTATCTTTTCAGGTATACAACGTTAAAACAAAATCCTATTAAAAAGCTTTATAAAGTTGTAATAGGCAAGACAATTTTAATGTCAAGGGTGTCAGCTAATAAACCTGCAGAACCGTTAAATCTATGCTCTTTACTGGTCTTGAGATTATCTCCTACCGGCATAAAACTTGTACGAGTAAGAAAAGCAATTTTAGACTTCCTAAAAATGTTATTTGAACACATATTTGGACTATGATAGAATCTGAGATTGTTATTATTTTTCTAGATGCTATACAGCATGAACCTGGGGAAAAATGGAGAGGGATATATCACAGTGAGGAAGTGGAATACTTGGGAGATAGAGAGCTGTGCCATGGAGGAGAGACAGCTGGGCCCTCCAACACAGTAGCCACTACTCACATGGGGCTAAATTAAACTCATTAAATTTAAATGAATGAAAATTGAACTTATTAAAATAATTAACTAAATAAAATTAAGTAAAATTTAAAAATTCAATTGCTTAGTCACACCAGTGACATTTCAAGTACTCAAAAGACGCATGTGACTAGTGGCTACTGAATTAGACAGCACAAAATAGGATGTGTCCATCATTGCTGAAAGTTCTTTATTCAGCCCTGAATAGAGTAAGGCAATCACATAAATTAAAATGTTAATTGTAGTGTATCTAACGTTTCAGATAACCTCAAACAGCCTGACTTTTTTTGAACTCTAAGAATGTATGAATCTTGCTATCTTTATTTACTTGTATAACATGAACAAATTAAAAAAAAAAATTAGCCATAGACATGGGTGTGTGTCTACACACACATATAGAGATAGTGCCAAAAACATGTACACATTTTAAGAAAGGAAAAAACTGTATCAAATTTGTAATGCTCCAGTCACATTGGACTTCTGTAATTATAAGAAGTGCCCCACCTGACCTGTATTCATCTTTTGTTATCTGTATATATTGAGTATTACAATTTTATTTTTCCTTTAATAAAGGGAAAAACTGTAAATTTGTGTGTCAATCTGCATGAATTTTCACAAACTGAAACTGAACTTACCCATGCCACTAGCACCAAGGTAAAGAAACAACTTTCACCACTCGGATCCCAACTACGTCCCACCAGTCCCACCATCCTCCCACCCTCAGCCCAAATCCCTGTCACTACCACCTCCCAGTCATTACACTGGCAAGAGTAACCACTGCTGTCAGTTCAAATCACACAAATTATTGTTCGTTCTCTCTCTCTCTATTCTCTCTCTATCTATGTAAAAGGGGCCTCTATTATTTAACCTTTGTTTCGAAAATTTTTTTGCCTGCGATTACATCTGTGAGATTCATTCATATGATTGTGTATCTATGTAAGTGGTCAAGTCCTGTTCCCATATAGCAGGAGTCAGCAAACTATTTGATTCAATTTTTTCTCCAATAAGCTGAGTTTAAGATTCAAGCAAACCATTTTTGTATAAGGGGCAGAGAGTAAATATTGTCAGCAGTGTCAGCCGCGTGGTCTCTGTCACAACTCCTCAGCTTTCCGCTGTAGAGTGGAAACAGCCGAGGGCAACAAGCTGATGAGGAGACAGCAGCCACGTTCTCTGAAGATGTTCTTTACAAAACCTTGCGGCAGTTTCTATTGGCTGCCTTGTCTGTGGGGCTCCTGCTGCATCGTTTTCCATTATGTGGCTAAGCTGCTGTCTATTCATCCTACTGTTGATAGACAATTGGGGAACCTCCGAGTTGGGGGTCCTGTGCTCTGTGGACACTTGGGACATGTTTTCATGAATATTTTCAGCTCCCATGTTCTCTCCTCACTGCTGGAGGTGTTTATCGTTTAGCGCACACTTTAGATCTCGTCCTTTGTTACGGGTGGGATGGTGTCTCCCCAAACGATGTTGAGGTACTAAACCACGGCATCTGTGAACATCACTTTATTTAGAAATGAACGCTTTGCAGATGATCACGTTGAGATGAGGGCACCTGGGTAAATATGAATCTGGTGTCCCAAAGAAAAGGGAAAAGTGTACACAGAGAAAAGCATAGAGGAAACATGATGAAGGTACAGGGAGGGTGCCTTTGGCAAGCCGAGGGATGGATGGCTGAGGT
Source organism: Otolemur garnettii (assembly GCF_000181295.1). Lineage (NCBI taxonomy): Eukaryota > Metazoa > Chordata > Mammalia > Primates > Galagidae > Otolemur > Otolemur garnettii. The sequence goes on from NW_003852410.1 coordinate 9,882,892, forward strand.
TTCCAGAAGGCAGGAGAGAGGCCTGGGACACAGCTTTCAGTCCTTAGAAGAAACCAACCATGAGGGCTGCTACCTTGATCTAGCACCTCTAGCCTCCTGAAATGCGAGACCATCCATTTCTACTCAAGCCAGTGTGTGCTGCTGTGTTACTCAGTCTTAGCAAACTAATAGAACACACCCAAAGCCAGGTCTTCTTGACCGCATCCTAAAGTAGCACCCTCTTCACAGGATTGTCCCTCGGCCTTGCCTATTGTACCCAGGACTTCTTTCTTTCTTTCTTTCTTTCTTTCTTTCTTTCTTTCTTTCTTTCTTTCTTTCTTTCTTTCTTTCTTTCTTTCTTTCTTTCTTTCTTTCTTTCTT
>NW_003852410.1:9883271-9929586 GCF_000181295.1 Otolemur garnettii
CCCAAGCCAGGATGTGGTCTTGAAGCCAGAGATAAAGAACCATAGTGGGAAGCTAGTTCGTCCATCCTTTTTTTCTTTCTTTCTTTCCTTCTTTCTTTCTTTCTTTCTTTCTTTCTTTCTTTCTTTCTTTCTTTCTTTCTTTCTTTCTTTCTTTCTTTCTTTCTCTCTTTCTTTCTCTCTTTCTTTCTTTCTTTCTTTCCCTCCTTTCCCTGCTAGAACTAAGTTCCAGGAGAGCTTGGAGTTCAACGACCAAGCTGAGCTCTAATCAGTTTTCCTTGCATAGTTTACCATAGGTAATCAGTAAAAATGTTTGGAATAAATGAACGTGCAGGGGATCCCCTGTCACAACTTATATTAGACTCTTAGAAATTGGAAGCAACTGGAAGAGTCAAATCTAGTACCTTAATGAGAATTTTAAGGAGTAGAAGCACAGGAGTTGGTTGAACTCCTATGAACCACTTGCCATAATACATAATTTCACCTTTATATCTAATGCACTTCTGCTATTACCTAGCTTATTTAACTTCCGTGAGCCCATTTCTTCATTTAAACAGTGAGGAAAGTATTAACACCTGCCCTATATGAGCACTGAATGGAGTGACTAGGAAAACGCCTGTAGTTCACAGCACATAGGTGTCAGTACAACAAGTGTGCAGTCTCTACCCAAGGGTTGGCAGCTTGTGAGTGGGAGAAGCAAGTTTTGAACACAAGATTGTTTGAGTCAACTAATTGTTCTGGATTCCTGTTTAAATACTCTTGCTATACATTTTATAGCTACTGGCTCAATTAACTGCAAGACAAAAGCCCTTTTATGTCTCTTTTTTAAGATAGGCAAAATGGGTGGCTTTTAAAGGTCACCTCGATTATTTTGCTTGTGTCTGGGGCTCAAATTCCAGGCCCTCGCACTGGAAGTGGCCATCAGATTTTAAGAGCGATGCCAAACACATTTAAATCTGGTTCACTGAAGATGACATCGCAAAGCTCTTTCACTCTGATTTTATACATGTCAAACTATTTGGAAAGATTAGAAAATAGTGACGCTATTCATGGAAATTTGGAAATTTGACCTTTTAATGGAAAAACTGAGACCCGATTTTCAGCATTGTGGTGATGTGTGTGCTCGGTGCCAGTCAGATCGGCACATCCCGGGCAGCCTGAGTGGTTGCACAGCGTTCAGAAAAGAGCTGGGCAGCCTGGTCTGCCTGTCCTTAAATGATGTCTTGATCTTTTGCCTCTAACACAATATGCACACGTCTTTGGCAGTAAAATAAATACACTTCAGATTTGAAGACAATCAACATTTTGATGCTTGCCAAAATTGAATTACAGGGAAAACCAAGCCCTAATTTTAAAGTATCGATGTTACTCGCTACATATTGTATACACTTAATAATATAGCTGTGCATGGAAACAAATACCCCAGTACTAGTAATTGGTGATTTCTTGTGATTTTAGTTCTTTGGGAAGGATTGTATTTCAACACATTTCTAACTGTAAACCTTTTACAGCTTAAGGATATTTCATGGAGAGAAAGGAAGCCTGGAATTACCTGCTGGGGATAGTTAATGATCTTTCGTTTCTGGTAGGCCAGGCAGCCAAAATAATGATTTCAAGAATGTGTACCAATGTCAGGCAGACAAGGAATCTGAACGCAGAGGGCATTTGCCACATAATATAGGTAATGCTAAGTGACAGAACAGTATTTTCAAAAGCGAGAACATTTCTGCTATTAACTCAAGGCCCGAACCTCATGGTGTTTTGAGATTTTAACCTGAAGTAATGATCCTGTCTTCCTTTCTCACTCTCAAGCTGTAGGTGACAAAAAGTTACAGAGGATTTTTAGCTATTTATTAACCAAAGTTTTATTGCATGGAGGAAAGATGATTTAAAAACATATATATGTATACAAACCAGTCTATCCAAAAGAAATGTGTGTCTTAAGAACAACTGGCATTGAAAAAGTGGGTTAAAACACTATGCAATTAAATATCTATGGTGGAGCCTAGATATCACAGAACCAAAGTACATGCAGTCCCCGTGGTTTAGCTTTTCAGCTGCTCTTGGCTGTCTGATTCAGTGTTCCCTATTCAGGGACACGGCTGCTCCCTTTGGGACATTTTCTGCCAGCCTATGACAAGGATGCTGTTCCAAAATGAAATTTGGAACCCAGTTTTAAATTGAATCTCACCCTCCAGAGTAAACAATAGATGGAAGTTGCCTATTAAATCATCAACTTTTAATTAAATCCTTTGCAGCTGTAAGATCCCCATTCTCAACAAGGTGATAAATACACTGTGTTTTAATTTAGTTATGTTTTGTACTAAACTCTCTGCAAAAAAAGAGAGTATGACATTTACCAAGGAACCAAGAATGGCTGTGCCATGGCTTCTTGATCACAGCACAGTGAAGTGTTTAAAAACAGTGGAGTCGGCAGGGATTTGGGGTCGGATCTTGGCTCTAGGGCCTACTCATTCTGTGCTCTTGGCAAAGTTAACCTCTCTTAACTTTAGCTTTTTAGGCAGATTGAATCCCTGGCTCCAATTCCCTTCCCTGCCCCACCTTGTATCCACACCACTCTTAGGCTCTAATTTTGAGTAGAGTGTGTTACTCCTGCCTTTGACTTTGGGCTTGACCATGGACTTGCTATGGCCAAAAAAATATGGGTGGGGATGATGAACCATTTCTGAACCCAAGTTTTGAGAGGCCTTCTGTGTTTCAACTTATTCTCTTGGGTTCTATCATCACAAAGAAAGAAGCTTCCCTTGGGTGGTTGCTTGTCTTTCTTTTTGGGGGGGGGCGGAGTCTCACTTTGTTGCCCTGGGTAGAGTGCCAAGGCATCACAGCTCACAGCAACCTCCAACTCCTGGGCTTAGGCAATTCTCTTGCCTCAGCCTCCTAAGTAGCTGGGACTACAGGTGCCCACCACAATGCCTGGCTATTTTTTGTTGCAGTTTGGCCAGGCTGGGTTTGAACCCACCACCTTCAGTATATGGGGCCGGCACCCCACCCACTGAGCCACAGGCACCACCTGGCTGCTTCTCTTTGATCTTGAGTCCCTTGATCAGCAGAGCAGAGCTTTTCCTACCCAATCTACAATGTGAACTTCCCCAGCTGAGCTGCACACACCTGAGATGTAAATGCATATTATATGCCACGGAGATATGGTGATTGTTTATCATACAGCATTATTGTGGTCATGGTGGATTGATACAGTTTTCTTATTTGTTAAATGAGAATTAATATTGGCTCTTAATCGTAGTGTTAGAAAAAATAAATTTATTCATTTAAGGACTATTGACTGCCTACTATCCACAAGGCCCTTGGCCCTTGGCAAGTTTTCCATCATCAGGGAGGTCACATCCTAGCTGTAAGGTGTATATCTCAATATCCAAACACAGTGTTCATAACAATAATAAACAATTACTATTAATAGTAACATATAAAAGCATGTTACTCATTCATGTGTCAAGCAATTGGTCTGCTTTGGACAGGCCAAAGAAAACCTTGGGAAACGAGGGCAGGTATGCTTTAATTCAGCTCACGGTGGCAGGGGAGCATGCCTGGAAAGTCCCACACTAGCGGAAGGTCCCATACACTTCATATCCGAGGAACAATAGTGGCAAAGTGCCAAGCAGCAGTTACATGATCATGACATCACCGCACAGAGTCACGGCTATCTAGGAAAAATGCGGTGCCTGCTGGTGAAACCCGGCTGAGGAAATCTAAACACCCATGTCTCGCCCCCTACATGTTCGTAATTCTATTATGTGTTGATATAATGGAGGGTGGCAAACTTAAGATGGAAACCATATACAGCATGAAAATAGAATATCTAATAACTTCCTTCTTGGATGACAATTTTCAATAATAAGCGACTTGTTCAGAAACAGATAAGAAGTGAAGAAAACTGCAACATAAGGCAAAGCATATGTCTTGAACTTAGCAAATGTTTCTCTACAGATTTTGAAGGCTGAGAAGCTTTAGAAGGGAGTAAGTTTTGATTTTATCCTATTACACAGTGCTAGGATTAATTTTGAGTTTCAACTTGATGGATCCCTGCAGTGTCAGGATGCAGCCGCGGGCTGAATATTGGTGTTTCAGTTAACTTTGCACCATCTATATACGTAACAGTGGTCCCATAAGACCGAACCACACTGTTACTGTGCCTTTTCTGTGTTTCGATGTGTTCAGATGCACAAACACCATTGTATTCCGCTCGCCTACAGTATTCAGTACGTCACGAGCTGCGCAGGTTCTGGCCTCAGAGCATTGCCACACGGTGTGGGTTGTGGTGGGCTGTCCCACCTAGGTTTGTGTAAGCCCCCTTTAGATCTGCACACCATGAGGATATGGCCTAACAACAAACTCATTTCTCAGGATGTGTCCTCGTCGTTAAAGGATGTAGGACTGTACTTGGTTACCTATTCTGGGTGTGTCTGTGAGGGTGTTACGGAAGGGATGAGAAAAGTAGATTCCCTCTGCATTGCGGGTGGACCTCATTCAGTTTGTTGGAGAGCTGAATAGAACCAAAAAGAGGAAGAAGGGAGAATTGATTCTGTCTGTCTTTGAGCTGGGATGTTGATCTGCACCCACATTCTGGCCCAGGAGAGACTGGAACTTACTCTTTGGAATCTGACTTTCCTGGTCCTCAGGACCTCATACTCGGACTGGGACTGTCCATCTGGTGCTGTCAGGTCTTCAGCGTCTTGACTGCAGGTTGTGGTTTTTCTCACTTTCCATAAACACCACATGAACCAGTTCTTTACGACATATGTATGTTCTGTTTCTCTAGAGAACCTAGATTAACATACGTAGGAACTACTATTTTCTGACCAATCATATTTAAACATTGCAAATCTATAAACACACATTCCAAAACAGAGAAAAAAACCTATGAAAGATATCTCCAGGGAAAGAGATGTGCATTTCCTTTGCTATCATTTTTAATCCTCAGATAAAACGTGCATGCAAAGAAGTAGCCTATTTATGTAAAAATAAAATAATAATTTTAGGAGGACACCAGGAAATTGTTGAATGTTTGAACAGAAAGAAAAATCATAGAATTCCTCATTCGTCATCTCATCTGAGAAAATTTTCTCCCAAGAGGGAAACTCAAGTTTTCCAAGGTCATGGACAATGCCAAAATTGAGCCAATGGTAATAACAGTAAGAGAGTATCCTTTATGAAGTTCTAATTCCATGCTTCCCATTCTGCGATTCACACTGTTATTGCATTTGGTAACCATTGACCAAGTTTGTGAGGTAATTATTTTCATTATTGTGGTTTTTCATTTGAGGAAACAGCTTAGAAAATGTTGAGCAATGTGGTATAAACCCCTGGACATGTGTTCAAATGCGTCTTAAAACTCAAGCCATTCGACTCTAGGCCAGGGCTTCTCCAGTTTTACTGTGCTTAGAAATCACTTAGTAATGTTATTAAAATATTCAGAAGCTGCCTCAGTGTCAGATAAAATTGGTATGGGGTATGCCATACCAGCAAAAGCGCGTAAAAAATCTCCAGGTCATTCTAATGTGGAGCCCTGGTCACAGCCCTTACTTAGAGTCTACCTGGCAGTGGCCCTTGCATAACTCTCTTCCCCTTTAGAAAAAGCATTGAGAATTAGGTTAGGCCTCAAATTACAAAGCACACAATCTCATTCTCCTTAATATTGGATTTGATTTTTAGCAGTAGGAGAGACTGGGAAAGTGGAGTGTTATTTGGTTGGGGAGGATGTCTTAAAAAAACATTTTAGACAGACAATTAGGATAGAAAGGGAAGATCACCTTGGGAGAGGGAATGTTGGCTCGCCAGTGTTATAAACCAGAGTGAGGTCAGTGATATTGACAATAACAACAACAATGTTCCAATTGTTTTAGACTAAATCGAAACACTTTTCTCACGACAGTGGTAGATGGGCTTATTCTTCCCAATTCATTTTCTCCCTGTGATAGAATTAAAGATCTAAGTCACCTCTGCCAGGTGAGCTTGCAGTGCCTCCCACCACAGTAGGAGAAGGGTATGTCCTCCCAAGATTGTTAGGCTTGGTACATGCTTCACTTTCGCCAATGAGGGCTGCTGAATACATCCATGCCGCCAGAGGCTGTAAGGGCCCTGGTAGGTTTCCTATCGGCCTTTCCTGCTTCTCTGTCAGTTGGAGAAGATTTTTTCCCCAGATAATTCCTGGTGCCAGAACAAAAGCCACGTGGGACAGATCTGCACCCACCCCCCAGCCAATCCCACACCAGTCCTGTGAGTCACAGCCAATCCACATGACCAGAAGTGAGCCACAAATGCCTGCTCTTGGAAGCCACTAGATTCTGGAAGGGTTCTGTTCTTCAGTATTATTAAGGAGCTAGGACCTAATGAATACAACTATATTTAAAGAAAAAAATTCTGAATTACCTGCCATTGTTTTCATTGCCCGGCATCTGAAACATTCCCTTTCTTCCTAATGTCTGGGGGATTTCTGAACGAGTTCTCTAGAAGGCAGCCCTGCTTTTACTACGTAGGTAAAGAAACCAAAATGCCGGTTAGGGTATGGTATACGACCGGGCTCCACATCAACCTTACCCATCTGGTAATTTAAATCTATCTCTAGTGAAACAGAAGAGAAGGGATGGTGAAAAAATTTTACTTCCAAGAGGCAGGGGCATCAGAGGGAAGGTATGAATGGTGGCATTTAACTCAGGTGACAGAAGTGATACAAGCTGTGGGACATCTTGTTTAAAAGTGATGGGCAGCACTGGTGTCCTCTCTAGGCTGTCTTGGGGGCTCTATTTTGACCAGTTTCTGGCTGCCCGCCTACATCTTTTCCTGCTTCTTCTCTCCTACCCCCATCCTGAGGTCTCCTAGCCCTCCTCGGAGATGACAATTGCCTTCCAATAAATGTGGTTTTTTGCTTAAATCAAACAAGGCAATGCTTCTCCTTTATAGCTAACATTTCCTCATGTCCCATTTTTTAGTTGTTTATTTTGTTCTCAAAGATTTATCTAACACCTTGCGAGGCTCTAGAGATAAAGAAAGCAGTGAGGTACGAATTGCTCTCCAAATACATATAGTTGGTTTATCATACATGAGTGTGACCCCCTTTCATAAATATATATGAATATATTCCACTTGGTTTTCCGAGTACGTATACTTTGAGAACGATTGAGGCTTCCCTCTCCTTTTTAAGAAAAAGGCAAAGTAAAGGGATTAGGGGTTCTGGAATTGTAGGGGCCAAAGAAATATTTCCCCTTTGCCCTCTAATGATTCACTGAAAAATCAACTCACAAAAATCAGATTAGTTGCATAAAAGGCTTACCCATTTATTAATATCATGAAATAAAAAGAAAATCCTAAATGAAACCCCACTACCAACTGAACAGGTCCTCTTGGCCAAGGAAACCCCACTAAGACACTCAAAACCAAGTTTCCCAGCCGTGACAAGAGTTCTTCCCTTCCCCACCAGCCCAGGCCAGACGTTTTTCCAAGAGTTAGAGACAATCCACCCCCTGGAAAGATAAAGAAGGAAAGATTTTCTTCTACACGGACTTAAACCAACCACCTAATGATGCAGCCAGACTGCCCCGGCCCCCAATTTTGCAGTTTGCACCTAACAGCTGACTGGTTTCACAAGGTGCTCCTTCCTCATAAGTGACCACCAAGCACAGACTGATTCTGGCAGGTGTATGGAGGTGCCTCTGTGTCCTAAGTTATGCAGCCTAATTTTACTGATGCACTTATTTATTTATGTTTTAAAATTTTATTTTTTTATTAAAGCGTAACTGTATACATGGAGTACGATGTGATGATTTGATATACAATTTAGAACGCTTACGTCAGAATGATTAACATAGCCGTCACCTCAGGTATTTTTTGTGATGAGACATTTATAATTCATTCTTAGTTGTTTTGAGTATACCTTTGCACTATGCAAATTAGGCAAGATTCTACCAAAGGCCTTCCCTCCTCCCTCCACCTTCCCCTCCCCTTTTTCTCCTCTCCCCTCCCTCTTGCTAGACTATATTTGTGTTTTATCATTCCTATGAAAGCATTTTAATGTTAAGTCTCCCCCTCAAAGTGAATATGGATGTAGGTAACATGGATATTTGCATTCCACACATCTGTGTGACCCCCCTTTCATGAACATTCATAGTTCCCCTCCTACTTGTTCAATATATATGTTTAGCCTGCTCATTTAACTCCCGTCACACCGTCCCTCTTTCAAAATGCCCATTTTCATTCTCAGTCGGAGCCTCTGATTTCCATGCGGCAGGTTGCAACCCATTCTGAGAGATCAAGGCCTTCTTCCCAAATGTGTAGGTCTCCTGATTTTGAGTCCACAATGAGCAGGCAGGAGAGAATCCCAGAGTGATTACCACCATCCTGGTGTGGCCCCAATACTTACATAGCCTTATTTCAGAGGGGCAAGAGAATTATACCTAGGTCATTATGAAAGTTTTGAGATACACAAAAATCAGGAAGTCTGCACCAGTGGAAACAAATGAAGTTCTCTTGGCAACACTGATAAGCCCAGCAAGTTGAGACTTACATGGGTGAATCAGAAAGGACTCTATTCTCTTTACTTTTTGCAATTAAAATAATGAGCCATAGCGTAGTCTGTCTGAAAACTTTCATGGGGACCCATTAAGGGGTAATAGATGCCTGCTAGAAAGAATGAACAAACATGGAACTCATAAGTGTTTCTCTTTGGAAATTCAAGTGCAATGACATTCTTAGTCTTCTGCAATAGATAGTAAGATAATAGGGAGGTGCAGGTAAAATGATTGTTCTCCTTGGTGGTTCCTTTTGGTCTGCGTCTTTATGTCAATAGAGGCAAAGTGTCTTCTAGTCTCTGTTGATCTCAGGACCTTTCATCCAAAATCCTCCTTATACTGTGGGGCCATATTTTGGAGTCTAGTTCCCTGTGCTTCTTCAGAAAACAAGTTGCAAATATCCAATGGAGTGGTCAGGATAGGCCTCACTGAGAATAAAATGTTGAGCTGAGACAGAAAAGAGGAGTGAGTCAAGCCACTATCTGGGTAAAGAACATTCCAGAAAAAAAAAGAGCTGGAGCAATGTCCCAAAGGTGGGATATTCTTATGCCCTGAAGGACCTGTAGGGAGGTCAGGGTGGGTGCATCAGAGTGAGATAGCATAGAACCAGAGGGGACTCCATTTATGAAGGCATTTGGCGGCCTGGCCAAACAGGCTTTGTAGACCACTGAAAGGACTTTGGCTTTGGCATTGAGTGAAAGGGCATACCCCTGAAGGGCTTGGAGCTGGGGAGGGACAGGATGTGACATATTTTAGAGAAGTCACCCTGGGGGCTGGACTGAGAACAGATCACGAGGAGTAAGGTTAATATGAGGAGAGAAACTGGAAGTTTCTCTCTGGAACAGTAAATTTTAACTACTTTTTTTCAAACAAGTGACCACTTTTTGTTAAAGTCTAAAGTGATTACATTCTGCCAACTAACCAAAAAAATATAGATAATAACTGTCAGTGATGAAGAAGGTCTTTGGTTCTAAAATCTGGAAAGACACCGTGGATGTAAATAAATAGAGGACACAGAAGAGGGTGTGGCTTCCGGGAGGAGGGGCATCTGAGTGTAGATACAGCCAATTCAAGGTTCCAAGGTGTTCGCGAAAAGAATTAGGTAGTGAAGCCTTTGAGGTATAAATTTTTTCTAAGAATCATTAGGGAGCGATGTGAACACTGGTAGGGCATTTTATACTTTTTCCTAAATTATTTTTGTTAGCATGCAATTATTGTTGGCTTTGTGGTTTCCCTGTTAGGCAGTAAATTTTCGAAGTGAAAGGGCACTCTTCTAAGTTCTACTCTGTAGAGTGCTAATATCTCTCTCTCTCTCTCTCTCTTTTTAGTTCAGTGAACATTTAAGCTTATTAATACTTACTGGCATTGTAAAACTCCACAGTTTTTCATTGCTCAAAACCACCCCGGGGGAGTTGGAAATTGGATGTACTTTTTAATTCTCTTTGGAGTCCAAATCTAAATCCTCTTTTCTCCTGTCTCTGCAGCGGGAGTTAATGATCTCAGTCGGGGAGAGTACCCTTCCTCGGAGAGCCTCTTCAGTGGTTCAGAGAGAGTAAGAATTCAAAAGGGGCCACTTTAAACCATCCAGGTCTTACTCCTTTCATATTTAATTGATGCACAAAAGGAAGTAATGTCCCCAACCAACCCATTCATTTATTACCTTGAATGCTTGACTGTGATTTTTTTTAACCCCCCTTTCAGCCCCAGATTGACCAGGGAGATTGTTGTTGCTCAGCTGAAACCTGGAGAGAGCCAACCTGGTGCATGTGGCCACCGTTTAACGTTGCTTATTAGGAATACGGTCTGGCACAGAGTATATCTGTTATGTTTTTGGCCCCTGCAGTGGTGATTTCTATTGCATTCTATGCCTCTATGGCCTTTAATTGTCCCAGAAGAAAAAGACTAAGTAAATCAACGTGTGTGAAGTCCTTTGAGCTGGCACTTAATGAAGAGCTTTGAAATCCCCACGCATAAAGCACCGTAAAGTGGTAACCATTATTATCTTCCTAATAAATGACTTTTCCATTTTCATCCCCTGGTGTCATTTTTATTCCTTAGTTTTTTTCCACTTCTTTTAAATTTAATATTGAAGTGAACAAAATATCTGTGGTAGACTTCTGTTTCATAAATTAGCAAAACGTCTTTTCTTCCTTCTTCTTTTTGCCCTGGTCATAGTACTGCACTTTTTTTTTTTTTTCCAACTTCATCATGGGCTATTGACAAGAATCTTCTCTCTGAGTTTGAAGACACATTTCTACTGCATATGTAATCGCAAACTTTAGTCAAGCACTGGTTTTTGATCTAATTCGCAGCACATTATAAATCCTCTTAAAAATAGAACTTGACAAAGATTACATAAATGAACGGTACGCGTAAAGAGGACAGGTTTCAAAATGCTTTTTGGTAAAACGGTGCAAGGACACCTGTCGGATATTAGCTCCTCGACTCTGCCACAATCAGGGAGTCAGATGTATTTGATATAATGCTGAAATGTTCAATATAGAAGTAAAATATGCATTAGATGTGTTAACAAAACAGCCATAAAATATGCAAGGAAAAGGAAATTTTGATTTTCTAAAAGCAATGTGCAGATGGGGGAGAGGCAACTGGAGTGCACAACATAAAGTATGCTCCCGGTGAGGATAAAGTAAAAAACTGCAGGGTGTGGGGCATCAGGTTGGTGGACGGGGCAGGAGGAATGGCCTTTAGAAGATATCATAGGTCTCTCTTTATTGGCTGGCCTCAGTGGTGCATTGGTGGTCAACTGCGGAAGTTCTAGTAATAGCCCAGCTGTTCTCAATCTGTGGGTCGTGACCCACAGGAACTGTATTAAAGGGCTGCAGCATTAAGAAGGTTGAGAACCACTATAGCTGATCTCAGCATCAATGATAATAACTGGATTGACTTGATTGCAGAAAAGGAAGTCCTGTAGTATTTTTGCATCTTTCTAAGAGCAGAGTATGTGACTCCTCCCTCACCCAGCCATGGCCACCTGATTGATTCTGTTTTAGCTGTGAGCTCCTCAGTCAACCACTGAGAGATCATTTATTTGGTTGCCCAGGGACATACCTGAACATAACCCCTTCTCAGAAACTGGCAGCCGCTTCCCATTTCACCCTGGTCAGCACTCAAGACATTTTTCAGAAATCCTCTTTCTCTCTCTCCCCCTTGTGTATTTCCTCGGCTCCCCAATTTTCTTACAACTCCTGGTGTTGTATTCTTTCATTCTGGGATCTTTGGGTGCTTCTTCCTGATCATTCTTTCAGAGGGAGACCAATAAAGTAAGAGGTGAAGGGAGACCACAGAGCAGTTTTGTATGGTACGGCCTGTGTCAGAAGCTGGGCTCTAACATTGCAAACTGTTTCACTGTACATGGCTTTTGATCTCTCTCGGACTCAGTTTCTTTACCTCAGAGCAAACAAAGAAAACACACATGGCCCTTCTTATCTATGGATTCAACAACCTTAGATGGAAAACATTGGCACCATTGCAAATAGCAACCAATAGTAATGAAAAGTAACACAAGTGAAGGTATATAGTATAACAATGATTTCCATAGTATTTACATAGTATTAGGTATTATCAGTAACCCAGACACGACTTAAAGTGTCCAGGAGGAGTGCATAGGTTATACACAATTCTATGCCATTTATACACAATTTATATGTCATTTATATGCCATTTATACACAATTCTATGCATTCATGTTTTGTATCCTCCGGGTTCCTGAAACCAATCTCTTGCTGCCAGATACTGAAAAACAATTGAAATAGTATGTATATAGTATAGTATAGTATAGTATAATAGTACAATGAATGATCATTGTAAAATTCTTGGCACGGAGAAGGAAGCCAATCAATGGGTATTGATGTTATTATTACCTTTTCTAGTGGTAGTATCAACAACTTGCTAAGCCAAGCCTTCCAATTCCTCCAAGAAATATATCTTCTCAACAATACCCAAGAAGCTCTCTTTGATTGAAAAGATGCCAAACTTGGATTATTCCGGTGGTCATCATTAATACTGATTAATTTTCATCTAGATATCCTTTCTGCTTAATTTCTTTCTACCTATATTTCCCTGGAGGTGTCACTTGCTTTAGAAACACAAGGAATAAAATAGTTTTGGAAACGATCCCCATCTATTAAATAAAAATTGAAACATAAACCAACTCTTTTTCACTTAGGAGGGACATTTCTTTTTGATTTTCTAAGCATTCTGGAGTGATGGCTTTGGTTTCACCACCACCGCTTCCATTTACAGCATGTGCTGTGTGAGCTTCCTGTCTTGGAAGGGATTGCTCACACTTCCCGGAGCAGATCTCTAAAGCCCGTAATCCAAAAAGCCTGACGTGCTGAGCTTTACAAGGGCCTCAAAACATACAACCTTTCCTGTTCCTTTGCTGATGGGACAGAGGAAGAGGAAATAAGAGTGAACTTTCTGATAATCCATTTGGCACCTGGATAGACCTTTTCTGGGAGGGTGACTATTTACCTAAGTCAGACAGTCAATAGAAGTTGGAATTGAGAGTAATAAATTAGACCTTACTCTGGGAAAGGAGTTTAGCGAACAGGAATTACAGCACAGGGATAAACACAGCTTCAAAATTATTGAAATTAAAAGCTTAGAGATTTAATTCTATCCCTCTTACCTGGATTGGGATAAAGCCTCAGCAGCGTTTTTGGGTCCATGTCTGAGAATTGTCCAAAATGGGAGACAATGGGAGACACAGTGGATTGAATTGCAACCATCAGTCCACATAACTGCAGCTATCTGTGCAAAGAGTTCTCCAATTTAGGAAAGAAAAATTATATTAACATATACTTTTAATATATTTTGAATGATCTTTTATGAAATTTCAGGCAAAAATGAAATCAACCAAAGTCCCCATAGTTCAGAAATATAAGAACCGTGCTTGTTTCTCTTACTCATTTTAGGACAATAGCAAGAAGAAGAGGCCCTGAATAAGCAGTGTTTGATGATTATCATAAAACCATATTCTACCACAAGCCAGAGCAAAGTAGATTTGCTATTACTTACTATTATTAGGGAAGCTTCTAATTTACTATTATTAGGGAGGGACACTGAAATGGGATGGAGGAGTAACAATACAGTGGCAGAGTATGAAGTTAATTCTTCAAGTTCAATAATAGTGTCATGCTGACATTCAGAGTCATAAAAAAGCTAAGGAATTGACCCCCGTGGCTACACAGGGATAAAACGTTCTGTGAAATGTTTGCCATTGTTTTGAAATGGGATAACAGCATACATTTAAATTGTGTTCTCGTGAAATTGCATTTAAAACCAATTTGATTTTTCGAATGTCTTTTAATAAGGTTCTGAATATTTTACTGAAAAACCGGATGCTTTCAGTTTAGCAGGTGACAGAAGACAGCAGACTCTGTGGTTCAGACCTCAGCTCTATTACTTTCTAGCACTGTTATATGGAGCAAGTTACTTACCTTCTGTGCTTTCTCTCCTTATTTAGAAAATGATGTAATTCTGGCACTCGTTTTGTGGGGTGCAGTGAGGATTAATTGGGTTAGTCAAGCACGTAGTATATTGGCTGTAATATGAAGATTGGAAAGTGGTAGGGGTCTCCTGGCGCCAGCCGAGGACGCTTAGAAATCGTGAGATAAGGGAGGGTTTTTCACAACATCTACACTAAATTTTCCCCCTTGAAAGAAGATCACAGGCACGCGGTGTGTGTACCAACCCTTCCCTGTGTGCCCATAAAGCTTTTGCTAATCAAGCAGGATGTTCTTCCCTTTTGAACAAGGCCTTGAACTCAGACTGATTCTCCTATTTCCATTCAGGAAGATGCTACTGATTGTGTGGAGGAGGCACAGGGAATCATACCTATTTTCTATCTGTTGGCCAGACAGAGGCATAGAAAGATGAAAACAGCTACCAAGGAATATCTATTTAAACATGCAATGCATAAAATATGATCGTATAAACAGGTGTGTGTTTACACATGTAGTATCTGGCACACCACATATTAGTTACATATTTTCCCCCTTTTTATTGACTAAAGTATCATTGGAGGCTGTAAATAAACATAAGCTGTGTTTTGAAAGGAGGATCCTATAAGGAAAACAAAACCGGTGCTTCTTTTCATTTTGCTCCTTTGTACTCAATTGACACATCATATGCACGCGTGTTATGAACCAGGCTCATGGCAGACGATTAGGCATTTCATATCTGCTTAAATAGAAGCTGACTAAAAGTCGTCCCTTGTGAGGAGTTAATTTTAGTTTTTCAAGATGCCCAATCTCCAGATAAATAACAATTTTGAAAGATGGTTAAAAAGGATGATGAAACTGTTCCACCCAAGGAATTAAAAGAAAGAGAACATAAGTGGCAACAGTGTGTCAGCCAGATGGTGACAAGGTGTATATTACCTGGCAAGAGTAACAGACCGTCTTATGATTATAAAGTAGGAAATAATATTAGTTATGGAGAATAACAAACTTGTCAAAAGTATGGCCCCCAAATGTTGAAAGACTCTTATTTGTTCTCTTGCTACTAAAGTGATGCAGAGAGTAATTAGGGGATAAGCATTATGTATAACATTGAATGAATGGATTTAGTATCTTCTTCACTTGAAAAAAAATCAATCCATTACAATGGCTCCCACATGTCTCTCTCCTTGGGAATTGCTAATCTCTTATGACTGGAAAGCCTTCTGTCCAGGGGACCTCAAGAGCAAGACTTAACCTTTGCTAAAATACATATAGCCTCCTAAGATAACAATAAATATTTTAATGGGGTGAAGATACAAATACAAAGATAACAAAACCCTTTAAACATTGATCCCGCTATAAAGGAGTTTCTGATCGATGATTAAATGGACCACTTTATCTAATTCCTTGAAAACTACTCAACCGGGAAACTCTAGCCTTTTCTAGAAGGACAAGTATCCTAATGAACGATTCAAACGGGCGTTACATTCTATTTCCACCACTTAATAGCTGTTTGGTATTGGGCAGCTTACTCAACCCTTCCAATTTATTTTCTTCAAACGTTTAAGGGACATTCTTAGCTTGTGAAGACCAAAAGGTTTATTTTACAGGAAGAGACTTCACAAAGCAGTTTAACAAATGCAAGTTCCATCATCACTTCTGTCCTTGTTTACAACACTATGAAACTGATTTCTTAAACTTAGGGGGTTACGTTGGCCCACTGTGTCTTTGAGTATTGCAACTCTCAGCACTTCTCCAGCTTAGAACAGGGACCCAGAGCTGGAAAAGAAGGAAAGGTAGCTGTCAGCTCAGTACACGGAAGAAATTTGTAGTTGTGTCATCTTAAAATGGAAGAGTTTTGTTCTGTAGTGAATTCCCAACAAAGAAGCAGAGACTTCAGGCCCCTTTGGTGTAAGTCAATTTTTATAATGTCTTGGTATATTAATTCTTTAAATTAGTCACCCTTGATTCACCTCCTTTCTCCAATAACCTATGTTACTTTTCTAGTGTTGCACAACAAACAACCATGAAGTAGAGGCTTAAGACACCTCTGTTGTCTATAGTCTCCATAGGTGGGAAGTGCAGCATGGTTCACCTGGGTTCTCTGCTCAGAGACTGAAAAGGCCAGAGTGATGGTATTGTCTGGCTGTGCTGTTTTTAGAGGCTCTTGGGAAGGATCTATGCTAAGCTCATTCAAATTGTCAGCAGAATTAAGTTTCTAGTGGCTGTAGGACTAAGGTCCCTGTTTACTGGGTCTTGGCCTGAGGACTTTCAGCTTTTAGAAATCACCTTTATTTCTCATCATGTGGCCCCTTCAATCTTCAAAGCTAGCAACAATCTGTCAAATTCTTCTGGTGCTTCTGATTTCTCTGGCTTCCTCTTCTGATACTAGCCAGAGAAAACTCTCTGCTTCTATGGGAATCATGTACCTGAATCAGGACCATCCGATAATCTCTGCATTTTAAGGTCACTTGACTTGAGATTTTTTTTTTTCTTTTTTTTTTTTTTGAGACGGAGCCTCAAGCTATCCCCCTGGGTAGAGTGCCATGGCATCACGCTCACAGCAATCTCCAACTCCTGGGCTCAAGCGAGTCTCCTGCCTCAGCCTCCCAAGTAGCTGGGACTACAGGCGCCCGCCACAACGCCTGGCCATTTTTGGTTGCAGCCATCATTGTTGTTTGGCGGGCCCGGGCTGGGGATTCGAACCCGCCACCTTAGGTGTATGTGGCTGGCGCCTTAGCCGCTTGAGCCACAGGCGCCAAGCCATTGACTTGAGATTTTAATTGCATTTTCAAAATTCTTTCATAGACTACTAGATGTCTGAATGACCATGGGATAGAGTCTTAGAAAGCTGTCTCTAGAATTCTACCTACCACACTTGCACAGACTTGAATCAAACTTCCTTGTTCAATATCCTATTATAAGAAGATGTCGCAAACTACACAGATTAAACTATTTGAATGTTATTTGCATGTTACACAAAATTTGGACCTTATTTCCATGATTCCTAGTCCTCATTTATGATTATACATTTAGTTTTTGTGATTATTGGAGTATAGTTACTATATACCTGTGTTTTTAAACTTTTTTTTTAATCTCATGGAACACTTGAACCTATAGTTAAACTTTCATGGCACACTTAAATTATGTTGATTTAAAAAAAAGTAAAAAAAAGGAATGAAATGAAGGCTATGTTGATTAGTAGGATGTAAGCACTCCAATTTGTACAAATAATCAACACATTGAATCCAATAGTGGCATAAACATATTTATGACCTATGTACAAATGACTTAATAAAAAAATAATAATTTAATTAATGACCTTTAAAAATGTTCACAGCACACCAATATGCCATGGCACACAGGTTTTAAATTGCTGCTGTATACCCATTTGGCTGTAAGAACAAGTCTGTTTTTTTTTTCTTACCATTGAACCCTCAAAGCTGAGCATCCTGACCAACATGTGACTCGTGCTTAGTACTTATTTACTAAAGGAGAAGCTAAATAAGGGAACAAAGTTTTGATTTTACTCTTACTACTCTTGAACAGAAGATTCCTTATTTTTGGCAATAGGAACTTTTTCAGTGAACTACAAAGTTGCTAAAGGTGGATTCTATTTGCATTTTCGTAAAAATGCATACAATGAAAAGGGCATAAACAAGATTTTTCATTAACTTTTCACATAGCATCTGACCCAAAGCTTATCTCATCGGATGCCTCAATTTAAATCTCTTCCTAATAGAAGGCTGGAATACTCTTTTGAAAATGCACATCAGATCATACCATTTGATTATCAGCCCACAAACTAATAACTCCCTTGACAACTTCTCTGGTTTCTTTTTGATGAACTGAGAAATAAAAAAATCATGATCCAGCTTGAATTTCTA
This sequence comes from Otolemur garnettii, assembly GCF_000181295.1. Lineage (NCBI taxonomy): Eukaryota > Metazoa > Chordata > Mammalia > Primates > Galagidae > Otolemur > Otolemur garnettii. Next base: position 9,901,161 of record NW_003852410.1, read on the forward strand.
TGATTATGTCTGTACTTGGTTGAATGGCCCCCAAATTCATCTCTGCTTGGAACTTCAGAATGTGAATGTTGAATGTTGAACATCTGTGGATGTTGCAGATGAAATTAGCTAAATGTTGAGGTAATATCCTATTAGGGTGGGCCCCAAGCCCAACAGGACTGATGTATTTAATTAATTAATTAATTAATTTTTAAGATAGAGTCTCACTATATTTTCATCGTAGTTTACAGCAACCTCTAACTCTTGGGCTCGAGTGATTCTCCTGCCTCAGTCTCCTGAGTAGCTGGGACAACAGGAATATGCCATCACCTGCAGATAACTTTTGTATGTTTTGTAGAGATGGAGGTCTCACTCTTGCTTGGTCTGGTCTTAAACTCCTGGCCCCAGGCAATTTTCCTGCCTTGGCCTCCCAAAGTGCTAGGATGATAGCATAAGTCACTGCACATGGCCTGGACTGCTATCTTTAGAAAGAGGTCATGTGGAAAAAATGCCGTGTTCCAACAGAGGTAGACAGATTGGATTGTACAAGGAACACCAAGGATTTCTAGAAACCACGAGACACTGAGAAGGGACAAAGAAAGACAGTTCTCTCGAGACTTCAGAGGAAATGAGCCCCTGCGGATGCCTTGATTTTGGACTTCCAGTCTGCAGAACTGTGAGAAAATAAATGTTGGATTAAGCAATCAGGTTATGGTGCCTAGGGAATGAATACAGCATTATTTTGTATGCCTTATGAGTTAGGCTTCCTTTATTCTGAGGGCTTTGTTCAGGCTGTTTCCTCAGTGGTTAGTATGTGCATGAGGGCTCTGCGACATGCAGTGCTCAATCTGTGTGTACTCTGGGTGAGACCTGGCATTCATCTTTCAGGCACACCTAGTAAAAACACCTATTTCCACTCTGGAGACGTACTTGGCTTCATCTGTACCATGCCTACATGTTTCCATCCCAGAAGCTTCATGATCCCTATGTTTCAAAGATGAAGGATGAGGGTAAATATAGTTTCCTATACTACATTAGCTGTGGGAGCCTCTTACACCAAAAACTCTGGCCAAGCATGGGTTGTGAGAGATGGCACAGCAATTCTTTACAGGGGCCCATGATACCTGTGCCAGAAAATTTCAGATTAACCTGTGGATGCCAAAGCCCATGAGCTCCAGTATGTTTCTATAAATTTTCTTTATGTATAAATTGAGTTTCTGAGGCAACCAAGGAGGCATCTTTTCAAACTCATTGCCTGGTTTGTTGTCCTAGGGAACAAATAAACACTGAGGTACTAGAATCTCTCAGGAGTGGTGGAATGCAGTTTTAGAACTGGCTTCTATTTCTGGAATATTTTCTAGTTCCCTTCACCTTCTTGCTAACTTCTCTATTCATTCGAGTGTGGACTTAGTTAGCAACTCCTGGAGAAATTCATTCCTGGTACAATCTGGTGAAAGCATAGATGAAACAATCTGAGGTTCAGAATAAGTTTGGCATTCCTTATGTATGTGATAAAAAGTGGAGAAACTATTTTTTATTTAAAGCATGAAGGCTGATCAAGTGTATGTTTTTTCAACAGGATCTTTTTCGTATGTGCATTCTTAAAAGGACAATGACATCACATCATACCCATTAGGATAGCTATTAGAAGCAAAAACCCAAAACAAATTAAAAAAAAATGAATGTGAAGAAATTCGAGCCCTTATGCAATAATGGTGAGAATGTGCAATGCTTTGGCCACTATTGAAAACAGTATGGCAGTTTTTCAAAAAAATCAAGATAGGAATTACCATATGATAGAACAATTCCACTCCTGGGTAAATACCCAAAGGAATTGAAAGCAGGAACTCAAAGACACATCTGTACACCACATTCTTAGCAGTTTTGTTTATAACAGCCAAAAGCCACAGCAGCTTAAGTACCCATTGGATGAATACAGGAGCAAAGGGTGGGTAGGGTGGGTATATACCTACAATGGAGTATTACCCAGCCTTAAAATAAGGGCATTGTGATAAATGCTTGACTTATATAAACTTTGAGGACATTATGCTAAGTGGAATAAGTCCGTCACAAAAGGTGAATTGTGATTTCTCTTAAAAAGAGGTGCCTAGAATGATCAAATTTATAGAGAAAGAAAGTTGTAGAGAGTGAGCTGTGAGATGGCAGGGCCCTCACAGCCTGGGGAACATTCAGTGAATGAACCCCCAACGGGTTTTCCTCCTTCCCAAAACAGCCATATTCCTTATTTCTTTCTTTGTCTAGTTAACTACGCAGAGATCCTTGTGATCTTTGCTTTCTTAATTCTTGTCATATGTTAACGAAGTTGAGTAGAAACCACCAAGTCACATAGTTAGTTCTTCCTCTGTCTTGTCCACTATGCTGAGATCCTCCTGATCTTTCCCTACGTACTTCTTGACATATGTTAACAAAGTTGAATAGAAACCATTAACAAGATGATTTGTCTTTATTAAAGTCATTTACATCTTCCAATTGTACTGTACGACCAAAATTCTGTCTTTTGTTTATGCTATTTCCCCATATTGTCTATGCTACTTCCCTCTGGACAACTCTGTAGAGATACTATAAAATAAAGCTGATTTTGTGCTGGCTGCAGACATCACCTCCCAATCCCATCTTTTGTCTCTGCGTCTTCACTTGTGCTGTGTTTTCCTCATTTCTCACCAATTCCACTCTGGTTTGCTCCCCTTTGCCGCTCTGGTTTGTGACAAAAAGTAGCTTAGAGATTGCCCAGGGCTGAGGGGAGGGAGGATGAGAAGTTATTATTTCATCATGGGTACAGAATTTCAGTTTGGGAAGATGGTGGTAAAGGCTGTACAACAATACGAATGTACTTAACTCCACTGAAATGTACACTTATTAAAATGGTAAATTTTATGGCATGCATATTTTATCCCAATTAAGACAATTTAAAAAAATCACAAAAAAGACAATAATGATGAATAGAGTGCCACCAAAATTTCAAACCTTTCAACTGACTCAGAGTATTTGAAGAGAGGTACCTGTAAATGTCTACTCTTAGTATCTATCTTAACTGGATTCCCTGCCTATTAGCAGCATGACAAATAAGGATAATATAATCAATTGATTAATAAAATGTATCTGATAGAAAGACACACTGACTTGCCCTTGATGAGGTTATTTTACAGATAGGCATTGCAGACATTATTGCTAGAATTAAATTAAGGAAAAGCACACCAGGTAGAGTCCCATGATTTCTAAATCAGCTCTTCCTCTCCTGTCTTGCATATTCATAGACTCATTACGTGTTCTTCCCCTTGTTGGTAATATCCTCGCTCTGACACCCTATCATTAGACTGCTCAAGAAGAAAAGCTTAATAACACTGAAATTTGAAGTTTAAGTTTCTTGATTTTCCACATGAAATAATTTCTTGAGTTATTTAAACATAAGCTAAGACAGTCTAGGGAATTATTGAAATAAATATTGAGAAAGAGAATTCATTTAAATGGAGTTAATCCTCCCAGAAATGGATAGCAACAAGATACTTAATCACTGAATATCCAGTTAAGTCACATTCAGAAACTGCTGGAAATTGAGCCTAGACAACTTCCTTAATTTAGAGGACAGTGTAACACTTAAGACCTTAATCCTTTTATGATAGATATTGGACTTAGGTCTTTGGCACAGTTTTTGTGATAAAACCCTTGCTCTTATTAAGATGTTTTATACATTAGTCAGTACAAGTCATTTGTAAATCAGCTAAATGCACTAAAACAGTCTGCTTTTCTTGAAGAAGCATGAATATTGACACTTTCAGAATAATGACATCTGAAATGGTCATTTATAATATAAAAACCTATTTTCTAAGACTGATTAAAAACTTTAAAATGTAGAAGTGGGTCCTCCATCATGCGAGATGAGAGATGCTCAGAGTCTGGAATTTCTGTATATTTGTTTCAAGTGCTAACAAAGAGATGAAAGAGAGAAAAAGAACATGACATGGGGTAATCAGATTATCCACATGGCTTTTAGTCATTTTTACTAAATGGAATGAAAATAGTAAATTTTAATCTGATATATGCCATGTAGAAGTTATAATGCATTCTCTATAAAAAGCTCAGGAAGCTAAATTAAAACATATATCTTATCTCTGTTATAGTAGGTAATAGCCTCAGTAGTGAAATAAAGCCCATAAACAGATTTCACATTAAATTCCTCATTGCAGGAAACTAAAAATCATAGAAATAATATAATTTATTATATGATTTGTCATCAAAAATGCTATAGTAAAGCTTATATACACTTGCATGACTTACTAAATCTCTATTGCAAAGTAAACAACTTATAGAATTAAAACTTCTATGTAGACAGAGTAATTTATTGCATTATGTAATACCCACATAAGCAAAACAAAAGTTACCTCTACCTACTTGTAGTCTCTAATGCATTTTAGGAAAGAAAGAAAGGAAAAACTACTTATTTCTAAGGATCAATGTGCCAAACATAACAATAAATATATTTTATTACCTCAGAAGATATCTTTAGAGAAAATATAAACAAAGCTACCTCTTAAGAATTTGCATATTGGAGTATTTAACTGAATAACACAAGTATTTTTCAAGAGATAGCAGGATTCACAATGATATTTTGAGGAGTTTCTGGGTATTGAGTCCTGTGATATTGGGATATGATTAAAAATAATCAATTTGCTTTTTGACTGCCCCTGGCTCCTGGCACCCAGCTCTGGAAACCCTTGGAGATTCCGGAGTGATGAAGAATATCTTTTGCATGCTAACAACATGACTGGTGGCTGGGGTATCCTAAATAGCTCCAGGATTGGGGCTGGTCACCAGGAAGACCAAAGTATGATTAGAGGGTAGGGATTTCAGCCCCATAACCCCCAACCTGTGGAGGAGAAAGGGCAAAATAAGTGTTTCCCTGAGTTTTATGAATCTTACTAGAAAATCATTGGAACCTGGGGAGGAGGTCCTGGCAACCCTTGATTTATAGCCCTAATCCATTGGTTGGAGGAACAGCCAAACAAGCTGGGACTTGCAAGTGACATCTGAAGGGAAGGGCAGTCTCTTGGTACTGAGCCTTTATTGTGGGATCTGATGTTACTTCCAGGTAGATAGTGTCAGAATTGAACTGATTTAGACGCCACTCAGCTGGTGTCCCCTGAAAACATGTTTGATGTATATGAACACATCTGATGTCAGAACTGTTGTGTTGAGGGATGTCTTAGAATAGGGAAAACACTTTTATTTTTTATACCTCTTACAATGACATGTTGACTTTTGTGTGCGGCCACTGATTGATCTTTAAGAACACATGACGATGTGCTGTTTTTTCTGTGTTAATTCATGTTTAATTCTGTTTAATTCATGAAACTTTGGATACACAAGAGTAAACTTAAGCAGCAGTTATTTTCTTTGGAACACGATTAATGACATTTTCCAAATAATTTCTATTCCAAATGAAAGGAGTTTTATTATTTTTTGTTTGATTTTAAAGTATAATAGGCTTATAAAAGTCAGGCCAACTCAGAGGAGTATGAAGAAAAAAGTGACATTCATTTATGTCTTCAAATCAAAGTTCACCACTGTCAACATGTTGGGTCATATTTTATCAAACTTATTTCTATGTATAACTGTACAATCACGTACATGCATGTGCATGTACTAATATTTAATATTAAAACAATGATAGAACTATACAATAGCTAGGGACTTGCAACTCTTATTTTTTATTTTTCCAATTTGAGTGTCATTCATACTAAGAAAATATCTTTGTCAGTTTTGCTGTTGGCTGCTTTACGTCACGTTTTACTGAGATATGATTATTTAGCCATACATTGTGTATGCTATATTATTATTAAACCATTTACTATATATTGTATGTTATAGTATATTATTATGATATGTAATTACTTAAGAATGATTTATTTAAGCAATAGTCCCATGATACTTTGTTTTTCTTACTTGAATTGTCTAATCTGTATTTTTCAGAAATTGAATGATTGAGCTAATAAAAAAGCAAGAACACACACACAATGATTTAGATAATGGAATCAACAAGCTTGATCTTTGATACATACACACGTGTGAACTTATATTTAGGATGTTATTCCCTACAAATGACATATATTTCTCATTCAAGCTCATCAAACAATTAGAAAACAAGTCATGTATTTGGTCAGAAAGAAAACTCCCAATTTGAAAATTTTATAAAAAATACGTTTTGTTCATATACCCATCTATTAATCCCATCTAATAATCTAAAGTGGTTTAATAACCCCTCTATCAAAGAATAATTAAAGATGCAAATTGTGCTCTATCAAAACAACAAAAATACATAGTATATAAAATGCATACATAGTATATAAAATGTGTACACTTTCTATGTATACATAGTATATAAAATGTATACATAGTATGTAAAACATATACACTTTCCATGTATACATAGTATATAAAATGTATACATAGTATATAAAATGTATACACTTTCTATGGGAAAAGGAAATACATAGTATATAAAATGTATACATAGTATGTAAAACATAACACTTTCCATGTATACATAGTATACAAAATGTATACATAGTATGTAAAACATAACACTTTCCATGTATACATAGTATACAAAATGTATACATAGTATATAACATGTCTTTCTCATTTAAAAAAAGAGTTCTATACTTAAACCATCCCAAATTTGTACTTCTGTCATTTTTCCAGGGCTAACAAAATGAAACTAACTTCTCAGATTCAACCCTGCATGGCTGCATACATGTTGCTTGGAACTTGGCATTGGCTGTCTTTCGCCTCTCCCCATCTCTGTTTACCCATTTCACTTTCCCCTTCCTGCCTCAGTGGATACCATTGAAATGGACTTGCAACACTATTTCATTTCTAAGGCCCATGTGCTATGATTCTTCTGGCTCAATTTCTCCAGAGAATCTACCTTCATTTCTATGAATGATTGCTAGTTACCGGTGAGGGAGTGATTCTTTCTGTGAATCTTGTTTCTGTTTTCTTACACAGACTTCCATCTTGTTCACGACACTGGGTCTGAACATTCTCAGGCTTTTTTTCTCTTGTATTCTCTGTGATTTGTGACACAGTTGATCACCATTTTAACTGCTTTTGGGAAATTAGGCTTTCTAAAAATTACTTTTCTACTTTTATAATGGGGATTTGGAAGGGAGTAAAAAAATGCAAAACAACAAATCTAAAAAATATGTGAAAATCCTCGGAGGATGATATTTTGATTATTAATCCTAAATTACGGTTGATAAAATAGAAGCTTTGTGAAGGCAAATACCATTAGTACTTAAGTACCTGAAGTTAAGGACAAATCTATACTTTCTGCATTGAGTGAAGTCAGTATTCAATGCCAAAAAGTTTGACTCTGTAGAAACTTTGGCTATGATAATCCTTCTCTGGGGTAGATCTCTTTTCTTGGCTAAGTTAAGTCACTTGGGCTGCAACCAGTTTCCTCATTTGTAAAGGGCTGGGCTTGGTCTCTAAGTTTCTTCCAGTTTTAAAATTAAGGCACAGGATGAAAAATGGCACAGGATGAAAAACGATGTCAAATACCTCAACAATTACCAAGAGAAACTGGCTTGGGAGGGTTTTACACCCAGTGTCCTCAGATAATGCAGAATTGCCAGGATGCGCCCAAGCTGGTTATGAAATGCCATCTATTGCTTCACTGTCTGAAGTTTTCTCTGGTTACTTTTCATGTCCTTTGGAAGAGTCATGTAATAAGAACAAAAGAAAATGCACCTGGGATAGTGGAAATCAAAAGGAACCATGTACATTCTCTGCCTTCAGTGTCACGAGGTTTTTATGTGAGCCTCCAGGAGCAGCTTTCCCAGCCTTTGCTATGTAAGAATCCCTCACATAGCTGGCCCTATTTTACTGGTCAAGATCCGTTCTGCACGGAACATTTTGCTAACATAAAAGGCTTGTGTTTGGGGGAAAGTGATTACAGGTACCAAATAGGGACAGGGAAGAGCTTGTTTGATGAGGCAGTGGCTATTACAGAGGGTCCACGAGAAGTATGTTTACTAATTTGCATTTTGTTGTTTATATGAAATGTCACCATGCTATGCAGCAATGTGTGAAAAGGTATGAAAGTGACTGGTATGGATGTGGAGTAAAGGGAACACTTCTGTGCTGCTGGTGGGAATGCAAGCTAGTACGTTCCTTTCAGAAAGAAGTTTGGAGAACACTCAGGGATCTAAATATAGACCTGCCGTTTGATCCTGCAATTCCTCTACTAGATGTATATCTAAAAGACCAAATTGTCAAATCATGGCAGAAGCCCAAATGCCCATGAATGGATTAATAAATTGTGGTATATGTAGAAAGAAAGAAAGAAAATGACAATATTTCATTTAAGAGAACTTCTGATTCTCAGATAATTCCCTTAGTAAAATAATAGAGAAAATAATGGAGAGAGAGAGAAGATAAAAAAATGAAATCGATGAAGTTTTTCTCTCTTTCCTTGATATTTAGATTGAAAACATTACATAACATTGTTATGTTATTTATACGTTATGTATAATCATCCATTTATATTTGACCTAAGTTTATAATTGTCTCTAGTGTGTGTTTATTGATGATTTCTGCTAATATCTCGATTGTCTGCAGGAGAGAAAAATGATTAAAATAATGGTAATCAATGATGGGCATATACTTTTTCTTTAATGATTAAAACAAGCCAGGGAGTTGGATGGAGGAAAACTTTATATCTGATCCAGATGGAAGATTAATATAGGATATTAAAAAATTATTTTGGGAAGAGTGAATGGTAAGGAATTTGGGCCCAAATGAGAGATAGGACATAGGAGATGGAAAAAATGGAGATCACCACTACCTTTATTAGCTGACTAAGACATAGAACCAAATTCACCTGCTATCACTTTATCTCCAAAGCAGGCAGGTTGATCTACCCAGACAAAAGCACCCCTGGAAAACTGCCAGCTTCTCTTTTAAGAGCAGAGCCTTCCCTAATGATCTGACTGCATAGCTGGAGAGGGGGCAGAGTATACACGCTCTACCTCAGCGACGTTCTTCAAAGAACCTAGGAAAAGCAGAGCAAATAAGCTCAGTTGTTCTCCAGGACCCACCCATCCCTTGGGTCTCCTCTTCTTCCATGAGAAGTATTGGAGGAACACAGCAAACGGCCAGGTCGGGACATTCTTGCTAATATTTTTTTTTACTTGGAGCTACAAGTCCATGGAAATGGAAGCTAGCCTCAAGACAATGTTACCAAGAGGGCATTTCCTATCTCACTAGCAATATTTTTGGACAACAGAATATTGAGCTTCATGCCACTTGTAACCTCAAAATCAACTAAATGAATTTATGTTGATAAAAACTGCAGAAATGCCCAGAATTGGATGCACACAAAATGGAGCAACAGTCTCACCTAGAGTGTAGAGTTTCATCATCCAGGAAATAAACGCATTGAATCACCACAGTAGCAACGTTGATGGGCTTTGCTGCTTGGTGAAGGATACAGGGCAGAAAGTCAAAGCCACTGCCAGAAAACAATGACCACAAGTGTTTAGGGCAAATAGACTTTCATCATCTAGTATTTGAAAATGCCACTCATTTAGATTTATGCTTCAGAATGGATTTGTAAAGTCAATAGATGCTGAATAAGAAATAAGAAAAAGAAGGTGGAGATGCTGTTTTATATTCCATTGACATATTTGTTTTCCTTTACAGACTACAGGAGGTTTGGAAACTATGCAAGAAATGATACGGAAATATAAAGCCATTCAAGAAGGTCTGGTTTGGAGGAGTAAATAATGCTATTGAAAAAGTGATAACCATAATTAATCTAATATATGGTATGTCTAAATAAGTTGCTAAACATGGCAAAAAAATAACTTGAGTGACATTTATTCACCACTTACATCATGTCAAGTGATGCATCACCACTTACATCATGTCAAGAGTGCAAGGAACTGTATGGTATAGAGCACAGGTCAGCCCTAAGAGACGACACCATAACAATCTTTGTTTTATGGATGGAGAAGTTGAAGTTTGAAAAGTGAAGTCACTCCTCCAAATTCTCAAGACTAGTAAGTGGCTGCACTGCACTTGAGAACAATCCTGTGTCTTCCCGTGCTCCCAATTAACTCCCATAGAATTCAGTAATAACTGTTGTAAATAGGACACACATTGGAGGCCATGATCAGAAACTGCTGAATAAAAGATGTCAGCATGTTAAATCCACGGACATTTAAAAAGGAATCATTCCAGCAAGTTTATACCTACCTGCTAATAATAACATCAATGGCAATTAGATTTACTTAATTGCTTCAACATTTATTTTCTAAAAGGAAGAACATTCTCCATTCTGGCGGTTCAAGATTTATAAACAAGGAAGAGACGAGAAAGGCACTCTGTCAGAGTGATGATCGATGATGTACCGAATCACCGAATGAGAAGGGAGAAATACTGTAGTCGGGTCATTGAAGCTTTCTAACTATTTAGTGATTGTCCAAAGACTGATTTTTTTCTTTTCTTTTTTTTTTTTTTCACTCTTTTTAATTAACGTTTCAATTGGTCATTCAGGCAAGGCTGGATTACTTTACTTCTCCGACTGGATAACATTTTTCAGTGAACTATTTTTTTGAGATAACATGGAGGGGGAGTTTACAAGGTCGCACTGAACTGGGTTTGATTCCTGCTGTAGGGCTTAGAGCTAATTACTATACCTTTTTCTTTAGGACTTATTTTTCCATCTGCTGTGGGAGCCAGAGTAATGGCTATGTCCTCCTCCCCACAGCCTGTGCCTATCTTAGGTTCCAAGAGAGGGAAATGAGGGTTGCAGATGGAACTGAGGTTGCCAATCACCTGACCTGGAGGAGGGCAGAACATCTTGGATTAACTGGGCAGACCCAAGAAAATCACAGGATCCTTAGAAGAGCTAGAGGGAGACGTGACTGGGGAGAACCAGGGAGACAATAGCTAGAAAAGGTCTTCCCCACTGGCCTTGAGGATGGAGGGAGGGGCCAGGAGCTAAAGATGATGGGAAATCTCTAGAAATTGCAAAGAGCAAGAAAAGAGATTTCATTTCCTGGGACCTCCAGAAAGAAACACAGCTTGGCTGACACTTTGATTTTAGCTTTCTAGGTCTCATTTTAGACTCTCGGCCTCAAGAACTGCAAGATGATAAATGCATATTGTTTTAAGCCACTCATTTTTTTTGGTAAGTTTTTAGAGCAGCAATAGGAAACTCATACATCTGCTAACTGGGGATACAAAGAGTATGGCTGTTTGAGGGGATTAAAAGACATGATGTATGTGAAATGCTTAGTCCAGTACCTTGCACAGGGCAAGAATCACTAAATGATGTCTATTATTAGCAGAATTATTTTGTAGCCAATGGTACATTATTATTACTGAAACACTGATAAAAAGCAAACAAAGTATATGGACTGAACGACATCCTGCTAATAGCAATGAGAATGGTTGGATCCTCTGGTATGTGATATTCCAGAAATGATTGAAGACTTTAATATTTATAGTAGGCAGGATATAAACTGCGATAAGTATTAACATTTAGAGAAAACAGAAACCACAGGAGAGTCCCAGTCTTCTTTTTATCCCACTGAGCACTTTAATGAATATATTTAAATACTTGGAATAAATCTCTGTGTTTATTTCAACACAACCTGATAGCATCAGAATTCCTAAGGGTGTGAGATACTTAGAATTTCCATTTTCATGAATAGCCTCACTTTGGAGACAGCTGAATATATCTCATCTTCATGGGTTGAATTTTGATAGAAATCATTTTAGATGGCACCTTTTCCCCTAGTCCCAAAGATGAGTGACATCAATTTTAACAAATAATTTTATTTCAAATGACTTAAACTGTCCAGTTACAAAAGTGATTATTCCACGCGACAGATGAGGCTTTCCATTGCTTTCAAGGAAAACATTTTAAATGCTACTTATCCTATTCATGTACACAAAGGAATATTAATATACTCAGATTCCAGGTTCTGGTGGAATCTTGATCCTTCTACTTCTGTTTTCTATGATGCATGAATCAAACTTTTAAGCTTTAAGCAGTGATTTTTCAGAAACGGATGAATTTTGAACATTAAACTTATATGTTAAATTTCTTTAGTGACTCCTCTCCTTAGAAACACATTGTTATTACCCCCATACTGGGTAACAAATCCTCTAATGCTTTTCTCCATTCAAACCCACAGAGTGAAGTACTGCCGTGATCAGCCCACGACAGAGGTGACCTTGCATAAGTAACATAGGTGATGTGTTGCTCATGCTAAGCACAGGATAGGGTTCATGGTCAGTTTACTACTTTGCAGGGATTTTCTTAGTCCATAGGTAAAAGAAACTTATTGACTCAAATTAGGTCAACCTTCCATGACTCATTCATTTATTCATGAGTATTTGTATGAAGTATATTCTTATATAAAAAATACTTAGTAGGGCAGTGCCTGTGGCTCAAAGGAGTAGGGTGCTGGCCCTATATGCTGAAGGTGGCGAGTTCAAACCCAGCCCCAGCCAGAAACTGCAAAAAAAAAAAAAAAGATATTTAGTAATTAGGGGTGATCAAAGATAATGAAGGAATAGTCAGTAACTTTATCCATGGATAAAGTATGGTAAGAGTTGGGATTAATGCATAGAATTTGTGCTGGAACAAGACATGGAATACTACAAATAACAATTATGGAGTTAGGATACTGTTTGTAGGTCATAAGGAACCTCAATTTATATACACTAGAGGGTCTCAAAAATTTTGTGTTTATGGTACATTTTCAGATAGTGAAGTTATTGGCAGTTCCATGTGGAGAGAGTAAAAGATTCGTGCAAGACTCTGTAACCTCATCATAAATACTGTTACCATTAGAGTGTAACAGTGGTTCAGAGAGTCTGTGTGGGTGGCCGTAGTTTTTGGACTATCTTTGGTCGTCCCTCAGTAATTGTGACCTTCCATTGACAGTTCATTGCCTCATACAATGTGTGATCATGTTCTCTGTCCCCATTCAGTATAAAACATTTGAACAATCTCTTCTTGATTCAAAGAGATACTGCTTTATTCCATCTTTACGTGAATTGCACAGGATTTGCAATTCTTTATTTTCTTTTTCCCAGTCTCAGTCCTCTGCTAGTGTATGTTCTTTCAATGTCAGTTGTCTTATTCACGAGTATGGGAGTCCTTGCTTGTCTGCGTAAATAAGGGTGAAAGTTCTTTGGGAACTCTGTGCAGGGAATTTAGACTCACTCGTTTTGGACATCTACAAAAGATGGTCCGGCTGAGCCATTCTGTGGAGACCTCTCACTGTGTGTGTTTGGGGCTGACCAGACTCGCCAGAGCCTCCTGGCTGACTCACAGCACTCCAGGAATCCAGGCTGCTGTGATTCTGAACACTCAGGTGTACACAGAGTACATGGATGTATTAGAGACCTCCAGAGTTATGTTTGGAACACGTGTAAGGAACTTGTGCCAAAAATTCCTGAATATTTTTGAGAATTTATGGCACAATCAGATCGTCTCTTGTCCCCACAAATAGCTCTTCCCTCTCTCCCTCCCAGAACAGGACTATTGATAATCCTGCTTCTCATAGTTCAAATTCTTTAATTGATTAGTAAATGTTTGCCATCATCTCCTTCCCATTTTTATTTCAGGATTCTTTGCTTTCTGACATAGGGACAATGAAAGGAAACAGACTCCCAGTCACTGAGTGCATTTTTTTGTGGAAGGAATAGAAATAAAAATAAATATGTGCTTTAACTCTTTTATTCTTAAAATAAGACCTGGAGTCTTTTCCAGGTTTTTACCTTAGGAATGATTTTACAGGTGGTGCAAGAATGAGAATTTCCACATGTGGAACAGCACAGGCTAAGGTTCCGCACGGTTATAAATGTCACTTTCTATTCATAGCTGAAGAATATTTATGCAGAAAACTCGGTTCTGTCTTTTCCTTTGACTATGAGACGCACAGTTTCAGTTCCCAGACTTACAGAGGAAGCGCCCTCGGGAGGGAGGAGACCCCTCGATTCCCAGCATCTGGATAGGTCATAGACAGTTTTTGAACCTTAATCTGCATTTACATAGTGTGAAAAAAACCCACAATATCCTTTATCAATTGTTTGTGTTTGTTGTAGGGGTGGAGGCTTTTTATGCCAGCTCAATTCTCCATCTTGATTATAGATGTCTTGCTGTGAAAATAGATGAAAAATAGTCACGATTTCCGACGCCACCTCAAGTTTTTGGCAGACGGTAACTTAGGAATGAGGCAAATCCGTGGCACGTGAATAGATGTCACTTGCGTTCGTATTGTCACCTTACACTTACGTTAGTGTATTTATGTTGCTGCTGGTTGCAGAGACAGGCCTGGCAGTGGGAACTCTGTGCCTTCCGTCTGCTAGACCTGACACTTTCTCCTTGGCTAATATCACTCATGCCGTTCTCGGCTTTGAGTTTTGGGTCGTCTGCTTTTCATCCTAGATCATCTTTCCAATCAGTAATTTTAAGCATGTTTACTCTTTTGTCACTCACAAATGTTTTCATCATGACTTTCTAAATTCTCTCCAGCGTTTCTACTGTTCTGTTAATCAGCTACGGAAATTGGAGAGAGGCACGGGGGGCCACTGACTGGGCCGAGAAGGAGGAGGACGGAGAGCTTTTCACAGACTTGCATTTCCCTAGAAGTCTCGGAAAAACTTTGTTGTTTTTATTGATAGATTAAAATGTTCAGCCAACTTTGTTCCTGCCTTTCTTCATGACTGGTTTTGATGTTTCACAGTTCTATTTGCGTAGGGAATTATCTGTTAAAATCCTGCAAAGGCCTTTCTCTGGGAAAGGAAGACCCATTTGGATGGTTTGATGAAAGACTGACTCACAGCCCGTGGGAACCACAGCTGTAGGAATCACACGTGTGCTCTCAGTCTGTCCCTAAGGCCATTTCTGAGAAGAAAGGATGAGTGGGGGAAAAAGGGGAAAATAAGTGTGAAGGGAAGAACGAGAGAGAGTGACTGATGCTTATTGGTCGGCCAGAGTGACAAATGGGCCTTGTTTCTTTGGTTAATAAAAATACATAATCCAGGCCCTCCCTGGTTCTGTCACCTCATGAAACCCCCTCTGTTTCTGACGTGGAGGGCAGAAATACACATTGCATATCATGCTGAGCTTTTCTTTTGAACCACATTATAGTGTTTTCCTTATTCCTGATTATTATAAAAAGAAAATGATTGTATGTACGTCCTCCAAGAAAAAATGGTAATGGAATTACATGCAGTTAGTAATGCAATATAACAAGGCAGCATATAGTTACATACAGCTTTTCTGCATTGAGTCTAAGACACTATCCCATGCAGGGTGCACCGTAATTTTATCTGTGCTGGATACGTGTAGAAGCCCTGGTCTCCCCGCTTGAGTCCCATCCTTTCAAGCTTCACTGTGTCGTGTCGGTGCTGGACACTGAGCCCATATTTCTCCTTTGCCGGCTTGCTCTGTGTTGGGACCTCTGAGCGGCAATTGCTGCAGGGAGGCAGGAAGGCTGAGGAGAAAGAGAGAACTTGCTCCCTCCGGTTTTATTCTGTTCCTCTCAGGGTCACCAAATCCTCTGTCACATCAATGTGTTGAGACTATTTATTCTCAGTCCTTGGTTTGCCTTCTTATATTCTAAACAGTGCATGTTTTATTTCAATGTTCATTTTCCTGGTGACCAAGTCCGATTTATCCAGTCCTTACTGCTTTGTCTGCTGCCCAAGCGACGTCGGCCTATTCCAAGTGGTGACGACAGTCTTCCATTTCCTTTAGAAAGCTTTATGACAGGCTCTGAGTTTTACATCTGGGGCTGCGATCCTTCTCAAAATAATTCTTGTATAGAAAGGTAGAGTTGAGGCTTTTATTTTTACAAATCGTAACTATCTAGTTGTTCCAGAACCATTTGTTAGTAGACGTTTTCCTTTCCCACTGAAGTGACTTATCATGTTTGTTGAAAGCCCATTGACCAGATATGCGTGGGACATTTCTGTATTTCTGGAATCTTAATTCTCCTCCAATTTATCTGCCTCTCCTTGTGCAAGTACCACTCTTAGAAAGGAAAGGTTTAAGGCCTTCACATTCATTCTTTTTCTTCTTGTTCTCCTTCTCCTGTTCCACCCTGTTCTCTTTCTCCATCACCTACCCATTCCCTTTCTTGTTCTCTTTTTTCCCTTCTCTTTTTCCTTCAAAATTGACTTGTGTATTTGAGACCTGTGCTTTCCAGCTGGGTAGCCATCTGCCCGTGTGGCTCTGAGCACTTGAAATACAACAAATCAAGATGCGATGTAAGTACAAAGAAAAGTGTAAAATAGTTCATTAATAATTTCATAATATGGAACACCTGTTAATTCAAAACGATAATATTTTGAATATTGGGTTACATACAATGTATTACTAAAATTAATGTCATGGTTTAGTTTTATAACATGGCTTTCAGAAAACTTAAATTTTTATGTCACTCATAGTATATTTCTACTGGATAATGCTATTTGTTGATCCTTGTGAATATTTCCACATAAACTTCAGATTTACTTGTTTGTATTGTTTTCGGAATATTTTGCTAAAATTCAATAGGCCTTGTGGTGTGTTCGTATGGTCTGATAATTAAATTCGTGAACTTGCCACCATGTGCTTACATTGACAGCCCCATACAAACAACTTGGTAAAGTTTCCTAACTTTGATCTGTCAGTGTTTGATGGCTGTGTCCTCACTGACATGTGGCAGTGTCTTGCTGAGTAGCGTTCATTATGGTTGCGTGTTTCTGTGTGCTGTCATGATAATGTTGGAACTTGAATTACAGCAACAAACAAACATTCATAAATTCCTTGGTACACTTGGAACAAGAGCAGAGGTGAAGTCAGGGACATGTTTTCCCAAGTTTATGGGGATAATGCCATGAAGAAAATGGCAGTATACAAATGGATTAAACATTTTTCAGAAGGGAGATAAAGTGTCTCTGATAGAGAGTGTAGAGTGGCCAGGAACAAGCAGAACTGATGAAAACATTGCAAAAATTCATTGCATTGTGCATCAAAATTGTTGGCTGACTGTGAGAAGTAAGCAGACCAAGTAAACACCAGTAGAAAAGCAGTTAGGAAAATCTTTCTTTTTTTTTTTATTGTTTGGGATTCATTGAGGGTATAAAGGTAGACTGATTGCATTTGTTAGGTAAAGTCCCTCTTATAATTGAGTCTCACCCCCGAGAGTTGTGCCATACACCATGATCCCACACCCTTCCCTCCTTCTCTCTCCCTGCTCCCTCATTCCCCTATTCCCTCCCTTTGTGTTACCTCATCTGCTGCCTTCATATTAGAATTGAGTACATTGGATTCTTGCTTCTCCATTCTTGCGATGCTTTACTGAGAAGAATGTGTTCCACCTCCATCCAGGTTAATACAAAAGATGTAATGTTTCTATCTTTTTTAATGGCTGGATAATATCCCATGGTATACATATACCACAGCTTGTGAATTCATTTAATGGCTGAATAGTATTCCATGGTGTACATATACCATAGCTTGTGAATCTATTCCTGGGGAGCCTTAGATCACTGGGCAACAGACATGAATAGAACCTTCTCTAAAGAAGATAGATAAATGGCTAACAAACATATGAATAACTAATCATGAGAGAAATACGAATCAAAACCACCGAGTTATCACTAATGCCAGTGTGAATGGCCCACATCACAAAGCCTCAAAGCTGCATATGCTGGCCTGGATATACAGAGAAGGTAACACTTTTACAGTTAGGAAAATCTTAACTGAAAACCTCAGCATGAGAAAGATGTGGCCCTTGCATCACGGCAATGCCCCTGTTCAGATAGCACTGTCTATGAGGGAGTTTTTAGCCAATAAACAAATAACTGTATTAACGCCCTCCTGGCTCACCTGATATGGCTCCCAGTGACTTTTTTCTTTACCTGAAGATAAAGAAAACACGGGAAGGAAGACATTGTGATGACATTCAAGACATTGAGGGTAATAGGATGACAGCTCTTATGGCCATTCCAGAAAGAGCTCCAAAATTGCTTTGCAGGGTGGATTAGGCACTTGTATCAGTGCACAGATTCCCAAGGGGAGAACTTCCCAGTGACATTCAGCAGTGAGGTGTGTAGCACTTTTTCTAGGATGAGTTCATGAGCTGAATTGTCAGATCTCATACATCCATTTGGGGAGAATGAATGTATCAGCAATATTGAGTCCTTCGATCTATAAATGTATTTTACCTCTTCATCTATTTAGGTTTTTAATTCTAACAATTATTTGTAGCTTTCAGTGTAGAGGCCCATGCTATCTTTTTGGGTTTTGATGATATATTACTAGGCATTGAAAGTGTGTCAAACATGATGCATGGTAGTGTTTTTAAATAACATCTGCAATTTTTCACGTCTGATACAACTTTGCTATATTTACCTATTAGTTCTACTAGTTTTCTCATAGATTCCATTCTCTTTTTTAGGAATGCAATAATACTTTCCTCAAATAAAGGTAATTTCACTTCATTTTATTCTATTCTTTATGCTTTTTATTTTTTCTTATATTATTATAAAAGCTGTGACATATATTATTACAATTCTAAGAGGAAATCATTCAGTCTTTTCTCCAAAAGTAGAGGAGTCCAATGATATTTTGTAGGTATTTTTTAAATGGCTTTTACATGATTGATGGCACATCATTGTATTACTAATTTTCTAAAAGTTTCTGTTATGAGTGGAAGTTGAATTTTATCAAATACCTTTCCTGCATCTTTTGAGATTATTATATATCTTTCTCTTTTGTTAATGTATAGTGTATTATATTTATTGACTTTTAATTATTAAGACAGACTTAACATTCTTGGAATAAAATCCACTTGGTCTTGATGTATTAACTTTTTGTAAATTAATAGATTCTGTTCGCTAAAACTATTTCAACATTAATTATTTTCATATCTATGTCCGTGAGGGATATTAGTTCATTGTTTTCCTTCTTTGAAATATTTTTCTCAGCTTTTGGTATGAAGGTCTTGTTGGCTTACTAAAATGAGTGCTTAACTTCTTTGACTATTTTAAAGAAAGAGATCGTGTTAAAAATTATTTCTTAATGGTTTGATACTTATTAATAGCTTAATAGTTTGGTACAATTCACTGGTGAAGTCTTTGCTGTAATTGACTTTACATAAAAGTTTAAGTTCAGAAGTATTTTTTCTTGCTATAGTTTTGAGTCATTCAGATATTACATTTCTTATGTCCATGTTGGCAGTTCGTGGGGAATTTGTTCATTTAATTAAAGGTGTAATAGTCTAAATACATTGATCGTTTTCCCTGGTCTTTTTGTGTCTATAAGATACAAAATGATGCTCCTTTATTTCTTTCCTCACGCTGGTATTTTCTGTTTATTGTTTTATTTTCCCCAACGGTTTCGTTATGCTTTTACAATTTTTTTCTTTTCACAGAAAAACTTCTAATTTTGTTGTTCTTTTTATTTCTCCCTTTTCTAATTTATTGGTATTTATTATTTTTTAAAAACATTGCCTTTCTTCTTTTATAGTTCCCATCCCTCTGATGAAATTCCCCAGCCGGCTGCCAGAACAGGAGCTCATGCCTGTCATCTTAGCACCCTGGGAGGCCAAGGCAGGTGAATCGCTTGAGCTCAGGAGTTCAAGACCAGCCTGAGCAAGAGCGAGACACTGTCCTTAAAACTAGCTGGGTGTTGTGACAGGTGTCTATAGTCCTAGATACTTGGGAGGTTGAGGCAAGAGGCTTGCGTGAGCCCAAGAGTCTGAGTTTGCTGTGAGCTATAATGCCACAGCACTCTACCCAGGGTGACAGAGTAAGACTCTATCTCAAAAAGAAAAGAAAAGAAATTCTCCAGCCAGGTACACAGCAGAGCCTTCCTTTCTACTAAACCATTTATTATATTTATTACATTTATTTTAGTCCTTGACGATTTTAACTTCAAGGTCATTTCTCAGTCTTTCCCAATAGCCTAACCATGTGCCATTTATCTTCTTCATTATCATGTAATTGTTGGTTGTATCCTGGACATTTAATAGATAAAAATAGTAGAGATTAAATACATGATATGTATTCCCTCAAATGGCAACCCTCTTCTTCTCTCAGGATATAATGGGCAACTATAATCTTGTCTATGGTAGAACTTCTTCTGGTCTTTGCTAAAGTTTTAAACATATTCAGTTCGCAACTTCTTCACAGATTCTGAGGTGCAGGGAAGAAATTTCCTTTCAGAAGGACTTGGCATCTGAACATTGGCAGCATCCCAGACCTCTCTTTATTTTTCACAGTTGAGCTCACACCTTTCTGAACTGTCAAAGATAGATACTTCCTTGTTTTCCAGCCTTGACTCTAGATTTTTTGAGTCACTGAGGATTTCCTTTTGCATTTTAGTTCTTCCACCAAACTTCTGTGCCTTGGAAGATGTCTTGACACTCTGCTATCCTGTATCCAGGTTTGGGGGGGGCAGGGGTTAGGTCAGTATATCCAGGAAAGCCCCAGAAAGCCTTGATGGAAATTCTCTTGGCTGATACACCCTGACCTTTGGAGGGTGGTTGTAGTGCACAAAATGTAGTCTCAGAATGTCATGCGGGTGAGGGAGATCATTTCCTCTGCACTCAGTTTACGTCAGCCTACTTTGCACACACATGCTGAGATCAACTTGCATGATGAAATTTCTCTTGCCACCTTTCCTTGGTGAAGACACTACATCTCCCTCAGCTCTTCTTCCTTGACCCCTTTCTCTTGGTAAACTACTTGGAGGTACATGCTTAGGGCTGATGAGAAGAGTTAGTGTGGAGGTGGAAACCCTCTCAAACAGGAAGGACTCCACGGGAATCTCATCCTTTATGTCAGCCACGTGTAAGTATAAAAACCCTCAAAGGATTGAATACTTTTTAACTTCCTTCTCTACTTGTCTTCAGTCTATGATGTGCATCCCATCTTCAACACTCTGGCAGGCATTTTTAAGAGAGCCATGGTTTTCTTTAAAACCAGCCATATTGTCATCTTTTAGAACTCTAAGATTTCTTTTTAAAAAAAAACTCTGATTTTGTGGATTATGTGGTTTGTTGCTTTGGTAGATGTTAGTCACTAGTAATTTTTCACTTTCTAATCAGAAGGAGAAGCAGTCTAATAAAAATTTGTCCTGGACTTGAGTATTTAGCTTATTTTAAAATTCTTTTTTATCTTACCTATTTTTTTTCTTTTGCTTTTGCTCTTTACTTTATAATCTCACACTTTTCTTGACTAATTGCTTACCACTTCTATTTCAAAGAGGTCTTCTTTCTTGGAACTTACAAAGATGCAAGAGGGTTTTATAAAAAATTTTAAGCAATAATATTAATGGCTATCAAGAATTACTGTACAAAGTTCTTTGGAAGGTAGTTTACCTGAATTACTTTTTAAAATCTTAGTACATGTGAGATATTAATTATTATTTCTGCTTTTCAAAATGATAAATCAGGAGTCCTCAAACTTTTTAAACAGGGGGCCAGTTCACTGTCCCTCAGACTGTTGGAGGGCCAGATTATAGTTTAAAAGGACAGGCAGCGGCTAAGCAGGACAGGTAGTGGTGGCAAAAACACCCAGCTGGATAAATGTCCTCGGCAGGCTGCATGTGGCCCACGGGCTGTAGTTTGAGGATGCCTGAACTGAGGTATAGAGTTATTAAATTACATTATTAAAGACATATTGTCAGCTTAGTCTGTAGTATACTTAGCATTCTGACAAAAGTAGTTTTAATTTTGAATCTTGTGTCTATAATCTTTTCCAATCCCATTTTTCTGCTCTCCCTCTACTCCCCATTTCTTAGCTATTTGGGGTGGGAAAGAGGCTGGTGTATTATTTGTAATTATCTTACAGTTTTAAAAAAGAAAAACAAACATATGAACTCACACATTGATTTTATCATCTATTTTAGGTTACATAAAATAATTAAAGTGTCTTTGTTTATTGTTTTGTTTATAATTTCTTGAGTGTGATTTTTTAATTAAATCATAGCTGTGTACATTAATGCAATCATGGGGTACAATGTGCTGGTTTTACATACAATTTGAAATATTTTCATCAAACTGGTCAACATAGCCTTCATGGCCTTTTCTTAGTTATTGCGTTAAGACATTTATATTCTACACCTAGTACATTTCACATGTCCCTTGTAAGATATTTCTTGAAGCAATCGCCGGGATGAAGTCCAGGCATCTTCTTGCGTATCTCACCGTAGAAAATAGTTTCTCTCTTTTGACTGTTCTCATTTCTTCTGCTGCAAATCATGCAAGCTGTTACTGATTTTTTTCATTTTGCATTATAAACTGAATTCTCCCTGTTAGCCTTTCATCAGCGTCAGAAGATGATGGGCTTCCCTTCTTTCTTGAATTTCTGCTCCTCACATTGCTCACAAGCTGAGCGATGAGATTTCTCCTGTAAGAAAGGCGTGTCTGCACTTTTTCTCCACTCCCCTCCTTATCTAATGAATAAAGGATGTAGCTGTCCACAATTGCAACTTCCATCAGCCAGAAGAATAATTTTTTCCACCATTTGTAGGACCTCCTTGTAAATCCAGAACATCCGCAGCAGTACTGACCAGCTCTGTCCACTCTTCCCACAAACGTGTGTTCTAAAATAACTGTCAGTTTTTCAAATTGAACGGGCTGCTTCTTCCTATAACTAGTGATCAACTATGTCTGAGGGCCAAAGAATGGAGTCAGCACTACCACTAACCTCTTGTCATGGAATCAGAGGCACATCATTTTCATCTCATACTGATGGGCACATTATTCACATTCCTGAAGTTTCTTCTCTATCAGATCAGTTGGAAATCCTTCCTAGAAGCCATAACTGTTCCTGCTGTAAGTATTTTCATTTTATGCGATCCCCAAGCAACTTGAGGGCTCCTGTAGAACGTCTCAGTGCAGATGTGACATCCTGAACCACTGGTATGTGCTTATAAAACTTGTGCCCAATGAATCACCGTTTGAGACATAAATGGCAAATCACAACAATAAGACTTTCTGTTGTTGTCTTGCCATCATAGGGAAAGTGAAAAAACACATAATCATTTTCTGAATCATAGGCAGAAAATGTGCAGGCCTCGCTTTGCAGGCTGCTTCAGTCTGTAGCACTTGAATGAGATTCTTCCTTCGAAACCTCCTGTCCTCTCGTGTTCAGCCACATTTCTTCCTGGTATATAAAGATCTTTGCATTTATTGTCAAAATACTCACTAACCTTCTTCACCTTCCTCCCTCAGGTACTCACACTGCCTTGAGGTGCAACAGGAGAAATGAAATTCAGCTTCCAAAGTGTTTAGAAAAATGGACACAGGAAGAATAAGTCCTTGAAGAATGGGGTTCAGTCTAGCCAATCTTTGGTAAAATAATTGCCTAATTCCATCTTCAAATTCAGAGCCATGTTCAGTATCACATCAACGAATGCCTTCATTCCTTCTGACGAAACATCCTCCCACGGATGCCACTTTGAGTATTTTGTGAGCAGAGTCACCTTCTGTACTTTTTCTGCTGCATACATATTTGTCACAGCCACAATTTCACCAATAAAATCATCTGAGAAAAAGAGCTGGAAATATTCAAGTTCAGTGTCTCCCAAGCACATTGAGGAAGGGTGAATCCCTGTTGCGTGACACAGTATGAACTTTACGAGGCCACCGTCACCATCACCACAAACCTTCCCTCTACTTGTCACAGGGTGAGGATGATCGTCACTTTCTTCATCACCACAGCTCAGGTTCCCTGGGACTGATGTCTCTGCACACAGGAAGGGCATCATGATCACTTTTATCACTAAACTCTCCTGCAGCTTCACTGTCCTCAAACTCCATGTTGCAAGATCACAGTCACGTCCATGCCTCATCCCTTTCTTGGTCCTCCAAACACAACTGGGGAACCATCCTGATCCACTGTTCATACCAGACCATGGCCTGTGGGGAACCAGCACAGCCCACACTGTCTGTTGGCTACAGTCCTTCCTCAGTAGTGAGGAACCAGGCTCTGGCCATGGCTGGGCAAAGAAACCTAACAACAGAAAAAGTGTAAACGCCTTCCAGTAGGGGAGGGCAGCCCAAAAATCATTGTCTCTGACCAACATGGCCAAGATAGGGTAAGAAACAGAGGCCACCAAGAAAGGCAGAAAGAGGCAGGAGCTGCTTAAGAGTCTGCCTAGGTGGGAGGAGGACGAGTGCCAAGCAGTGTTTATGGACAGAGTACTCCATACCAGGCACTGCTGCGACGACTTGAATGCCAGGAAGCCACGTTACCTAATAAATTAACAAAGCCGATTGCAACCTTTTACTCTCCATGAACCTGAGCTTGGACTAATGAGGGACATGTGAGGCAGCTGCTGGTGCAACCAGCCCAGGCCTGAAGCACCAGCAAAGAGACGGTCTCTCTGCAGAATGTCCAGTCATCACGGCCCTCCCTGGGGGATGGGTAAGTGTGTAGGCCTGGAGCAAAATGCACCCATGGGGGGTTGTCCCAACAACGAGGGGGTTGGTCTAAACCCCTAATCCCCAGCCTTGTTGCCAACTCTGCCCCGGGGGTCCTTATCTTCCTGGCTGCCTTCTGCCCAGAATGCCTCCTGGACATGTCCTGTGGTCACTCAGGGAGCAGGGTCCCCAGACCCACCTCCTTCAGAAGCTGCCCTGATCCCTCAGCAGCAGGTGGCCATGGGCAGCACTGTGTGTGTCTGTCCTTTGTACCTGTGAATAGGTGGCTGTACTGTAGATAGTTAGGTCCCTGTCTCATTTTCCAAGCTGGGCAGCAAGTTCTTTACAGTGTGGACATCTGTGTCTGATCCATCTCTGGGAGCCCAGCAGGCCTTGGCCAGGTGGCCGGCACGTGGGCTGCCCAGAGAGGAAAGAACAGGTATAGAGGCAGGAGGTGTGATGACATCTGAGGCAAACTGGACGACTCAGTGGGTGTAGTGGGAAGGGCGGGCTGGGGCAGGTGAAAAGTCAGCAGAGGCCGGGACACAGAGCGACCTGAAAGCCCACTGAGGAACTGGGACTTGCCCTGAAGGGGTGAGAGCCAGGGGTGGATTTAAGGACGGCAGCACTGGCTGACCACTAATTGGGCTGTGAGGTACAAAGAAATTCCATTCCAGGGGACAAAAGAAACCCACAAGACTCCCACCCTGACCCCACACCCTTCTTGCATCCCCTGGTCCTGCACTCTTGGGGTACAGGAGAGTCATCTCCCTCACTATTATAGTGGTCAGGGCCACTGCATGTTAAAGACTGTGCACACCATGTGGCCTGTCCACGCACAGGGCCAGGGCCTCCTGGACATTCCTTAGGTTTCTTAGGACCCCATGAGGCAGCTCCTTCATGGGTGTCTGAAACCACAGATCCATGCCTGCCATGGAAATACCAGGGCCCTGGGAAGCTACAACTTGTCTTATGAAAGCTTCCCTTCTCACTACCCTCCATTCCTCTGGGCTGTGGTCTCTCCGGATCCATCCTCCCTTTGATGCCCAGGACGTCTGGCTAGCCCAGAGGCACCCTTTTACCTTTAGCTGGCTGAAGGTTGACACCTCGCTCAGGTGTCTTAGAAGGACCCCTACATATAAATGTGATAAAAAAGAGAAAACGTGACAGAGGAAAGTTCAAATGTTACACTATTCAGAGACCAGAGAGGGACAAGTGGCCCCTAAGGCACTATGGGGACCACAGGCAGGGCACTCCCTGACTCCCTAAACACTCTGGTTCACACGACTTTGTTACCCTACTCGGCATCATCAACACAGGCCAGCAAGACCTCAAGTCCCCATTGTTGTTCCTTGTGAAGACGTTAACCAGGTGACATCAGTGTGGGGAAGTCACCCACGGACGTGTGCATTACTGCTCTGCACATGCCCCAGAGACTCCTGTGTGGCTGTGACCTTGGTAGTTCCCTCAAGGCCCCTTTTCACTGAGTGTTTGTGATTAACTCCAAGTACTAAGCTCCTCCTGCTGCCTACACCAGGGTATACACACCCCAGCTGTGCAGAGAGGGCACAAAACAGCAAAATACCCAGGACCCAGCTTTCTGGAGTGAGATTTGTACTGATTTGGAAGAAACAGGAGTGAGATGACTAAGAAGCCTCTTGCCTTGCCCCCCACAACCATGGAAGAAAAGGCAGAGAAGGGCAGTGAGGGGACAAGTGCCCAGGAACCGCAGTGAAGGCTAAATGGTTGTCCCAGGTGGTTGGGGGAAGGGGGTTCCAGGGCGCGCTTCAGCCCGCTCCACTGTGGCTATGAGTCTCAGCAGGCCTCATGCTGCTTGTCTGGCTCCCAACCCAGCTGGGAGTCCACACCTGGCTGACCTCCCACACTGTGTTTCAGGATCCCGGGAGCTCAGGACCTTCTTGCTCTCCCAGGAGACATTTGAAGTGGACTCTCAGGTCTTTTGAAATGTGCCCTACATTCTCCTTAACATGGTCACCTTGCTGTGCAACAGATGTCAGGGTTGCTTCCTGTTTGAAACTTTGTTCCCTGTGACCAACCCCCCGCCCCCCAACACCTCCCTGTGCCGCCCATCCCCCCATGTCACAATCAAACTACTTCTATGAGGTCAGCTTTTCAGGGACAACACATCAGTGACAGCATGCTGCGGGGTTGGGGGTGTTAGCTTTCCCCACACACCTGAACTTCACCTTGTGCCCCGTACACGTACACACAGTAAAAGATACAATTTCCTTTATTGAAAATGCAATAAGAAATAAAAGGAAGTGTGGCTTGGCCGCCCCACACTCGCCTCCTGGTCTGGGCCTCAAGTCTCCTGGCTGGTCACAGGCACCACCTGGTTCCGGCGGGGGCACTTCTTTTGGGCCGGCGGGAGGCAGAATATTTTTCGAAAGAAATTCGCAATCCTCCTAGCACACCCCCGCTGGCCCTGGCCCGCTTCCGTGGGTTCGTCCTCCGCTACCTGCCCAGCTGGAAGGGAGTAGTCATGGCTGGGACTTCCCTCAGCTCCCCTGTCTCCTGCTGGGCCTCCCTTAAGGCAGCTGGTGCTGGAGGGAGAGGACACGGGACCAGGCTGGGGGGCACAACTGGGACTGGGAATTGGTGGGATGTCTGTCTCTGGTGGGGTGGCAGCTTCTGGTGGGCTGGCAGCCTCTGGTGGTGTGGTGGTCACCGGTGGGATGGAGGCCTCTGGTGGGATGAAGGCCTCCAGTGGGGTGGTGGTCTCTTGTGGATTGGCGGCCACCAGTGTGGTGAAGGGCTCCAGTGGAGTCACAGCCTCAGGTGAGGGAAAGGTCTCCAGTGGGGCGGTGGCCTCGAGTGAGACAAAAGCCTCCAGTGGGGCGGTGGCCTCGAGTGAGACAAAAGCCTCCAGTGGGGCGGTGGCCTTGGGTGAGGTGGCGGCCTCTGGTGGGATGTCTGTGGCTGCCATGTGTGGCCTCGTGCTATACTGCCCAGCCTGGATCCAGGGGTCTTCCAACATCTGCCTGACGGTGGGCCTCTTGTTGGGGTCAGTGATGAGGATCCTTTGAAGAAAAGCTTTTAATTTGGGGCTAATGAAAGCAGGCGTTGCATAGGCGCCTCTTAAGATGGATGCTATGAGCTGATTGCGGTTTTGACCGTGAAATGGGAAGGCCCCGACTGCCATTGAATAGAGGATGACACCAAGGCTCCAGATTTCTGCCTCTGGTCCCTTGTACTTCTTGCACAGGAAAACTTCAGGGGCCAAGTAAGGGGGACTCCCACAATAGTTTGTGAACATCTTACCTCCGCTGAAGGATGCAGCCATGCCAAAGTCAGCCAGTTTGACATTGTTTTGTGAATCGAACAAAATGTTCTCAAGCTTCAGGTCCCTGTGTGCGATGCCCTTCTGGTGAAGGTACTCCATGGCTTTCAATAGCTGTAAGAATATACCTCGGGCCTCCCCCTCCTCCAACTGGCCAGCTGCCTTTATTCTCGCAAACAGGTCACCACCACCTGCATGTTCCATTATTAGATACATATTTTCCTTACCCTCTATGGCCTCAAACAGCTGGACGATATTGGGATGGTGGAGTCTCTTCATGATGTCAGGCTCTGCAGACAGAGACACGAGGCCAGCCACACGGCGTTTGCTGATGATCTTCACCGCCACCTTAGCGCCCGTTCGACGGTGGAGGGCCAGCTTCACCTCAGAGAAGCTGCCCTCGCCAATCTTGTGTAAGACCTCGTAGTCCTGGAGGACCTCCTTGTCCAGAGACACGGAGGCCGCCCCAGGCTCCATGGGGAGCCTGACTACTCTAGCGCTACGCTAGATAAGCTAAACTAAATAACTAATCAACAACAACAACAACAACAACTAATACTATGCTAAAAACACTAACAAACTATGCTAACTGGGGCACTAAATATGCTAACACTACTAATGAAAGCTAACTAGGATAAAAATAATATGTGAACTTACGCTAAGAAAACAAATAACACTA
>NW_003852410.1:9929730-9962044 GCF_000181295.1 Otolemur garnettii
GCCCCTTATATAGGTTTTAGCCTGAATGGTTATCTATGAGGTCAGAGGCTCAGAGAAATGGACCAATCAGGGCTGGGGATGACACAGGGTGGGGTGATAGGTTTTAGCCTCAATGGCTCTCTATGAGGTCAGAGGCTCAGAGAAATGGACCAGTCAGGGCTGAGGATAACATAGGGTGGGGTTTTTTTCCTTATATGGGTGAAAGAGCATTTTCCCCTTGAAAGAGAAACAAGTGCTTCTTGTTTCCATGGGTTATAGAGGTTGATATTTGGTTTATTAGAAATTAAAACCTGTACAATGTTTCCATAGCCTCCTCACTTACAGTTTGAAAACCTATAATAACTTTAGGTTTTTAGAGATCTCATCATGTCTCTATGGGAAGTACTCAATTTCTTTTTCTTTAAATTTGAATTAGTGTTGGAAGGATGCTACAAACAGCTGCCATCATGATACTATGCAGAAATATTCTGGGGCGTGTGATACACAATAAGATCCCTTATTAACATCTAGTGAGCTGCTAGGAACATGACTCTCATCATCATTTTTCCACATAATTAACATCAAATTTGTCATCAAAAACCTTGGAGTCCAGATATCAGTGGGAGGAAATCTTCAAAGTCATGGGGAAAAAAAACAAGGTCTGTCTACCAAGAGTCCAATATCTAAGAAACTGTGCTTCATAAATGAGGAAGAAATGAAGACATTTGTCAGATATCCAAAAGGTGAGCACCAGCTTCCCTGCCCTCTAATGGAAGGAGTCCTTCTTCCTGAACAGAAAGGACACTAGACAGGAACTCAGAGCTGAAATAAAGATGCCTGGTAAAGGCAAATACATGGACAGTGATAAAACCTAGTAGTATTTTTTGTCTTGCGCTTTGATTTAAGAGACGACCATATCAAAAAAGGTCATTGTGAGTGGATGTTTAGGACACATGTCATCTGGAGACACCAGTTACTGAAAGAGCAATTAGGTAAGAGAAAGGAACAAAAGGCACTCAAACTGAAGAGGAAGGTGTCAGGTGATCAGTTTGCAAATGACATGATCTCATATGTAGAGAACACTTCAGATTCCACATAAGAAGTGTAACAACCAAACACATTTAGGAAAGGTTCAGGTATATGGAATCTCAAGGGACCCCAAATAAAACAATCTTGAAAAAGTACGAACTTGGAGGTCTTACACGTCCTGTTTTGAAAACTCATTACAAGCTCCTGAGTTGAAAACAGGGTGGTACTGGCAGGGGCAGACTTAGAGAGCAATGGAAGAGAAAACCGAGCCCAGAAATAAACCTGCTCCTGGATGGTTAAATGATTTTACAAGGGTGCCATGAGCACCCAGTGGGGAAAGGACAGTCTCTTCAGCAAATGGAACTGGGATGACTGGATGTCCACATGTAGGAGAATGAAAATGAACCCTGACATGACACCACACACAAGAATTAAGTCACAGTGAATTGAGAACTGAAATGTTAAGGGCTGAAATTATGAAACTTCTACAAGAAACCATAGGAGGAAAGCTCCAGAACAATGGATTTGGCATTGATTTTTTGCCTATAATGCCATAAGCACAGTTACATATTTAAAGTAGGTAAACAGGACCACATCAAAATCTAAAAGCTTGGCCGGGTGCCGTGGCTCACCCCTCTAATTCTGGCACTCTGGGAGGTGGGTAGATTGCTTGAACACAGGAGTTAAAGACCAGCTAAAGCTAGAGCAAGACCCCGTCTCTAAAAGTAACTGGGCATTGTGGCTTTCCCCTGTAGTCCAAACCACTCAGGAACTGATAGAAGAGGATCACTTGCACCCCAGAGATTGAGGTTGATGTGAGCTATAAGGCCATGGCACTGTACCCAGGATGACAAAGTGAGACTGTCTGAAAATGAAAAAGAATAAAAAGAGTCTAAAATCTCTGAGCATCAAAGGGTGCAAGAGGTCAAAGGCAACTTATGAAATGGGAGAAAATACCTGCACTTCATATACCTGATAAGGGTTCACATCTGGAATATTTAGAGAACCCTGTATGTTGACAACAGTCAAGCAAATAACCCAATGAAACAATAGCTAAAGGACTTGAATAGAGTTTTCTGTAAAGGTGATACACAAATGGCCACATGCTCATGAAAAGATGCTTAACAGGACTAATCATCAGAGTACTGCAAAGGAAAACCACAAGGAAAAACCACTTTACACTCCTTAGGATGGCTACTTTGATTTAAGAGACGACCATATCAAAAAAGAGTATTATGAGTGAATGTTTAGGACACATGTCATCTGGAGACACCAATTACTGAAAGAGCAATTAGGTAAGAGAAAGGAACAAAAGGCACTCAAACTGAAAAGGAAGGTGTCAGGTGATCAGTTTGCAAATGATATGATCTCAACAGCAAGAGAAGACAGTAAGTGTTGGTGAAGAAGTGGAGAAACTGGAACTCTTGTGCACTGGTGGAGGGAAAGTACCATGGTGTCACCACTATGGGAAACAGTATGGGGTTCCACGAAGAGTTAAACAGGATTACCATGTGATCCAGCAATCCCACATCTGGGTATATACCCAAAGGTATTCAAAGTACCATCTCCAAGTGGTATTATTTCACCTACGTTGGTAGCAGCATTATTCATAATAGTTGAAAAGCAGAAGCAACCCAAGTGTTCATCAATGAGGAGTGGATAAACTGGACGGGTCTGTACATACAATGAAACGTTTTTTCAACCTCAAAAAGGATGGAGATTCTGACGCATGCTGCCATGTGGTTGAACTTTGGGGACACTATGCTAAGCCAGTCTCAAAAGGTAAATATTGTATAATTGCACTTACATGAAGTACCCAGGGAGTCAAATTCAGGGAGACAGGGAGTAGAAAGGTGGTTGCCAGGGGGAGGTAGGAATGGGGGAGTCTTTGTTTATTGAGGACAGAGCTGCAGTTTTATGAGATGACTTCTGTAGATAAATGGTGGTGACACCATAGTGTGAATGTACTTCACACCCTAAACTATACACTAACGGTACTGAGGTGGAGATTTTACCTTATGTGAGATTTATCAGAATGAAAATGAGTAAGGTTTTAAAACTTACTTAAATCATTGATGGAAAACAAAGGCAGGGATGTAGGGCAACTGTGAGTAGCACTTTCCATTGATGGAACCACCTTGAGAAAGGTGTTTGGCAATAACAATGAATGCCCGGTGGCCTAAGAGTCTTACTTTTAGGGACACACCCAACTGAAACCCCTAAGGGTCCCCTCAGAAAGGAAAGGGCCTGGATGTTCTTAGCAGCCCTGTGGATCAGAGCCCCAGATTGGAAGGAACAGAAGTGTGCACAGTAGCATGGGTCAGTCTACTGCCCTGTGTCCACACAACAGTGTAATGTATGGAAATGTGCCTGGGGACACACAATGTGTGACAGGTGAGGAAGCTCAGGAACAATGTGGAGCTGAGGAAGCCAGATCTAGAAAAGTTTAACTACAGCATCAAGCAACATTAGGCTTGTGCTTAGAAGTCAGGGTAGGGAGTCAGTCCAGGAGACTTGGGGTGCGTTAATCTGTTTCCTGATCTGGGTGCTGGATACAGGGTGTGTTTACTGTGTGGCAAAAAGAATGGAAGTTGTATATTCATGTGAAGTAACTTAAATTAAAAATGTTTGAGTTAAAATCATCAGACTGCCTATCAAGCCTAGGATGAAGGAGGGACCCTCAGCTTGTCGTGCCTTGCTCACCAAGGGCAAGTTGATGGTGACCATGTGGTTCTCCCCTTGGTGCAGCGAGGCTGCCACAGGGCTCTAAGCACTGCAGTGGCACCAGGGTGAGAGCCGAGGCCCAGGGCTCCAGCAGGCTCCTGGTGAGCTACAACACGGCCACGTCCCACCCGTGTGGCAGTATCACCGTTGCTGCCTACTTGCCCCTTAAGTTGAGCTGGGGCCTTGCCCCTCCCCCACCCACTCTGCCCACCCTCCTTGAGGTGAATTACTCATTTGCTCTGATGAATTTGTAAGAAAACCCCAATTGTTCAGAACAGCTTATGGCACACCTCCCTCTGCCTGTGACTTTCTGGCTGAAAGCAGGAACCCATGTAGAGGATCAGAACCTCCCCCGCAGGGGACAGTGGGTGCTGACATCCATGTGTTCACACTGGACAGTGCTTGGCAGGCTTGGCAGGGTGCTGACCTGCCTGACTTGTCCTGACCAAGGCAGTACTATGGGCTCCAAGGGCTTCAAAATGTTTCCACAGGGGTCAGGACAGAGGCACATGTCTGGTCTACTCCAGTCCCTTCAGAATCCCCACATGGACCCAGAACTGGGACAGAGGCCTTTGTTGTGTTAGATTCCAAGGCCTCCTGAGACCTGGTTCTGGAATGGATTCTGCCCCTTGCCTGATGTCTGAGAATCCCGTTTCTCATCTGAGGAGGGAGGTGGCCACGGCATGTGCAGTGTGGAGCACACGGGCTCAGCTCCACACCAGCCCCAAGACTGCGTCCAGGTCTGACACCCAGCAGCTCTGTGCTCTGGCTCATTTAACTTCTCTGGGCCTCACATTCCCCACCTGTAATATGGGGCTCAGACCGCAGCTACCTCATAGGCTGTGGTGAGGGTTACTGAGCGAATACATGGAGTGGGTGAAGATAGCACCCCGGGTGGTGGTGAGCGCTCAGTGAGGGTCAGTCAGTAAAACATGAGGACAAAGGCCATGAGGACAAAGGGTGGTTGTGGAGGCTTCGCACAAGGGCTGCCGCACAGCAGGCTGGTGAATGGACCTGCTCTTCCTGTGTCTGAACCCTGCCTTGTCCACAGGAGGCCTAGAGGGGATGAGCCGGTGGGAGTTTCTACTCCTGGGGGAGCCCCAGGCTCTCAGCTGGGCCAGGCAGCCCTCACATTTCCCGCCACCCAGGGTCACATAGTGCTGGTCCTCACAGTGCCTGATATTTGTTTCTCCCTCTGTCCCATAGAGGCCAGCTCAGTGACCTTAGGACCTTTCATCTCTGCCCCTGTATACATGGACCCAGTGCCTGATACACAGCAGAGACCAATCAAGGGTGGTTTTGTTTAGGGTGAATAAGTGAGGAAATGTGTCCTGGGTCACCCGGCAGGGATGAAACCAAGGCCTCCTGACCCCCAGAGCAAACTCAGCAGCCCCTTGGAGGTGTCTGCTGGGAGCAGAGATCCCTCCCTGTACCTCCTGCCCAGCCATCTAGTTACACAGAACGTGTCTGTGAGACCTCCCTGTCCTGCTCTAGGCCAGGAGATGCCCCAGAGCAGAAAACATAGAAACCTTTGTCCCATGACCTGACACTCAAGCAGAGAGAGACAGGGACAGAAGGAGACAGGCCACTAACTAGTAATAGAAATTCCAGCTAGACCAGCAGGCATTTTTGGCAACACCCTGCCACACTTTCAGAGAGATGGAGCTTTTCAGCAGGACCCTGGGGAGGGGGATCTTCAGGGCCCTTCCTGGCTGCTTGGCTGGAGTCACAGAGGCCGAACTTGAGCTCACTGTTGCTATCTGGGATGTAAGGGTCAGAAAAAGGTAGCTGTGTCCCTTATCATGGTGGCTTCCTGACTGGACAAATATAAAGATGAGTTAAGTCCATTTCCTGGGAATAAAACCTAAATGAGTAAGTCTTAATCAATAGAGAAGTTTATTTCTCTGGCACATGTGACGTTTCATACAGGGGTAGTTCAGCTTCTCTGGATTCATAAGGGATCTAGACTTGTTTCTTTCTATGTCATCATGCTATTTTGTGGCTTCCATGCCTTAGGGGGCTCAGGGTCTAAAATGCTTGCTGGAGCTCCAGCTGTCACATCTCATTCCACACAGCCTCAAAGGGAAAGAGCTCACATTTCAGCTAAGCTAGATTTTTTTTATTATCCTTGCCAGGAACTTAAGACAATTTCTCTCTGCATCTCACTGACCAAAACTTTGCCCATTATCCATACCTAGAGGTAAGAGAAGCTGGAGATTTTCCCTGGGTGCTTTAGTACCCTAAAAATGTGGAGGTTCCTTCCTTAAGGGAGAGGGGAGTGTGGAAACTGGGAAGGCAGCTAACAGCCATTGCTGCCACTGTATTTCTGGTCCCTGTGTCAGTTCACTCTGCAGCCAGTCCTGACCACTGCTCATTGTGAGCTCACTGCTCTCCTTCAAGCCTGCACAGACACTTGTGAGGTCAGAACTAGAGGCTCAGGCAGGAAAGGCTGCAGTGGCAGGGGGTGTAGCAGATCTGTCTGGCCCTGGTACCTGTGCTTCTTTGTTCCAAGGCACTTCCATGAACACCCTACATCTAAAAGTAGAGTCAGTGCCCTCCCACTCATCTCTGCTCCTCAGGGAACCTTGTTCAGGGCTGTTAACTCTGACTGTTCACGTGGTTTCAGCAGACTCAGTTTTCAGTTTTCATATTTGAAACCTCAAAACAGAAGAAGGGAGGGGTTGGGTCAGGGGCTCAATGGAGCAGACATCCAGTGTCCATTTCGCTTTCCTGGACTCAGGTGTGCAGGCTATTTCAGTCTATGAAACACAGGGAGCCTCAGCCCTCTCCACCTCTGTGACTGGCTGTTAGCGGTCCCACCTCAGTGCAGCCAGAGAAAGCAGCTGGTGTCTCCCAGGGCTCAGCATGGGACAGGGCCACAGCGAAAGCTTCCTGGCTCCTTCCAGATTCCACCTGGTGTCTGAGCGTCCTGAGCTCCCTCACTGGGCCACAGCCCTCAGTCCCCAACTCTGCTTCCTGAGCTGGGAGGTGCTCAGCAAACACAGGCGGAAGGAGCCGGGGACCCTGCCATGTACACCCCCGTGAGCAGAGTCCTTGCTAGATGAGGCGAGAGCGGCCCAGAGGGACAGTGTAACCAGCTCCATAAGCAAGGAAACATTGTTTATGGTGTTAGGTTTCCAGTTCCCACACCAGTAAGAATTGCTGAGCAGAACTTGGTCTCTGTCTGTGGCTCTGATCCTTTCCCTTTTCAGTTTCTTTCCCAGAAATGGCAGAACATCCTTACAGCCATGAGATCACTACAGAGCCTTCCACCCCCGTATGGAGGGAGAAGACACGATAAGTGATGAGCCCCCACAGACTGTGCCCAAGGACCCACTGAGCCTGCCCACAGACTGAAAGAATGACCAGCCTTAACCCCTCGCCCTTTATAACACTAACACCCCCACGCTGAGAGGGAATCATCCGTACTTTGTTCAGGAGATGTACGTCCTAGTGTGATTTCTCACTGAGCTCCTGTGCCCTGTGCTCCACCCACACCTGTAATGCTGTCACTCCCCTCGTGCGTTGTTCATTTTCACCTGACCCTGTTGGTCAGGGGGGCAGATTTGAGGCAGTTCATACCTCCCTGCTCTCAGTAGACTCAGTCACTGTAATAAATCCTTTCTGCTTAACAATCCTCCATGTCTCAGTAATTGTCTATTTGGCAAAAAACAGGGAAACCTCCTTGGGTTTGTTAATGCACAGCCATAGGCTAGTGTTAGCTAAGCACTAGAGAGGTCCACAGGAGTTCTTCAGCTCCGGACAGTCCTTCCCGAAACTGGTCCCTCACCCATGGGAGGTGCAGCTCACTGCAGGTGAGGGACAGGCTGGACAGGACAGTCCTGTCTCTGTTTTGACCATTTGGTATTTCAAAAACCTTCCTAAATCTATGCCATGCCCTTCTCTGGTTAGACACAGATCCCACTGCACAAAGGAAGCAGAAAAACTTCCAGGAGTGGCAG
The DNA here is from genome assembly GCF_000181295.1 of Otolemur garnettii. Classification (NCBI taxonomy): domain Eukaryota; kingdom Metazoa; phylum Chordata; class Mammalia; order Primates; family Galagidae; genus Otolemur; species Otolemur garnettii. Next base: position 9,937,425 of record NW_003852410.1, read on the forward strand.
GGGGGCATTTCTAGTGCTGGGCCAGTGGCAGGGAGGGATTCCTAGTGCAGGGAGCATGTGAACACAGGGTCTCTCTCCCATGCCCATGCCCATCTCCACCCCCAACCACCAGAAGAACCCTCCCTCCTTTGGCATTGCTGTTCCAGGCCTGTCCTGTCTGCTCTGCTCTGCCTACTGGCCTGGCCACTGACATTATCACCACAGCTGTGAGCCCCTGCTCTGGGCCAGCTCAGTGCCTGGAACATGGTCAGTTCTGCAGAGCATGGAATGATGGGCTCAGTTCCTGCCATACAGATCATTTCATTACATACAGACATGACACACAGCACAGCTTTGAGAGTGAGGTGGGCCATTTTACAGACAAGGAAACTGAGGCTCAGGGTGGGACTGACTTGCTCCAGGTTGCACAGTGTTTGAGACCCAGACTGCCTGGCTTGGGTTTGGGCCTTTCTGTCACATCATGGCACTCCCCTCTGAGTTCTGTGGTCCTGAGGGATGGGATCCTTCCATTGGTGTCCCTGGGTCAAGTCCTGGCATTTATCCTGAGTACAATCTTCTTTCCATGTCTCACTGTGGCCACTTTCTAAACCCTAGATGACAGAAACTTCACTCCCACTCACACTTTTAGATTTTGCCTGGGTCACAAACCTGCTTCATTAATTAGTGTCTTTTTGTTTCAAGGTAGGTGCCCCGCAGGGACCATCCTCACCCTAGTTTTGAGTGACTGTAAGTGACTCCTGGGTCATGCTATTTCAGCAAATATGCATTGAGCACTTGCTGGATACTGGACACTGGGCCACTTAACTTTGTCAAAGACATTTGTACTTTGGTGTGATAGCTTCTTCACCAGAACAGGTTTCTCCCTGGACTCTGAGAACTGAGGCTGCTGTTTATGGAGTGTGAGTGGATGCCAAGGAGAGAGGCCAGAGCTCTCTCTGGGCAAGGCCAAATTCTTTACTATGCAATAGCGGAGCTAGGATTTGAACACAGTTTGATCCCATGAGGAGGCAGAGGGGCCTGCATTTGAGAGTGGTAATCATTACAACAACCCTGTGAAGAGACAGGCAGATTCCTGCTGCCCATAGGAATAAAGTGGGCATAGCAGGTTGTCTAAGGGCCCCAAAGAAATCTGGGCCCTGATCCCTGAGTCTGTGTTACTTCCTGCAGCAAAATGGACTTTGGAATCTGAATAAGGATCTTACAATAATCCCCGCTGGATTATCTGGATGGTCTGTGGATGTAATTAGGGACCTGGACTTCCTCCAGCTGCTTAATCTGTGCCTAATATTTGTGATTTCTGGTCTGTGTTTACACGAGACCCCCTTCCTAAATGCTTCCTTCCTTCTTCACTGTGTGTATCTGTGACTACCCCATGCTCATAGGCCTCGGGTTCCATGAAAACCAACTTAGAGCCTGCTTTGTTCTCTAAGCATGGCTGAAGGTGGTGGGCAAGGTCAGGTGAGCTTCCCCTGCCGGCCACTGGCTGACCACTGAGGTAAAGCAACTGCTAGGAGTGGCTCCCATGATCCCTCCTACTGGCAATCATACCCTTATAGAATCCCCATTTCTTTTGGGTGGCGGGATCTAGGGGTCCCTGCAAGCTCATGTGGATCCCAAGTATAATCTGCTAATGTGGCTCCAGAGGCCAGTGAGCTCATCCTTGGTCCCAGGAAGGAACCGTGAAGGCCTGCAAGGACTTTCCCAGGTGGACACCCACCAGCAGGTGCTTCTAGTGAATACAATTTGGCACAAATGATGGGATGTCCCTTCTAAGTTCAGGTTCTAAAGGACTGTGACTTCCATCCTGCTCACACAATTTCTTGCCCTTTGCTTGCTCCGATGACACAAGCCGTCATAGTGTGAACTTGAGCTCAGTGGAGAGGAACACATGATGAGGAACCGAAGGAGGCCTCTGGCCTACAGCCACAGAGACAGCGAGCCTGGAAGCCGATCCTGCCCTCAGTGAGTCTTGAGATGACTGGCTTGTTAAAGAACTAGAGCCAGGGGGTCCAGCTGAGCTGCTCCTGAACTCCTGACACAGCAGCTGTGGTATAATCAGAGGTGTTGTTCTAAGCAGCAGGGTCTGTGGGTAATTCCCTACAGAGCCGTGGGTAAGTAATATAGAGAGCTCCGGGAGGTGGAGACCGAGACAGAGCCTGTAAGTGAGTTACAGTGTATTTAGCCTTTCTCCTGTCATTGGCTATCTGATTGCCGTCATTCTCTAGCATGATGAGTAACGTTACCGAGTTTTGTATACAGACTTTCATCCACATCACTGTTTACCTCCTAGAGGACTATTTTCCATAATAAGTGTTACTTATTATGACAGAAACCTCTGGTTCAGGATGACTAACGGAATTCAAGATCTGTCTCTGGATCTGCAGAATCTAGCTCAGAGCCTGACACAGAGTAGGGCTCCTGAGTGATCACCAGAGTATGGGAAAGCCTTTATAAAGGCTGAAGGATCCTTGTTTTGAGACTCCTTGTGTTGTTCCAGGTGCGACTTCTCATTGGAGAACTGCTACTCCTCAGCTTGTGACATCTGACTGGTGGGGAAAGGTGTGCACAGACTTTAGCATGCTTCGGAACCACGGGGAGTCTCATTAAAATACAGGCTCTGGGCTCCAGGCCCAGGGATTCTGAATCCGGAGGTCTGGGTCAGGGCCGGGAGCCTGCATTTCTAACTAGCTCCTGAGTGATGCTGAGGCTCATGGTCCCTGGGCCGCACATACAGTAGCACTGAAGCAGGTGACATCTGCCACGCTTTGGTCTGTTCTCCACCAGCCTCTTTGAGTACCTCCCCCTCCCCACCCTGTGTGGTAGGTGAGGCTACCAACCAAGAGTGCCCAAACACCTCTACACAAGGGTGGAGATTGGTCCTCTGTTGGTCGGAGAACCAGTGAGAGGGCCATGGGTCGGTATGTGACTTGGGTAGGGACATTCAGAGTGCATTTGCAGGGATTAAGGTGGATAAGGAATGAGAAAAGAAATGTCTCATTTGAGTTTGGACACAGAGAGGATCAAGTGAGCCTGGAGATTTCCTGAGAATGAGGTTAGCAGAGCCAAGGAAGTGGAGAGATACAGTCTTCTCAGAGTGGAGTTAGAGCCCCGTGTCTACTCATACCTTTCACTTCCTAGAAAAGGACCCCACTACGCTGCTCTTTTGCTTAAGCTTGTTTGAGTTGGGATTTAGCATTTTAAAATTTGAAGAGGTCTAATTCAGGATTGCTGTGACCTGGGATGAGGGAGGATGCAAGTGTGGACTTTAGCAAGAATGGCTGCTCACTGGCATCACTCTCTAAGGTCAAGGGGACTCTCAGTGTAACCTGCTAGCCCTGGTCCTGGACCGTGTGCTAACCCTCCAGCTGAGGAAGCACTGCAGCCCTGCCTGTAAAGACTTAGACCAGGGGGACACCAGCCAGCAGAGCGCGCTGAGGGTGTGTTGTCAGCCCAGTCCCCTGCCACGTCTCTAGCTTGCTCAAAAGTACCTGTGTGTGAGGTATGACAGTTAAGTTCACAGACTTGTCCTAGAGTAAGGGCTACATGCTTCACTGCTGAATGTCACCACAGTCCTTTCGAAGGACTCCCCTTCTGAAGCTATGCACTGATGGCAGCTGCCAGTCCACACTCAAACCAGTTTGTGGCAAATGAATCTCTACTGGAGATGTAAATGGCAGATCAGGACGAATAAGAACTTCCCTTGTTGTCCTGCCATAATAGGGAATTTGAGAGGACACGTAACCATTCTATGATTCACACAGGCAAATAATTCACAGGCCTCGCTTTGTAGGTTTCCTTGGATTGTAGCACTTGAATCCTTCCTTTGAAACCTACTGCGCTCTCACACACAGCCACATTTCCTCCCGGTACACAAAGTTCTTTGCGTTTATTATCGACATACTATCATTGTTCACCTTGGTCCCTCAGGTTCGCAGACTCCCTGGAGCTGGGGCATGGTGGAGGTCTCCCAACATTGGAATAGAACCCAAACACTGTCATGTTGGACAAGGCTTGACATAGGATCCGAATGGGTTTAAACACATACAGTATCACTTCTTGGAATTCATTCTTCTGGATTCTTAATTCAGAAGTCTCTTTTAGTATTTGAATCTTTGGAATGCCTTTCCATTTTCTTTCTAGTTAAACAAAAATGATATGCTAATTTTATTGCTATTGCTATCGTGGTTTGTTTATGATCTACTGCAGTGTTTGCCAAGGAATGAGGGTGCATCTGCCTCCCTTTCCCACAAATTATGTTTGTATCCCCTTCTGAGAGTTCATTATCTTTATCCTTTGACCCAATAATCCTGTTCTGATGAATCATCTTTCATACTGAACCCATAAAGTTCATGTGGTGGAAAGATAATCCCTAATTCATCAGTGCTGAGAGGTGGAACCTTTAATTGATCATGAGAGCTCTGCCCTTTTGAATGGATTAATGTCATTGTCCAGGGAGTGGTTTTCTTATGAAAGGACAAATTCAGCCTCCTTCCCTCTCTTTCTTGGCCATCTGATGATGCCTTCTGCCACGTTATAAGGCAGGAAGAGGGCCCTTGTGAGATGTGGCCTCTTGGTTTTGGATTTCCCAGCCTCCAGAACAGTGAGAAAGAAAGTTCTATTGCTTATAAATTACCCAGTTTCAGATAATCCATGAAAGCAGCAAAAAATAAATTGAGAAATATATCCTCTGTCTCCCTCTCTATTACCTTGTATAGATTAAGTACCAGCATGCACTAGTATTCAGGCCCTCTGTCTTCCCCTCCTGAATACATGGCTTTACTTGTGGGAGTTATATGTTGCTGGACACATTAAGCCACAGTCATTTATCTTCCCTAAAACATAGTCCTAGATATAGAATCTCTAACCACATACCGAAAGGGAGATAAAGGCTTTTCTCCAAAATAAAAGCCCATTTCTCAGACAGAAATGTCTACTTCAGTAGCTACAAATGCACTATCTCTTTCTTTTTTTTTTTTTTTTTGAGATAGGGATTTGCTCTGTCACCCAGGCTAGAGTGCAGTAACACACGCTTAGCTCACTGCAACCTCAAGCTTGTGGGCTCAAGTGATCCTCCTCCCTCAGCCTCCTGAGTTGCTGGGACTACAAGCACATTCCACCATGTTCAGCTAATTTTTTTATTTTTTGTAGAGATTTATGTTGCTCAGGCTGATCTCAAACTCCCAGGCTCAAGGGATCCTCTCTGCTTGGCCTCCCAAAGTACTGGGATTGCAGATGTGAGCAAGTGCTCCTGGCCACGAAGTACTATTTTTTAATGACTGTTGGTTGATGGGAGTGGAGAGAAAATGGATTAGCTTTCAAGTATCAACAGATCATGTGAGGCAACACTGTAATTTTGAATTAAGTTCCAGCAACTCTGAAGAAATGAACTATTTCCCATAATATTATATGTTAATCATGTTTTCTATGTAGGTTTAAGTTTTTCTGTTCATATATTATTTTAAATATTTTAGCAAAACGTATTTAGAAGCTCATATGTAACTTCTAACTAAACGTTACTTTATCTTTTTTTTTTATGGTATTCATTTACTTTTTTTCCTTTTCTTAAAATTTCAGGACATTATGGGGTACATGTGTTTTGTTGACATACTTCTTTTTTTGCCCAAATTGAGTCAAGGTTAAAAGTGAAGCTCTGAATTAATAACTGAAGACCGTTTTTCTAAGTTTCATTCATTGAAGATCTCTGAATGAAGGATTTCAACAATTTCCTTTGGAAAGAAATCTTATAGTTAAATAATAATATGTTTTGAAAATGTAATTTATAACAATATTATAACAAGCTTATATTAATTTAACAATATTATAATAATGTTATAGCATAACACTAAAAAACACTTTAAAAAACTCAATATTTATGACAAGTTTAACACTATTATAACAAATTTATATTAATTTAATAATATTATAATAATGTTATAGCATAACACTAAAAACACTTTAAAAAACTCAATATTTATAACATATTTAACATATTTATAACATATTTAAATATATATGAATATATATAACAATATTTATAACATATTTAACAATATTGTAACAAGTTTATATTAATTTAACATTATTGTAATAATCTTGTAACACTAAAAAATACTTTAAAGACTGGCACTTGTGGCTCAAAGGAGTAGGGCGCCAGCCCCGTATGCCGGAGGTGGCAGGTTCAAACCCAGCCCCAGACAAAAACAAACAACAACAACAACAACAAAAACACTTTAAAAAACTCATGGCTTATTTCTATATGTAAATATTTTAAAAAAGTATTCTTATTTTTATTTAGTCTTTTTTTGCATTATTACAGAAATAAAATGAGTCAATTTATAAAACATTTACAAATTGAGTAAAATCAACAATAACAACAACTGGTAATTACGGTGGAAGTAACATAAATCTAGGGATAAGGTTGTCATAAGAAATTCACCCTGTAATATCCTTCACATATTATTGATAAACTATGAACATAATGAGTTGTGACAGTGAGAGTGTCCTTACAACAAACTTAAAAAAGATTTTCTCAGGAGAATATTAGCTTTTCTTGCTACTGGAAAGAATGAAATTTCCCCCGCAAGCTTTCAGTGAGAAGACTTTGTGTGCTGTAGGGAATATTAGCACACACTCCCCCTCATTGCAGGTAAGTGTCACGCTACTGAGCCCATTCAGTCTACAAAAGCAGGTCTATAAGAAACATGAAATGACACAGGAATTTCCTTTTCTGTGAGGATGTGGTTTAATACAGGGCTAACATTTTAAAACACAGAGTAAATTCTGGGCGCCTGATTTGTTACTTCTCATAGCCAAGGTTTGAGAGCAGGTGAAATTAGGATTATCATCTCTGGCAAGAACCCGGAAGGCACGTACGTTATGTTAATACGTAAGGGTTTCTCCATAAATTTTGATCCCCAATAATGAAAGTGGAGAGGGAAAAACCAAACTGCTCCATAATGGAATCAAGGTATCCTAACAGTGTGACTTAGGGCATGGCTAAGTGTTTCTTTTCCTGAAAATAGTTCTGCGTAATGTACAAACATGAAGATTTCTTTTCTTTGGTATTATTTGGAATGATTAACAAAGTGATAAGCAAAATGTCCGGAGGGAAAAAAAAAAAAACAACTGACACCCTCCAAAACCTTTCCATGAAATAAAAACCTCACAAATATTTAAAAATCAGTTACAGCCACGTAAAATGATGTCAGTATATTTTTTCTGATTTTAAAATTAAATAGTACATTTCTTGAAGCAATCCTTTATTTGTATTCTAGCTATACCTGGCTTCTGTGTGATTAATAGAGCCCTTAATCTTGAGGAACAGACCCATACATAAAATGTGCATAATTAATGTCTTTCTATCTCTTCCCCAAATTCATATTGATTATGCCATATGTTGTGAAAAAACATTGATCACTTAACTTATCAATTCTTTATGCAGAATGATGAAGTCCAGTCCATAAATCTATGGCGGTAAATTTGTTAGTCCATTTTTTTTTTTTTTTTGCAGGGACTTTGCAGCATTCAAGTTAATGAAGAACTTCATTGTTCCCATTTCCAAACACAATCCCACTTCCTGACAGCCAGGCATTGATTGGGTGTGTGTCCCTTTAAATCTCTGGATTGCCTGGAGTTGAACGATTTAGGCATCAGCAGAGTGCACTTTAATTAGCCTTGAGGAAATCACAGTGGGGATGAAATAAGTTGGCTTGTTATTTTTCTGTTTGTACTAACGGCAAATAAAAGCATGTAATTGGATTTTTTAAAAGCATTGTCAGTTCTCTAGAGTATGGAGAGTACTGTTTACAGTTATGATCGCCTTACCTAATATGAGTGTCCCACCCCTCAAAAAAAGGCCTTTTTCAGAGTCTGAAAGGTGCTGCCCTAGGAAGACTGTATTTGAATGGCACCCCGGGGCCTCCACCTTATGCACTTAGGAGGGGGGCCTGCCATGTTAATGGGTATCACTGTGGGTCCAGGGCTGTGCCACCCACTGCCCTACACCACTGTGTTTCCCACTCCAGACTGCAATAACAGAGAAAGGAAAATCAATGAGGAATAAAAGTTACAGGGTTCTGTTTGGGAGAGTAAGCAATTTGGATGCTTCTCTGTACTTCATACAACTCACAAGGGTATTGGAGAGAAATCAAACTCAGTCTCTTGGGCACAATAGTTGGTATTGTTTTCTTTCATAGAACGTCAGCCTCTGTTGGAGAACATTCAAGAGTACCTGTATCTACTGAATTGATCTCTCTCTCTCTCTATAAAGCTAAACACATAATAAAAAATATTTTAAATGCTTAGATAACAAATCATTCCCATTAGGAAAGAATCAGCCCTTCTCTTCCCACTACTTCACCATTTTGGTTTCTCAGTTCTAAGTTACGAGCATAAAGTGTAGGTATATGTTATTAATATAAACTCTAAATTTGTTAAAACGAAACAAACTTGTGAATTTTGTGAAATGATTTCTTTTGTATTTGCTCTCGTGAGTCAAAAGGAGAGGCTTTTCTTTGAAAGAAAGTGCGTGAATTGAAGGGTGGAGGAAGATCTTTGAAGAATTAATAGTTTTTAAAATACGAAAATCAGGCATAAAAGGACAAGAAAACTATAGACAATGTTCCTTAAGGACAAACATGCGAAAATCTTTGGCAAAACATTAGGAAATAAACTCCAGCAATACCTAAAAATAATGTGATGTAATGGGCCAGTGGTGTTTACCCCGGGACTGTAACGTGAGTTTCACATTTGAAAACCAGTCAGTGCAATTCACCGCAAATACAGAATAAAAGACAAAACGGTATGATCATCTCAATAGGAGCAAAGTTAAAGAATTTTGACAAAATTCAAAGCCCATTTATGATAGAAACTTTCAACACACCAGAGATAAAGGAAAACTTCTACAACCTGATAAAGGCTAGTATACTTTCATGGTATAAGGTTGATTTAGTTCTTCACCTAAGACTGGAAACAAGACAAGGCTATCCATTCCCACCACTTTTATACAACATTTTACTGGAGAGTTTAATGCATAAGAGAAGAAAGCATGGGTGGGAGGGGCGTGAGCAGGCAGGTCTCAGGCAAGAAAATCGTATAGCAAGAAGTAATCTTTCTTTATTCACGGAAAACATGATTCAGTATGAACAAAGAAATTGTCTACAAGAAGCCATTGAAACTAATAAGTTTTACAGTTTAGGAAAGTTTCAGGATCAATATATAAAAACAATTATAGTTTTATATGTAATCAACAAATAATTAGTGAACTGAATTTAAACAGTAATGCCATTTCTTTTGCAAATTTTTTAATTTTAAAGAATTTCTCTCTATATACAATATATATATGTATATGTGTGTGCATATATATACACATACCTATACATACATATATATAGATATATATAATATATAAAATATGTATGTGTATATATATTTTATGTATATATAGATATATATAATTTGTGTGTGTGTGTATATATATATATATTTTTTTTTTTTAGAGATAAGATCTCACTCTATTGCCCGGGCTCAACCAGTGGAGCCATCATAGCTAACTGCAGTCTCCAATTCTTGGGCTCAAGTTTATTCTTCCTACTTAGCTTCCAACATAGCTGCAACTACAGACATGTGCCACCATGCCTGTTTCTAGAGATGGAGTCTTGCTGTGTTGTCTAAGCTGGTCTCTAACTCCTGGTTTCAAGCCATCCTCCCTCCGTGGCTTCCCAAAGTGCTAGGATTACGTGTGAGCCACTGTGCCCAGCCCACTGCAATTTTTAATATCACCAAAAATAAAAAGAAACATTTAGGGCCAAGTTTAGTAAATGACATAAGATCTATAGATTTAAAAGTATAAAACTTTGCTATGGTAAATGAAAGGAAACCTGTAAATAAATAGATATAAAAACCATGATTATAGATTGGAAGATTCAATATTAAGATATTAGTTCTTTCCACATGGATCTATACCTTCAATACTATATATAATCTCAATCAATATTCTGGCAGGCCTTATTTTGGGGGAAGAAATTGAGAAACTAATTCTGAAATGTTTTGAGGAATGCAAAAGATCTGTAATAGCCTTTTCTTTTTTGGGGGGGGAAGAACATAGAGGACTTACACTACTTAATTTTAAGATTTTGTTTTACACTGTAGTAATCAAGTTATAGCAGTGAATGTGTAGATGGAAAGAACAGAATAGAATATCTTGAATTTGATGATGTGTTTATGTTTACTTTCTACAAAGTAATCAGGATAATTCAGTGGGGGAGAGGATAGACTTTGTACCAAATGTGTCTTGGACAACTAGGTATTGATATGAAAAAATGAACTTCAATACTTAAGTTCAGGCCATGAGCAACAATGGATTTAAAATCCATATTAACCCTGAATATAAAAACTAAAACTGAAACTTTTAGAAGAAATCATGAGTCAATCTTTGTGACTTTGAGTTGGACAGAGTTTTATTAGACGGGACACAAACCAGAAAAAATAAATCGATAAATTGTACCACTTCAAAGTTAATAACCTCTGTTCTTTGAAAAGATTCTCCCCACCACAATGGGCAAAATATTTGAATAAATACTTCACAGAAGATGTATGTTTGGCCAGTAAGCACTTGAAGCAATGCTCAATATCAATAATCATCCAGGAAATTATATCCAAACCACAGTAAGATATTTACCACATACTCATTAGAATGACCAAAATTAGAAAAGCTTACTTATGGTACCTAATGCTGGTGAGAATATGTGGTAATTGGAAAACTCATACCTTGCTGCTGAGAATATATAATAGTAAATCACTTTGAAAAGCAGTTTGACAGTTTTATTTTTATAAGAAATTATATATATATATATATACCCCTTGTCACCAACAAATGTACTCTCTGGTGTTTTCTTAAGAGAAATGAAAAGTTATACGTGCACAAAAGATGTGGAGAGGGAATACTCATGTATCAACAGTGCAAAACTGAAAATAACACAATCGTCCATGCACAGATGAATGGATAGAAATTATGGTATATACGTAGAATTGAATATTATTTGGCAATTTTAAAAGGAAGAAATACTAGTACATGCAATGCATAGATGAATCTCAAAAGTATGCTGAAGAAGCAATATCTAAACCCAAAAGAATACAAGTCTGTCAGGTCCTCTCTTACCCACCGCGGATAAAGCACTCGCGTAGCAGAGAAGCTGTGGTCAGTGTCCTCTCTCTGCGTGCCTGCCAGGAGATGCTGGTTCTGAACTGAGTTGTGTCATCACTGTGAGGCTCATGGAAATCCAGACTGTGGTGATGAGATGGAAATAATCAATTTAGTGAGTGGCAGGGTCAGGGAGTGCCAGAGGGACTGCTCTGTAAAGAGCTATACACATGAGTGACAGAACATGCTGTTCCTAAGGGTGTTGCATTGTGTATGCAACCAAGAGAAAGTCACCACGTATCGTGAAAAGCTCCTATTGACTGCCCTAAACGAGGTTTCCAATCTTAATGGTTCTCGGAGTGGGAATAGCCACTGATGGTAGAGCGCGTCATTCTACTGTTTCAATGGTACACGATCAGTTTGCTAGTCAGAAAGCAGCAGAAAGTATGTTTGAGGTCTCAGTGAGATAAATATTCTCTGTAGAGTAGGAGATAAAACCTACAAGACAGAGGAATCCAAAGGGTATCTCTGGGATAGGACAGAAGTTACATGTGTAGACTCACAAGAATGCCATGCCGCTTGTCACTTCTGTACTGATGTGTTCCCCTAGCACATGCCCAGGCACTCAGAGGGGGTCCCTGGCACTGGCTGATGGAAGAGGAATGATTTGTTTCATGGGTGAGATAGCTCAGTATGTGAATGCAGCCACAAAGGGGCTGGCCACTGTTCAATTGTCCCGCTTGACAGTGGCCTTGAAAAATAACCTTGAGACAAAGGTTCTCGGCAGACTGAGTGTTGGGTGGGTCATCCACTTTATTCTAATTATACATTTTATGTAAGAAGAGAAATGGTTTAAAATAAGAATAGATGGACAATGGCAATTGGCTTATCTGTTTAATCTAGAACTTGAAAGAAAAAGATTGAAAGAGTGCAGATAGTAAGGTTTGAGGGACAGATTGGCAAATGGATTGAGCCCATGTAGAAAGATCTTTGTATAGAGGTAGTTCACAACCAGTTAGAGTGAAGATGTGGCCAGATGACCTTGGCAGCCTCTGTCATGGACCGCCTCAGTGCTGGTACAATGAGTTTCTGAAAGGAATGGTCAAGCTAAGCAGAGCTGGAGGCTCTGTATGGATCTAACATCAGGAGCTTCCTCTTAATAAAGCTGTTCTAACTACAGTATTATTGAAGCTGAATGTTCAACTTGCTAGCAACAGAAACCAATTATGTGCACCCCTGATATGTCACTATCTCTGCAGGAGTCACACCAATGACTTAGTGGCAAGTTGATTGCATTGAAACCCTCTATGGTAGAAGCATCAGTTAGTTTTGACAGTGAATGACAGACTTTAAGGATATGGATTTGCCTTTGATGTCTGCAGGGATGGAAGCTGAGTCACTATCTTAGCTCTTATGTGGATCCATCAACGAAAAACATTGCCTAATATTTTTTCAGACCAGTGAGCTCATTTTACAGCAAAGGAGCTCTGGCAGCGAACACATCACCATGGGGTCCTTGGATCCCACTACTTTGCGGCTGTTAAGTAGGACGCATGTGACCAACAAACTACTGGGGAGATAGAAATACTTTTTTTTCCACCACTGTAGGCTCTGTGGCTCTGAAGTCCTGTTTAATGTACAAGTGCTAGGGGGGAAAACCTGTTTAAGTATGAGCTGTGTCTGTCATCTGTTCCTTGTAGCCTCCTCATGCCAGGAGACTATCAGGGAAAAGAAGGAATCCCTACACTGCCAGAAGGAATTGACCTATCAGAGGGAGTAGGGCTGTTAGGACACAAAAGAGGGCAAGGCAAGAATCAGTTTATCCCCCCAGTGCCTCTTGGTTTTCTGCTGACCAATTTTTAAGGGCAACAGACCAGGGCAGCAGCCACAGCCTGAGAGTGTGCGACTGTGGTCTCAGAAGTCCTGTGTCACTTGCTTAGCTGAGACACCCTGAACAGCAGAGGAGCTAGGGGACTGTGAAGGAAATCTGGAATGGGGAGAAGTAGAGCAGAGGGTGGTATGTTGCCCTAGGACGACACCGAATATAGGAAAAGCTCCTCTCAGAGGGGAAGCTTCCTGCAAGAAGTGAACCCATCCTAGTGGCCCAGAGAGAAACGACTGTGCCTGGGGTACTGGGCTGCCCATGTCCTTTCTCAGGACTGACGATACATTTGTCCAGTGATACGTTCCTCTGTAAGCATCACCCTCAGCCTAGAGAAAAAGCCTTGCCAAAAGCTACAACGCCTCTCTGGGATTAGTTCAGTTAGTATCGGGTTGGTGAAGGGACACAAAGACCTCAGACCCTTGCCTTGAGTCAGAGTCGCGCTGAAGGGCATTGAGCTCCTGAACTCCAGCTGAAACCTCACTCATAACGAATTGCAGTCCAGCTTATCCTCCCTCCTGTATTTACTTGCAGGCATTGGTACCCAGTGACCTGCTCCCTACTTTACCTGCACACAAATCTCCAGCGCAGAGTCTTATTTTAGGGATCTGAGCAAAAAAACAGAGCACATGGGAGACTGCAATTCCCAGACTCTTATTATGCAATTAGTTAGGGGCCTTGATTCGTTTAGGCCAATAAAAATAAGTTTAGCTAAAGTGTCACTTCCTGTCTGAAACAATGCAAAGCCCCAGAAGGATTCTTTATTTGCTCCAGAGTTTGGCTCATTTTTGTGCTAGGTACCATGAAATAGACTTGAGTTTTTAATATTTTCTATTTACATTTATTTAATTGTATTTACCTATATCTGTAAAAGTGAGCAATAAGATTAATCGCCTCATGTTCTTTGGCTTAACTTAGTACCAGAAAATGATTTGTACAGGAGAAGAAATTTGTGTCTTTGTTTTCTGTATTATTCTTTTCTGGATCACAAATAGGGAAGCCTGCCATTTGGTCAGGAACCAATCATTTGCTATTGACCAGACCCTTAAGATCAACCTATCCCTGCAAAGACCTTCTCGTGGGCTTGGACTATACCATTTGGTATAAATTATGAGAACACTTGGCCCCACTTAAGCTTGGTTTTACATCAACCAAACTTACCACATGAACTTAATGCCTTTCATTATTCTAGAACACAGAGGTCACCACTGTGAGATTTATTTGATTTTGCAGTCTGGCTAATTAATTTGTTCATTCTGTGCACTCAGCATTGCACTGTTTTTTTGGAGCAGTGCTACCAAAGCAATAGATTAATTTACATGGTACAATGCATTTAGAATCATCATTACCCCATAGAATTGTGATTGCTTGAATTCTAAAGAGAGAGATGTTTTCTCCACTGAGATAAAAAGTTTCCACGAAAAAAGAAAAGAAAAGAAAAGAAAAGAAAAGAAAAGAAAAGAAAAGAAAAGAAAAGAAAAGAAAAATGCATCTAAGTCTTTTGAACAGGAAATCCTTTTGGAAGTTTTAATTTAATTCTACTGATTCTAATGAACTATTTTGCTTATTATCCTGGGCAAGTGGATTTGAGCTATAGGGAATAGAAACCTATATAAATATATTTTAAATAAAAGGTATATAGAAATCTAGAAACTTATTGAGGGCAAACAAGTAGAGATAAGTTCACTGGGAAAAGCCCCCAGGATCAAGTTTCTATTTCGCATTTCTCAGAATTGCTCCTATCTTTTCATGCCATCCATACTTCTCCTGTCCTCTGTTTTATTTATTTTTTTAATCTTTGTACAAATGGCTTCTTACTTTCCCACATCTATCTGGACATGGTCATTATGGCTCACCATAAAAAGTCAGCCTAAGCCCCTTGATCTTCAATTTGTTAGGTTAGCTACCCATGGTCCTTCAACCTCACAGATGCAACTGATAGAATCAACTTGGCTCATGTGAAAACCATTGCCCAGTTGGCTACATGGTAGTCAGGAAGGTGGGTCATAGATTTTTACAAGCTTTCTAAGTTCAGTCCTTCAGTGGTGACATTTTGTGGGCAGGCATGTCCAAATTATGTCTGTTATCCTGATCCAAAATTTGTTAAATTTTCTGGACTCCAGCTATAAAATAAAAATGCTTTTATTACTCAGTTTACAGCTGGTTTGAATGACAGCATTCAATTAAGTTTATAGTGCCAAGTGAGAATCCATGGTGTAGAAAGCATTTAGACTAAGGAGGAATGTGCCCGTCTAAGGCAGGTCAGTATAACAAAATCAGCTGGTGCACAATAAGTGGCTGAATGTTAAAAAATGAATGGCAAGCTGTCACAATGGCAGCCATCGACTGCATGCAGATATACTAAGGATTGGCCTTTGCTGAAGATAGCCATACAGAAAGGAAGGCATTTCCCTAGCAAAACTGATTATTTAATTTGAAAGAAATCTCCATTTTATAACATCAGTTGACAAAGAGAAATCCAGGATGTGACTCAATTAGAAAGTTTGGTGGATCATTTTTTCTCACTCGCTAGCACATTATTGGCACAATATATAACTATGTTAGGGAAATGTCTACAGAATTTCCTGGGCTTTGAACTTCTATGGCTGGTGGGAGGTGGGGCAGAGATAATTGCCATTCCACAGCAAAATCAGTAGACAGTGTCAGAAATATGGGCCTTCCTGTTCTTTAGCAGTCTCCAGCACGCTTGCTGCATTTGAAACCAGATTTGTAATATTTCACGGCTTCTATCACTCTCTCGCCTGGTAAGTGCACAAGCTATGAGAATTTTGAAGCTGTGTTAAGCCAAGGTTTATAATTACAATTAAGGCAGAAAAGAAGAAAACAGAACCAAATCCAAGGCCATCAAAATCCATACAACAGTATGACATTTTAACTTTTTGCAGGTATGTGTACGTCTATAGCTTAATTGGCATAAGAGTAACACACACCCACACATTTTTGTACCCTAACATTCACAGAGAGATTTTGACGTGTGTATGATGTGATGCCTTTGTATTTCTGAATGGACTAAGTGTTAAATGTTACATCTGAGAAAGTTTTTTCCCTTTGACGAAATCTCGCATTTCATCTTATTTGTTTCTCCAGTTTTCAGAGTTTTATGAAAAATGCATTAAATACAGAAGCAAGATCACATAGAAAAATGAAATTATTATTTTTGTATTTACAGACAAAAATATGCTTCAATTATCTGGCTGTTTGTAGTAAAAGCTATTTCTGCATAATATTATCAAGATGATCGCTAGATGATTTCCTAGCTTGGTTATGGCATAAAACAGACTAAATCAGTGTTTTACAGTGAGTAGAACATGAGGAATGTTACAGAAGTTTGTTGTGTATGTAAATATTGTGGAGTATAAAGAAAAGATTGAAAGCCATTGAACAAAATAAAACCACATTTATTGAAAACGTATTTTCTCATGCAAATATGCTTAACTGAACTAGTTCTTATTACTATTTCATTTCTTTCATAACAGCTTTATTGAGATATAATTCATATACCATAAAATAAACTACTTTAACACATACAATTTAGTTTTCTTTAGTATATTCACATACTGGTAGACTGGCATATGCACAGAGTTGTGCAGCCATCACCACGATCAATATTGGAACATTTATTTGCTTAAAAAAATTACTTATCAGCAGTCTCTCCACATCCCCCTCGCTTTGCACCTGCTGGCAACCATTAATCTACTTTCTGTCTTTATCAATTTGCCTGTTCTGGAGGTTTCATAAGAACAGAATTCACAATATGTGACACTTTGTGTCTGAATTCTATCAATTTGCATACATTTAGGATTTATTCATACCATGGAATGTATCAGTACTTGATCTCTTCTTATGTCTATTATAGTGTATCTGACCACTCAGATACAAGCATCATTTGGTGGACATTTGGGGTTCTTTTAACTTTTTGACTATTCAGAAAAATGTTTCATGGACATTCGTATAGAAACTTTTTGTGGGCATATGTTTTCAGTTCTCTTTCATAGATTTCTAGGAGGAGAACTGCTGGGTCACATGGTTAACATTTGAGGAATGGCCAAATTCTTTACCCAATCGGTTGCACTCATTTATATTTTCACCAGCAATGCACTGGTGTGTTCGTTTCTCCACATTATCACTGGCCTTTGTTTGTTTTCCCCATCTTTTATATTATAATCATCATAGGAGGTATGAGGTGGTATCTCTTATTGTTTTGACTTACATTTCCTAAATGACCAATAATGCTGAGAATCTTTTCATTTGCTTTAATGTCTATTCAAATTCTTTCCTTGCTTGGTGGTTGGATTATTTGTCTTTTACTGTTGAGTGTGAAATGTTCTTTATATATTCTGGATACAAGTCACTTATCAGAGGTATGATTTGCAAATATTTTCTATCATTCTATTAGTTTTTTCACTTTCTTGATGAGGTCCTTTCTAGCACACACATTTTTAATTTTAATGATGTTTGATGTGTCTATTTTTCTTTTGTCACTTGTGTTTGTCATAGCTAACAAAGTAGATTGATCCAAGGTCAAAAATATTTGTACCTGTTTTTCTTCTGTTTTATGCTTTTAGCTCTTACATTTGGGTTATTTATGGAGAGTAGAAAATAAGAGTCCAAAGCCATTCTTTTGCATATGACTTTCCAGTAGTCCCAGCATCATCTGTTGAAAAGGCTACCTTCTTCTCCCTTGGGTAGGTAGTCTTGGTACCTTTGTTAAAAATCAGTTGATCAGTTGGGTTTATTTCTGGATTCTGAATTCTATTCTGTTGATCTATATATTTATCCTTATACCAGTACTACATTGCCTTGACTAATATTTCTTTGTAGTAAGTTTTGAAACCAAGTAGTCTGACTCCTCTTATTTTTTCCCCCAAGATTGTTCTGGCAATTCTGGGACCCTTGTGATTCCATGTAAATTTAGAATCAGTTAATTTCTGTAGAGAAGTCAGCTGGGATGCTGATGACAATTGCATTTAATCTATAGATAAGCTAGAGGAGTATTGCCATCTTGACAATGCTAAGTCTTCTGATCTGTGAAGAGGGGATATTTCTCCAATTATTTCGATCTTTAATTCCTTTCAACTATATTTTGTAATTTGAAGAGTATAAGTTTTGTACTTTTTATCAAATTTGTTCCTAAGTGTTTTGTACATTTTTATACTATTGCAAAGGAATTTTTTTTAAATCTAATTTTTACCTTGTTCATTTCTGGTATAGAATTACAAGTAATTTTTGTATATTAGCCCTGTATACTGCAACCTGTGGTACTTATTTATTATGTAAGTGTGTGTCTCCCAAAGCTTTTCCATATTCACAATTTGTTGTCTGAGAATGGAGATAGTATTACTTCTTCTTTTCCAATTTGGATAAATTTTATTGCCTTATTGCAAGTGGAACTTCCAGTCCTGTGTTGAACAAGAGTGGTAGAGGCACACATTTTTGCTTTGTTCCCATATAACAGGGAAACATTCAGTCTATCCCCATTAAGTATGATAGCAGGTGGTGTTTGAAATTACTTTTATCAGATTGAGAATGTTCCCTTCTATTTCAATTTTGCTAAGAGTTGTTATTCTAAGGGCATGGGACATGGGATCACTTTGTATGCTTTTTTACAACTATATATGAATCTATAATTATCTTCATAAATTTCATTTAAGGTAAAAATTTCTTAGTTTAAGTAATAGTGCCAAATGTCTCTCCTTCGCATACATTTTCCCTATGGTTATTGCTGTGGATTATACTTCGTCATCATAATGATTCCATTCTCTTAAAATCAATATGAACTCTTTTCAAATATTTATGCTTAACACTATTAATATGAAAGCTTGGCTTGATATGCTTTATCTAGGAATATTGATGATGAATTAAATACCATTTTCTCTTTGATGAAGCTTGACTTTTCAGAAGACATGGTCAAGATAATTTCTCTAAAGACTAAGCAGCAATCCAGTATTTTTCCTTTCCCAAAATTTATGAAAATTCCATGGTTATGAATTGAGCAATCATCTTTCTTTCTGTGAAGTAATCTTGATGACCTTTCCTGCTTGTTAGGGGAAAAGAAACTGACATAGGCCCATTGAGCTGAGATTTCATCATCCTTGTGCTAGAGATAGTCTGCAGTCTCCACCATTCTAATTTTCCCGATGATTTCATAGTGTTCAGTCCACTTTGAAATTAGAAAGAGAATATAACCTGTATGTTATGATCAGAGAAGGAGCCCAGAGCAAATTTTCCTAGGTCCTAGATTTGTATAATCCTTTTAATTTCCTCAGTTTATCAATGTGCACTCACCCAGCCCCAGAACAATGGCACTCGTGGGGCAGCTAACTCAAGATATGGTCCAGGATCAGCTACTTCCTTTCTAATTTTGCCCCCAATGATATGGAAATCTTAGGTCTTGAGCAACACCAGTAGGATCTGAAGAGATCATTATAATGTAATCTTTCTTTTTCCTTATAACTCTACTCTCGATCTTTTTGACATGATCCTATTAATATCACTGAAAATTTTGCACTTGGAACTGGTCTCCCATTATCTCATGTCTGAGCATGTTTCTACTGTCTTGTGTTCATGCCCAGGATAAGAGCATGTGAACACCAAAATTATATATGTATCAGTCATCATGTCATGGCAAAAGCAAAACAACTAAGAATAAAAAATGGCGAATTCTCATTTATAATCTCTTTAAACAGGTAAGAAATTATGGGCTGGATCAATACCTAATCTTCTGGAAAGTTCAAATAAACCATGGCAGGGCCCCTTTTGTGAGAATCCAATAAATCTAATTGAACATGTATGATTAATGAGTAAACTCTACCCATACCCATAATTAATCTTCCATATGACTTTAGAAAATTGAAATTATCTAAATTATATATTATATTATAGTATTATAATATATAATGATATAAATTATAATATTATATTATAATTATATATATTATATAATTATAATTTATAATTAAGAAAACTGAGGTCACAAGTTATTATATAAGTAATTCACAATAAGGTAGTAAATGGCAGAGTGATAATTTGAGCCTATATCTTTCTGATTTTCATGTATGTGGTCTTTATATTACATTTTATTGCCAGACTATGAATCATTATCAAATAGGAAAATAGTTGGATTAAGGTAATTGGAAAAACAACAAGAAAATGATGAAAATTTTGAGGTTAACTAAAAAACATACTTATCTTCATTTTAAAATTTGAATGTACTTTCAAATGTTTACAAAAAGGTACAATGATGTAAAACAAGTAATTCCAATGATAAATAGTGTATTTACTATAACTAAGATAATTCATTAGGGAAAAGATTGCCTTTTAAAAAACGGTGCTGGAAAATTGGACAACAATATGCAAAATATAAAATGAATTATAGCCTTTACCAATTACCATAGATCAAATATATCTTGAAATGTATCATAGAGCAAAACATAAGAGTTAAAATAACAAAGCATCTAAATGAAAACGAAAGAAAAAAATCTGTGACCTTGAGTTAGGCAAAGATTTCTTAGGCCATAGAAGGCACAAACCAAAGAGGAAATTTCATTATATGGGCTACATCAAACTTAAAGTCCTTCAGCTGAATTTTATTGCACATAAATTATACCTATATAAACCTAAATTTTTATAAAAGTACTTACTTTAAATATACTATGTTAGTTTATAAGTCACAGGTATGCAAAGAAGAAAGCAATAAAATCCTCCCCCTCAAAGAATTATAGTTTAATCATGACTATCTAGATAAACAATAAATACAAAATGACATGTTCAAAGCCATATTAGGGGTATATAACAGGATCTGGAGAAATTCACTATCTGTTTTGCCACATGAGAAAGTACAGAAATCGAGCAAAATGCTTCTAGGAATTTAATATTTGATAAAGATGACATTGTGCATATCAATGATGAAAAGATAAATTATTTAATAACAATAAAATAGCTATCCCTTTTTATATTCTCACACTGTACAAGGTATTGTTTTAAGTGTTTTCAATGTATAAAAAAATTTAATACAAGGAATTCAATAACACATATATTATTGATATCATCTCTACTTTATAGGTAAGGAAATTGAAACACAGAAATGTTAAGTCTCTTGCCAAACATCTCACATGAAATCATAAAAATACTTAAAATGAAAAAATGAAAAAATGTTAAAATATGTGAATGGAAAACACATATCTTAGTCATGGCAGAAATTCCAAAAGCCATAACAATTATTGATTGAATTGAATACAAAACAAAAAAACTACCCGTATGACAAAATGTTATGTAGAAAGTTTGTATACAACTGATAAATTAGGAAGAATATGTTTATAAAAAATTATAAGTATCAAAAATAGACCTGCCATTTGATCCTATAATTCCACTACTAGGTATATATCCAGAAGACCAAAAATCACACTATAATGAAGATATTTGTACCAGAATGTTTATTGCAGTCCAATTCATAATTGCTAAGTCATGGAGAAGCCCAAGTGTCCATCCACCCATGAATGGATCAATAAATTGTGGTGTATGTACATCATGGAATATTATGTAGCCTTAAATAAAGGTGGAGACTTTACCTCTTTCATGTTTACATGGATGGAGCTGGAATATATTCTTCTTAGCAAAGTATCTCAAGAATGGAAGAAAAAATATCCAATGTACTTAGCCCTACTATGAAACTGATTTATAGCTTTCATATGAAAGCTATAACCCAATTATAGCCAAAGAATATGGGGAAAGGAGAAAGGGAGGGGAGGGAGGGAGGAGGATGGGTGGAGGGAGGGTAATTGGTGAGACCACACCTATGGTGCATCTTATTAGGGTACATGTGAAACTTACTAAAAGAAAATGCCATGAAGGCTATGTTAACCAGTTTGATGAAAATATTTCAAATTGTATATAAAACCAGCACATTGTACCCCATGACTGCATAAATGTACACAGCTATGATTTAATAAAAAAAAAAAACCTAAGCAAAAAAAATTATAAGTATCAAAAGCACCAATTTTCCTGCTCTATAAGAAAGGCCTACATATCAAAAGGAAAATATTCCCCCCAAAATGGGAAAAGAATATGAACTTCATTCTGGAAAAAGAAATGGAAAATATCCTTAAATATAAACCGACTTTATTTCACTTGTAGTAAGAAAAATAAGGGTGGTAGGTGAATTTATAGCTCTGACTCAAACTACCCGTGTAACTAAAACATTTGCACCCTGTTAATATTTTGAAATAAAAAGAAAGATACAAATTAAAGATGATACGACCTTTTACTAAGCAGATCTGAAAGGGTGAAAAATTAATACACTATATTGGTGAGGTATGGGGCAACACATTCAATTGTACATTGTGGAAGCAGAAAATGGTGAACCTATGGAAGGCAAATTGTAATATTTGTAAATACACGTGTTCACAATGTGCATACTATGTTCTAATAAAACTTCTGAAGTTTAAGTGAATAATCAATCATGTAGAAAAATATGCATATACAAAGGTATTCATTATATATTTCTTGTCATGGTAAAACACAATAGCAAGAAAAATAAGAAAAAAAATCATCTATCCAGAGACTAATAAACAAGCAAAATTATATCAATAGGCAATTTTTTAAAATGTTATTTTGATATCTATCTAAGGAAGGGAAAATCACCTCTAAGGGAAAGTTAGGCTGGCCTTTCACTCCCCCAATCCCTCATTCCAAACCTGAGAAAAGGATAATGTCTAAGAAATTCTGACAAAAGAACCTTTTAACCATGAATATTTTATCTAACTAAGATGTCATTCAAATGTAAAGACAATAGACAGAAATTCTGAAATATAACATACTCAGGAAATAGTGTATTCTTTTTTGGAAAAAAATAAACCAGTTGGATAATAAATTCAATGAATTGAGAGTAAATCAAGACAATATCTCAACAATAAATACACCATGGTAAATGTGTTAGCACATATCATTGTATGGGAGGTAGACAGGCTGAATTCCTCACAGACCTCCCAACTCAGGGTAAAGTGCCCAGTCAGCAGAACGTCTGTGTGACTATCCCTGCATGCGAAATCAGCAGTGCAGGTGAGCTGAGGCCATCATCTAGTAGCTTAGACTGTAGAAGCAGAGATGTCTGTCTTTCTTGGTTACACTGTTACCTGGCCATCCATTAATCTATGCCCTTGCTAACTTTTACTCAACCTTCCTGGGGGCTGTAATCCCACCCCATCCTTAACCTTGACTGCTGACTACTGATTGCTGTGCATCCTTGGACATATACTCTGTTATAGAGCCAATACAAAGATTCCAGGAAACAGGACAGGTGCGGCATTGTTTTCATGTTGCCACAAGGTGCATAAAACAGTGTATGCTCTTCCAGGCTTCCAGGCTTTATGCTAGAGGATTTGTGTAAAGTCTCATGATTTCCACAGAGCTGTCTCCCTTGCTGACCACTGTCCCAGGTTGGAGTCCACTAAATGCCAAACAGCATTGGATTTATTTAAATATAGAAATGATAGCAAATAACTCTGGGAAGCATGTTTACAGGACATGACATAAATGCCATAAACATGTATAACATAAAATTAAAATTATAATTTTAATGATAAAAATAAACAAAAATTAGAGTTACAGTAATAGTGGTAATATTTTTATCTTTTATACAGACAGTAGGTATATCATAATAAGAAAAAGACAAAAATTAAAAAACTTTACCTTACAGTGAAATATTCTTAAATAATTTTTTATTTTAATTTATGTGTATTAGGGTAATACAACAGTTGTATATATTTATAGGGTACGTGTAATGTTTTGATTTAGGTATATTATGTGTAATAATCAAATCAGAATAATTGTAGTATCCATCACACAAGCATTTATCATGTCTTTGTGTTAGAAATATTCCAGTCTTATTTTTTAGATATTATTTTTTAAATTTCAAAATATTAGGGGACACATTTATTTTGTTTACATACTTTGGTTTTTGTACAATTGAGTCAAAGTTGTAAGTGTACCCTTCACCCAGATAGTGTACACTGTGCCCAATAGGTGGGAATTTACCTATCTCCCCCTTTCCTTTCCCTCCAGCTGGATTTTCATTAAGATTTACTAAATATGTGCATTTAAGTGTTGATCAATTAGTTCTATCTTGGTATCAAGTAAATGTGTTTGTTTCTCCATTCTTGTGATGTTTCACTTAGAGGAATGGTTTCCAATTCCATTCCAGGTTGTCACAAAAGATGCTAGATGCCTTTTTAATGGCTGAGCAGCATTCCATAGTGTGCTATACCACAATTTATTAATCCATTCATGTATTAGTGGGCAGATGGGTTGTTTACATATCCTGGCAATTATGAACTGTGGTGCTATAAACATTTGGATGCAGCTATCTTTTTTATTAAATGACTTTTTTTTTTCCTTTGAGCATATACCCACCAGTGGGATTGCTGGATTAAATGGTAGGCCTTTTGTAAGTTATTTGAGGTATCTCCATAAAATTTTCCATAGAGGATGTACTAGGTTGCAGTCCCACCAACAATGTGTAAGAGTTCCTTTTTCTCTGGACTCATGCCAATGTCTACTGTTTTAGGACTTTTTTTTTTTTTT
>NW_003852410.1:9962426-10016543 GCF_000181295.1 Otolemur garnettii
TAGTATTCCATGGTGTACATATACCACAGTTTGTTGATCCATTCGTGGATTGATGGGCACTTGGGCTTCTTCCATGACCTGGCAATTATGAACTGGGCTGCAATAAACATTCTGATACAAATGTCTTTGTGGTAATGTGATTTTTGGTCATCTGGGAATATACCCAATGTTTTAGGACTTTTTAAATGCTAGCCATTCCCACTGGAGTTAGGTAATATTTCATTGTGGTTTTAATTTGCTTTTCTTTCATAATTAGAAACATTGAGCACTTTTTCTTGAGTTTGCTGGCCATAAATATATCTTCATTTTAAAAGTTTCTGTTCATGTTTTTTGCCCACTTTTTAATGGGATCATCTTATTGATGATTTGCTTAAATTCTTTGCAGATTTGGTTATCGTTTCTTTATCAGACATATAGCATGCAAGTATTTTCTCCCATTCTATGGGTTGTCTATTTGTTCTTTTGATTGTGTTCTTGGCTGTGCAGAAGCTTTTTAATTTGATTAGGTACTATTTATTTATTTATTTTGTTGTTGCTATGATTACCTTTGGGGTCTTCTTCTGTTGCTGTTAGGGTCTCATGGAAAAGCCATGTCATGAAGAATAAGCACACTTATTGAAATTGTGTTTTAAATAATGGTGACCATCTGCTCACTCAGGCAAAATGGTGAGCTTTCTTTATTTACTGTTGGTTTATATAATCAATCTTGTGCATGCGCACTATACAGCAATGACCTCATTAACATTCATTACAATCCCTCTGCACATGCGCACTGGACGTCAATGACTTTCCTCTGCACATGGGCGTTGGATATCAATGACTTCATTAATCCATTTAAACATCTGTGACTACCTGCTTCGTAAGTAGCTCCTTCCTAGTAATCTGATAATCCATCCAACATACACCTTTAAGCATAACCCTTTCAAGATAAACCAGTTTAACATAACTAAATGGAGAACATGTTGTTAACCATCACTTCTTTTGTTCTTATCTGATGAAGCCTGAGTCTATGGAGGAAAGAGACAGTTTGAAAGTCTGTTCTACTGACCTTGCTATTTGGAGACAGTTACTTTGCTCTTTAAAACAAAGCATAATTAAGAAACTTCTAGGGCAAACTTCTAGGGCATTTGAGTGCAAACCTCCGCTCCCATGTGGGCCTTAAGTCAGGAAGTTTTTATACCCACAACCGACCAGGCTGACCTTAGGTCAGGGGTTTTTAGGCCTACAACCAACCTGGCCGTATGGGATTCTGCCTCCATTTCTCACAAGTATGCCTGCACAAAGTCTTTTCACTGCTTTCTCTCAAACAGCTTTTTTGGCCAGAGGCATATAGACCTTTCGTCTATATTCTTCATGAGATCTTTCCTTGGGCTGATATCTATGAGAGGTTTTCCAACATTTTCTTCTAGAATTCTTATAATTCCCTGCCTTAGATTTAAGTCTTTTATCCATGAATTAATTTTTGTGAGTGGTGAAAGGTGAAGATAATGTTTCAGTCTTTTACATTTGGCTATCCAATTTTCCCACAACCATTACTGAATAGGGATTTTTATCCCAGTGTATGTTTTTACATGTTTTCTCAAAAATTAGATGAGACAATGAGGATGATTTCATCTCTGGGTGCTCTGTTCTGATCTATAGATCTATGTCTCTGTTTTTGTGATTTTACCATGCTGTTTTGGTTACTGTAACCTAGTAGTATAGCTTAAAGTCTGATAAAGTGCTGCTTCCCACATTGTTCTTATTACAGAAGGTTGCTTTAGCTATTCAGGGTCTTTTCTTGTTCTCTATGAAATGTAGAACTATTTTTTCTAGATCTGCAAAAAACGACATTGATATTTAATGGGAATTGAGTTGAATCTGGAAATCACTTTGGAAATATAGCCATTTTAAGAATACTGTTGACCATAGATTCATTGTTGTGCTATAAAATACTATTTGCTCAATTTAAATATATCTTTGTATCTATTAACTATCCCCATTTTATCCCCCCCCTTACCCTTTTTAGCCTCTGGTAACCATCCTTCTACTCTTTGTCTTCACAAGACTGATACTTTTAATATTTAGCTTCCACATGCAAGATTTTTCTTTCTGTGGTTGGCTTGTTTTAAGGTCACATAATGTTCTCAAGTTCCATCCACGTTGTTGCAAATGACAGAATTTGATTCTTTTTATGGCTGAATAATATTCCTACAATAGAATATTAAAATAAATATTATAGGAAGTTAAGTATCAACTGCTGTCAATAGTGGGAAATAGGATAATTGTCATTTTTTTCTATGATTCTATAAACTTTTAAAAATTGTTTCTACACAGTTTAAGATAGTTAAAATTTTGTGCCTTATGATGTCCTTTTATCCAGGTCTCGCTTCAAAGTAGAGTTATTGGAATTCAAATTTGATTAAGGCCTTTGCATTTACCTATGCAATTTTTCTGGGAGTGTTGTTTTGAAGTTGCATAATACATAGTTATCAATAATTAGAACATGTTTCTTATAAACATGATTAAAAGTTCTACTCATTGTGTATCATATTTATTACATATCATATTTATTATACACACATATTTATTACATTTAATACATAAATTATATGTAAACATAATTTAATTATAAGTTAAATTATGAATATAAGATAAATTCTATATAAATTATAGTTACTTATATTTGTCCTCCTTTTGGGCTCTTTAAGGATCATTTAAACACATCTGTGGAAGTCACACTTGGAGACAAAGAAAATTAAAGGATTTATCACAGTTCCTGGTAAGAGGTGGTGTGGCAAAGGGCTATAGAAGAGCAGTTTCGAAGCAATGAGCTCAACCAAACAGGTGGATATCCCAAGAAGAGTGAGGAGCAAATAGAGGCCGAGTGCTTTTATGGAGGTCAGGGTGGAGCACACATGCAAAGAAGCATGAAGGAATTGGATTGCTGTGTTTGAATATTTCTAGGTCATCTAGATGGGGTATTCACAGACACAATGACAATTCCTAGTTTTGCCAAAACCACCTAAATCTGTTGTTTTGGTCAGATTCATTAAGCTGTTTAAGCATCCATCATTCTATCTATAGAAGTGACTTAGGAATATTACCTACTTCTTGTGCTACTACAATTAACATTATGCATAAAATGCCACACAAAGTCCCTTCCTAGAATAAATGCTGAGCAACAGTTTGCAGCTGTTAAGGGCTACAGCATGCTGATATCCTTACAACACAGGTTCTCAAAAGGAAGGAGAGAAAGGGAAAATCTCCCTGCCACGAAGATGTATGTTAACATTGTGAGGAGAAGATGCGTGTCATTTGACAAAGCTTTTAAATGATGTTTGTCCTCTTTCTGTACCTTCCCTGGAGAATTACTGCTATAAATAGTGTTTTATTAAAGGATAGGATGGAGTCTATGAACACTCTTTATAAAGTCCCTCGGAAGGAGACTTTTTGTTTATCCATCTATTATTCTTCAGTCTACATTGTCTGAGCACAGCAATAAATAAAATATAAGTGACAGGAAATAATATTTGTTCACAAAATTACTTTGAGCTATTGAATTGTATTTCAAAATTATTTTTTTTCTGAATAAGCTTTCTCTCCTCATTCCATTCATTCCATCCCAGGTCCTAAGAAATTTCTAATTAGCTACCTGGGAACTAGCTCGCTCCCACCCCATTTTTTGGCCACTTTATTAATCTTCTGGATTTGTCTCCATGAAGTATTTATTCATAGTCTTTTCTGGCCTACACTTGATATTTCAAGAGCTGGCATTTCCTGTGCTTGTCTCTGGACACTAATATTTGATCATATAATCATAGGAACTGGAGATGGATGAGACCTAACGGTTCACTCCCATCTGCCTGCCAAATCTGATGCTGTTTTCCCTATCATTTGGCATTGATTTTTACAAAGCTGGTGCTTTATTCACTGACATGACTTTAAATGCTGCATTTTCACACATATATCAGGAATATCTTCTATACAAAGTTTTATATTCAATCCATGGTTATTTCTTTTGACTGAGATCACCCCTAATAATAATATTCTAGAGAAGATATATATGTATCTTCTCATGAATGCTCACTTACATCTATACAGAATGCCCAAATCACTAGTTATTGTGGTCAGTTTAGTGCACCTGTTATTTCAATGAGCAAAATACAAATCAAACAAATGGCTGGAGAGAGATGAATAGCCTATTCCGTCAGAATTTCAGGCCTAGTCTCCAAGTATCACTATCATTCACTCGATGATTTTTGTGCCAATAAAATACTTTCTCTTCATTTAAAAGTGCCTTGCAAGTTCTTGTGGGCATTCTCATTCTTCCAAAGGGCAAGTTCTTCCATTTTAAATCTTCTATCATAATCTGGAGAGATGTGGTTCAGGTAGAAGCCTTATTACCTTTATTATGTTAAATCACAGATGCAGAGTGGCAAACGGATTAAGACATCAAAACAAATACATGTTAGATTCGTCTTCAAATATTTTCGCACACTGCACCCACGTGCATCTACCTCAAACATTCACTGCACTTCTCAGTCCACTAAGAAATATCACTGTAACACTGTGTAGGAAATTGCCTCAAAAGACAGCTTTCATAGACTGTTTTGATAGTAGAATGTGGTTTGCATGTGATTCCTTCATGTAGCTCCTATAATGTGTTCACACAGTAAAGAATGCTCTAAATCAGAAGTTATAAATTGGCAGACAGAAGCCTAACTCGTGCCCAGAGTCTTTGCTCTAACCTTAGTCAGAGAATTCAGAACTGGGTTGAAATGCCTCCTACTCCTCCATACAAATCCTTGTTATTCCTATTTGAAAGCCACATAGCGATGAATCTGGACTAATGTCGTACTAGTCAGCTATTTGCTGGTTCTATCCCACACACTGTCTCTCACACACACACACACTCACACGCACACTCTCTCTCTCTACTTGAACTCAAAGCCACCTTCACCTTATTTATTCTCCTGCATTATTTATATACAGGCCTTTTTCACTTGGTCATTAGCTATTTTGAGGGCAAGGGCTGTAACTTGTATCTCAAGGGTCCTTGCATTTGGCAAACTGCTTGTGCCTCATAAGCTCAAAATTAAAATACATGAAGTGAGATAAAAATGCCTTCTTGGATCTTTGTAAATGGTAAGCAATTGTGACAATATTTTCAGTAGCTTCTCTAGAGGGTGAGGTAGCAAGAGAAATTACCCATAATTATAAGGGATTACTCAACCTTGGGAATTGCTCTGTATCTTGACCCTAGAGAAGGCAAAACTCATGGCTGATGATACAAAGAGGATGGTGGAGATCATCGTTAGCAGACAAGTCCCTCCTTAGTTTTAAAAGTTCACAGTCTCCTCAAACCTCCATCCAGCCATAGAAATTCCAACACATTCTTCACGCTAGTGTGTCACAAGATAACTCTTTTTTTTAGTAATATTATTAGTGGCACACTCACCTTCCAAAATATAGACTTTAAAAGTTGGCCTGGGCATTAGGGTCAGCACTTGAATAACATTTCAATTCTAGATTTTGATGACTAATTCCATAAGACAGTTAGTTAACCTCTCTGTACCTCATTTTTCTCATCTACAAAATAGAGGTAACGATGCCTCATAATGCTTACTTCATAGGATTGCTGTAAATATAAGATAATAAATACAGACTTTTATCACAATGTCTGGTACATAGTAAGTGTATAATAAATTGTAACTATAACTATTAACATCAATGCAAGATAGTCTAAGATTTGGAAAACATTATTGGTAACACATTTTCTTTCTGATTATATCTCCTCAGTCTCTAAAAAATTGTTCTGCTGGGCCATGGTAATGAGACTAAAGCAAAGCACATCTATTTATTTCTTTCAGAAAGCATGAACAGGAAGCACTGTTTATTAAAGGACATAGATGTAATCCAACACTATCTTTTTATCCCTTAAAAAGAATGTATTAAGTTGAGCAGTGCCTGTGGCTCAAGGGGTAGGGCACCAACCCCATATATCAGAGATGGCGGGTTCAAACCCAGCCCCTGCCAAAAAAGGGAGGAAAAATAGCTGCTAAGAAAGAGATGTACTAACTACTTAAAAATTATTTGAAGAATAAGAAGAGTAATCATCAAGCAAAATTTTCCATTATCTTGTTTTATCTGACACCAACGCCTTTCGGGATTTGTAGAACAAATTGTGAAGTTTGTGCAATAGAAGGATTCTACTATAGTTATAATTTCGAAAATGAAAAAAGTCAAAATTTCCTTAAATACCTTTTGATAAAAGAAAGAGTGTATATGTTGTCCTCTTCTGAATGCTTGGCCTTAAAAATAATCAAATGGTCATAATTCTGATAGTAACCGCTATGTATCCAAGAGCATTTCTAAGAAACTGAAACAAAGAATGTAACACTTTTTCCTAAAGCAAGGCTCTAAAATACTTGTGAAACCTGAGATACACCCCTTCTGGAGAGTCCACGATAAATGCGAAGGTACATACTATCACTTTTTCTTGACAGTCATGAACATATACAGGGGAAAATAGAAAATATTCCAACAAAGGTATATATGTGACTTATTTTAGATCAGCAAAATTCACATATATAGTAGTGAGAAAGAATGTGCAAAGTCTTATCTTGGATCATGTGAAATGTGTTAATTCTTGGAATTCTTTTTGGAAATCCTCCCCCCTCCCCCGCAATCTGTTCAATGTTATAATGTGGTTGTCATCAATACATTCTGCATTTCTTCTGTAGGGACCAATAATGAATTTGATTTTAATTTGATATCAACTCTTTTGTTCCTGAAAACTTTCAAAAAGCATAAGTTATTAGCATATAGAAGAAAACTGATTTTTTTTACCTTATAAATTGTTTGTGTTTTGATAATTGTAAACATTTGTTTCAGTTATGCCCTTTCCCATAAAAGGGCACATAGTTTTGAAAAAAATGCACTGATCAAGCATAGATAGATACATTATCATTATTATTATTTTTAGAGACAGAGTCTTACTTTATTGCCCTCGGTAGAGTGCTGTGGCATCACAGCTCACAGCAACCCTCCAACTCCCG
The DNA here is from genome assembly GCF_000181295.1 of Otolemur garnettii. Classification (NCBI taxonomy): domain Eukaryota; kingdom Metazoa; phylum Chordata; class Mammalia; order Primates; family Galagidae; genus Otolemur; species Otolemur garnettii. Next base: position 9,969,467 of record NW_003852410.1, read on the forward strand.
GGCTTAGGCGATTCTCTTGCCTCAGTCTCCCAAGTAGCTGGGACTACAGGCACCCACCACAAAGCCTGGCTATATATATTTTTTTTTTGCAGTTTGGCCAGAGCTGGGTTTGAACCCACCACCCTCAGTATATGGGGCCAGCACCCTACCCACTGAGCCACAGGCACTACCCTGATACATTATTCTTTACTTCTAAAGGCTAATAAAAGGTCCGGTGCCCAATGAGCATGTGATATATGTTCATATAATCTGATATATAAGCATACGGTAAAGAGCATAAGGGCATGTTAATAGGTATCGTGGTTATATTGAGCATAAGCAAACATCTCATTATAGTGTCACCAATTCTAATTACCCACCTGCTGTGTAATCAATTAGTGTACTAATGCCATATAATTCTTCTGTTTATTTGAAAAATACTTGCTGAGGTTTCCATGAGTCAACTGCAGTTAAAGGTAGCAGAATCACTTAGGGCATACCAATTGTCAAATTGATATGAATTCTCTCATTGAACCTATGTCCTGGTCAAAACAGATAGTCATAAAATAAATTAAAAAAGTAGAAAGATACAAATCTCAAAGCAAAATGTGATGAAGAATGTATTTCAGGCTAAATTGGTAAGAATGATAAAGAAGGTGGCTACATTACATGCCTGCCTATTTAAGTAAATATAAAGGCAAATACATACATATACACATGTGCCTATTTTCATAAAATGGAAATTTCTGCACATATTGTTCCATAAATCTACTTTTTTGATGTAACATGTTTTGAGTACTTTCCTTTCTATAAAACTGTGATATTGTTTTATAACCATCGTTTCTCTCTTGAAAACACTGCTCTTACTAATATGTATATACCTCCATGTTCACACATGTAAATGTGGGTCTGCATTACTGCATAAAAAATGAAATTGCAGCATCAGAAAGCATATGTTTAAAGTTCTAATACATTGCTAAAGGAGGTTCCTGAAATGAAAATTTCCTGATTCCTATGGCAAAAATATGAGGCAAAATTTTTTATTTTTGTCCATTTGGTAGGTAAAATAATGGATATCACACTTTTCTTATTCTAATTTGCATTTTTTATTATTAGTGAAGTTATGAATGTTTTGGTTTGCTTGTGTGATTCTTTAGGTTTGTGCTCAGATCTTTTGCCCATTATTCTCTTGGATTTTTATGTAGTTTTTATTGATATGGAAGCATGTGTGTGTATATATATACACACCCACATATAGGAAGAATACACATTACCTATATTTTCATAGTAAACAAGCACACCCTATATGTGTATATACATACACACACATGCAATCAAAACCACACAAGAATATTTACACAAAATAAATATTATTTCTTTTATTACTGTGTGACTTTCACATAGCTTAATGTCTTTTATTATAAAAATGATTTAAATACTATATAGTATTTATACTTTATATATTTATAAAATAGCTTCTAAGTACGATTTTTATTTATTAAAGAAACAAATTTATTTAATAGTATGATTAGTCCAGTATGATTTTATTTATTAAAGAAACAAATTTATTTTAATTTCTTATGATATTTTTATTGTAGATTTTAACATGTATGTTTGTATCTCATTTCAGAATTTTCCTGTTTTAACCTTAAATCATAAACTATATTTTCTTCTAATATATTCACAACTTTGTTTCTTACATTTTGAAATTTATATACCTGAACTTATTTTTGTGAATTACGGAAGAATCTAATTTTCTTATCTTTTAATTGTGATTCACACAACACTAATTGCCTTTTCTCACCAATTCAAAATTCTACACGTCCATGCACTAAATTCTCATGAGTTTGTTGCAAGAACATGATCTCTTTATTTCCATTCTTATATTTTCTTGATTATCCCATTTTAAAAATAAGTGTTGAAATAGAGTAGGCAAATCTCTCTCTTCTTACAATTTATCTTTTACAATTTCTCTTGACATAGCTCCCCTTCAAACTGCAATATATAAGGTGCATTTGAAGTTTCATGAATAAAGCTAATCAAATTTTTATGATAGTGTGGTGTATTTATAGATTAATTTGGGGGAATAATCTTATCTTTACAGTATTGAGCCATTTCATTCAGAATATGGCTTAGCTCATACTTTATTCAAATATTCTTTTATGCCCTTCAGTAAAATTTTATAGTTGTCTTCATATAGGCCTTACACTTATTTTTATTAGGGTTATCTTTATGCGTTTTATAGTTTGTGGCTACTGTGAAGCAGGTCCTACCATCTATTACATGTTCTGTCTTTACTAACCTACAATAAAGCTAGAGAAAATTTCTTCTTTGCTGGTTTCTATAAGTAATGCCATTATTTCATCTCTTTTCCAATATGGATATAATTTATTTCTCAATATTTCATTCTAATATTTCTATATTCTATTTCTTGATTTCCTTGCTTGGTGGATTATGTAGGGCCTCTTATACAATGTTGTTTAGCAATATAATACTAAGAATTTTTTCTTGTTACTGATTTTAAGGAGTATGCTTCTAATAGTTCTCTACTAAATATAATGTTCACTCTATGGTTTTCTTGTAGATCTCAAGGAAGTTCCATTACTCTTTAATTTTTTAAAATCAGATTTTGGTAAAATATTTTATAAAATAGCTTCTAAGTATGATTTTTATTTTTGCCTATAATTATTTAAAGTAGTAAGTTCACTTGACAGATTTTCTAATGCTGAACTAACCTTGCATTGCTTGAACAGAATATTCTTTGTGTTGATATGTTATCGTTTTTAGGCTAGGTGGGATTTTTTGCTAATATCATAATTAGAATATTTACATTTGTGTTTATGAATGAGATTGGTCTATGTGTTAATTTGTTCTGCTATCCTTGCTTGGTTTTGTCTATAGGTGATCCTTTTCTTTATTTCATTTCTATAAAACAAAATTGAGAACATTACAAATCTTCACGTCCAGTCTAAACAGTTTACATAGGAATTTAAATTTGTTTCTTTAATATCTTTTAGATATGACATTGTTTTAGAAGTAGCTGTTAGAAGTAGCTACTACAGAAGTAGCTGTGTCCCTTAATTTTTTAAGCCCATTATTGATGAATTTATGTTATTTGTATATTTTTGAGCTTTAAACAAATTTAAATTTGTTTCTTTAATATCTTTTAGATATGACATTGTTTTAGAAGTAGCTGTTAGAAGTAGCTACTACAGAAGTAGCTGGGTACCTTAATTTGTTAAGCCCATTATTGATGAATTTGTTATTTGTATATTTTTGAGCTTTTTAAAAGCACATATGTTTTCAATCATTCATTTCACCTAGTTTATAACATAAAGATAGTTACCAATATGTCATGTTGTTTATTGTAAGTAGCTGTTACTGTGTCCCTTAATTTATTAAGTCCATTATTGATGAATTTATGTATTTGTATAGTTTTGAGCCTTTTAAAAGCACGTATGTTTTCAATCATTCATTTCATCTAAGTTTATAAAGATAGTGTTACCAATATGTCATGTCGTTTGTTACATATCCTGTATCTTTACCATGGGATTCTTTAATTCCTCCTATATTTGTATATGTCCACTTTTCTGTTCATCACAATTTCTTGCAACTTGCTTCTTTTTGTTTTGAATAAGACTTGCCAAATTTGGAATGTCAAAGAACAAGCCTCTTCTTTAATTAGTTTAATTGTTTTCTACTAATTACTTATCTCTGCACTGAATTTACCTTGAAGTAGACAATTCTGCCCCTTTCGACTCTAAATGATCGTATTCTCAGACTATTGGGGGACTTATTTTGGTGAAGGTGTGGAGGAACAGTTTTTTCTGTTGAAAGTGTAATGATTTTCCCTTTCTGTTTTCAGAAGGTTCATCTTCAGTCGAAGTCCATCTTTTGTTTTTAGACTCTTACTGAACACTCCAGTAAGCAGCCAACACATGCCACAGTGTTAATTTCATCAGCTCCATTATCAGGCGTCCTCAAAATATGGCCCACGGGCCACATGCGGGCTGCTGGGTGTTATTGCTGCTGCGGCTGCCTGTCCTACTTAGCAGCAGACTCATCCCGGGGCCCGCAGTCCGGCCCTCCAAAAGTCTGAGAGGCAGTGAACTGGCCCCCTGTTCAAAAATTTTGAAGACCCCTTATAGATCATTGGTTTCCAAAAACATGTGACAAAACTTGTGAATTTAACCATTTGTATATTCATAGACCATCCACAATAGATCTTAGAGGGTCAACTTTAATTTAGGTGAGTCTTTAGTGATCTTGATACAGATCACTTTGTCTTTTACATTATTTCACAGTGATACTTAATTCTTTATATCACATTTGTAACTCAAATATTTGTCAGCTTATGTAACAAAGCCCCTAGATATGTGGAAACACTAGGGCCATTATTATTATTTTTTTAATTTAATTTAGTTTTTTTGCAGTTTTTGGCCAGGGCCAGGTTTGAACCTGCCACCTCCAGCATATGGGGCCTGCGCCCTACTCCTTTGAGCCACAGGCACTGCCCACCAGGGGCTTTATTTTTAAGCTAAGCTCAACTTCATATTCTCTGTGGTTCCCTTGGCTCTGCAATCCTTTATCTATTATTGCCTCTCTCCCGAGCCTCCTAGTGACACAGCTGCATCAGTTGAAGGGGTCGCAAATGGTCACGAACACCATGATTAGTCTAGACCAGTGATTTTCAACTGATGTGCCATGAAAATTTATAAATATCATTAATTAAATTATTTTCTAATGAAGTTCAAGGGCAGTTAGTATATTGTTTTCTTTACTCTTTTTTTGAACAACATAATTTAAGTGTGTCATGGAAGTTTGATTACAGGTTCAAGTGTACCATGAGATAAAAAAGGTTGAAAAACATTGGTTTAGACCAATCTTGATTTTATCCTTCTAGGAGTGGGTCAATTTCTGAGATGTAGTGGTGAGGCTGAGAGATGGGGCTGCTACTATCGGGAAGGGCATGGGAAAGGACGAGTATGAAGAGGAGACTGTAGTGTTTGCCCTTAATGTCAGATGCTTAATTTGATAAAGTTAAATCAAAACGCATAAAATACCAAAGTGCACTTTACTGTTGCCTCCAGTGGGGTAACATTATTTACCAGTATTTTTTCATTATTGTTTCAATATTTCTTTTATCTTCATCTTCATTTAATAATGGAGATCTTAAAAATTATTTAAAGTGAGCTCTTCCTTTTAAAATATTTGGGGTTTCTTTACATTGCCACTCTTGTACGTCTGACAATAAAGTCCGTGAACTCATCCAAGAAAAAGTGTTTATCGCTAAGGTCATCTCAGAGCCAGCTGGTGACTGTAGTGATGTTCAGCAACGAGGTATGTAGCACTTTTTCTAAGATGAGTTCACAAATTCAATTGTAAGAACTTGTATGATAGCTCTGATGGCCATTCCAGAAAAAAAGAGTTTCAGAATTTCTTCGAAGTGCGGACTAGGTGCTGGCAATGGTGCATAGCTCCACTGGGGGATTACCACAAGGGTGCCTATAGTGCTATTTAGCAATTAAGTGAATAGCACTTTTTCCAGGATGAGTTCATGAACTTAATGTCTGACCTCGCATGTAACTCTGCAGAGATATAATTTTATTTTATTTTATTTATTTATTTTTTTAGAGACAAAGTCTCACTTTATTGCCCTCAGTAGATTGCTGTGGCGTCACAGCTTACAGCAACCTCTAACTCCTGGGCTTAGGTTCTTGCCTCAGCCTCCCAAGTAGCTGGGACTACAGGCACCTGCCACAATGCCCAGCTATTTTTTTTTTGCAGTTCAGCCGGCACTGGGTTTGAACTCTCCACCCTCAGTATATGGGGCCGGCACCCTACTCACTGAGCCACAGGTGCCACCCGATATAATCATTTTAATACTACTGATAATTGTCTCTCATTCAAAGCAGCTATTCATTTACACGCGATCTGAAACTGCACTTTATACTCTTTATAGCCTGCTTGTTCTTAACATCAAAGAACAAATATTCTATTTTTCACTTGCCAATTCTTTTTTTTTTTAATTAAATCATAGCTGTGTACATCAATGCAATCATAGGATACAATGTGCTGGCTTTATATACAATTTGAAATATTTTTATCAAACTAGTTAACAAAGCCTTCATGGCATTTTCTTAGTTATTGTGTTAAGACATATTCTACATTTAGCAAATTTCACATGTACCCCTGTAAGATGCACCATAGGTGTGGTCTCACCAATAACCCTCCCTCTACCTATCCTTCCTCCTCCCTCCCCTCCCTCTTCCCTTTCCCCTTTTTCTTGGGCTAAAATTGGGTTATAGCTTTCATATGAAAGCTATAAATTGGTTTCATAGTAGGGCTGAGTACATTGGACACTTTTTCTTTCATTGCTGAGATACTTTGAGAAGAATATGTTTCAGTTCCATCCATGTAAACATGAAAGCGGTAAAGCCTCCATCTTTCTTTAAGGCTGTGTAATATTCCATGGTGTACATATACCACAATTTATTAATCCATTTGGGGCTTGATGGGCACTTGGGTTTCTTCCTGACTTAGCAATTATGAATTGGGCTGCAATAAACACTCTGGTACAAATATCTTTGTTGTAGTGTGATTTTTGGTCTTCTGGATATAGTAGAGGAATTGCAGGATTGAATGGCAGGCCTATTTTTAGATCCCTAAGTGTTCTTCAAACATCTTTCCAAAAAGAGCGTATTAGTTTGCATTCCCACCAGCAGTGTAGAAGTTTTCCCTTTTCTTCACAGTCACACCAGCTTCTCTGGTTTTTGGATTTTGTGATATGGGCTAATCGTACTGGAGTTAAATGATATCTCTAGTAGTTTTGATTTGCATTTCTCTGATGATTAAGGATAATGAGCATTTTTCATACATCTGTAGGCCACGTGCCTGTCTTCTTCAGAGAAGTTTCTCTTCAAGTCCCTTGCCCACCCTGAGATGGGATCACTTGTTCTTTTCTTGCTATTACATTTGAGTTCTCTGTGGATTCTGGTTATTAAACCTTTGTTGGACACATAAGCTACCAATATTTTCTCCCATTCTGAGGGCTAAGTATTTGGGAGTTTACCTAACAAAGGATGTGAAAGATCTCTATAAAGAGAACTATGAAACGCTAAAAAAATAAATAGCTGAGGATGTTAACAAATGGAAAAACGTACCATGCTCATGGCTGGGAAGAATCAACGTTGTTAAAATGTCTATACTACCCAAACCAATATACAATTTTAATGCAATCCCTGTTAAAGCTCCACTGTCATACTTTAAAGATGTCAAAAAAATAATACTTAATTTTATATGGAATCGGAATAAACTTGAATAGCCAAGACATTACTCAGAAATAAAAACAAAGCAGGAGGAATCACACTACCAGACCTCAGACTATACAGAAATCGATAGTGATCAAAACAGCATGGTACTGGCACAAATACAGAGAAGTAGATGTATGGAATAGAATAGAGAACCAAGAGATCAACCCAGCTAATTACCATTATTTGATCTTTGACAAGCCAATTAAAAATATTCAGTGGAGAAAAGATTTCCTATTTAACAAATGGCGCTGGGTGAACCGGTTGGCAACCTATAGAAGACTGAAATTGGACCCACACCATTAACTAAGATAGACTCTCACTGGATTAAAGATTTAAACTTAAGACATGAAACTATAAAAATACTGAAAGAAAGTGTAGGGAAAACACTTGAAGAAATCGGCCTGGGCGAATATTTTATGAGGAGGACCCCCCTGGCAACTGAAGCAACACCAAATATACATTACTGGGACCTGATCAAACTAAAAAGCTTCTGCACAGCCAAGAACACAGTAAGTAAAGCAAGAACACTTGCCAATTCTTAAGTACTATCATTGTCCATTCTTCATGAATCTGCTTAATCCCTGACATTAAGAGAACAGTTGCCAATTAGGCTCTCAAATTGATCAAGGAAGAATTAATTATGTTCACTGAAGGGTCTATTGTTTATTTAATGGCAAACGTTTTGTCAGCTAGCATATTTAGACTTAAATATAATCAATTTTGTGGATGTGTTGGCTGCAAGATTATTTATGAATACAGATTTAGGAAAGTCTTTTCTGGTCTTCTTCCTTCTACAAAATCTGCATTGCTCAAACCTTGAGAATAAGCGATTCAGTAGCAGAGTCTCTGCTTCAAAATGTTCTTATCTGGCTCAGAAAGCTTTCTGCTTAAATTAGTTAAGCTTACTGTCTGATCTTTTTTTTCAGCTCTATTGGATTTACTGGGTTCTCTTTGTGATCCCAGTATTAGGCTTATTATTGTTTTTCGAGTTTCTCTCCCTAACTTGTGACTTTTGTAACGTTGGAGGATGCACTCTCCAGATGCCCGCTTAGTTTCCCATTCCCTTGCACCCTTTATTCTTAGCCTCACAAGGCTATAGCTACCTCGCGTGTTGGATTTAGGCCACTTGTCTGAGGCCAGACTTGTTCTGTATCTACACTGTTTTCTTACAAGCCCAGGAGTACATCTGCCCTATAAGTCCCCTATATCTCCATAACCGACTGCATTCCATCATCCTATTTATTGGAATTTACTGAATTCACTGCATAGACCTGACATCGTAGAGCTTTGGTTCTTAACCACAGCTATAAGTTAGAATTGGGAGGAAATGTTGAAAAAAATATCAGCGTATTAATCCTAAGTATTTTTAAAATTTCAAATATCGAGGTGGTATAGATGGAATTGTTGCATCAGGATTGCAACAATATCAATTGTAATTGATATCAGTCAGGATATCAGTGTGCCCATCTCCCACATAGGGTTCATTGTACGTATTACCTTCTTTATTTATTTCCAATGATGTTTACATCTCTTTGTGCTTGTGTTTTGCCCATCGGTTAGCTCCCAATTATTACAGAGTACATGTGGTGTTTGTTTTCCAGTTTTAATACGCTTTGCTTAGGATAATGGTTTTTAGTTCCATTCAAGTTGCTGCTGAAGACATCATTTCATTCCTTTTTATGGCTAATTAGTACTCCATGGTATATGTATAACACTTTTTTTTAATCCATTCATTTATTGATAGGCACTTACACTGATTTCACCTCTTTGTGACTGTGAATTTTGCTGCAATAAACATTCAAGTATAGGTATCTTTTTGAGAAAGTGACTTCTTTTCCTCTGGGCAGATACCCAGCAGCAGGATTGTGGGATCAAATGGTGGGTCTGTATTTATTTTCTTTGAGAAATTGTTTTTTCCATAGAGATTGTACTGATTTACAGTCCTTCCAATGCTGTATAAACATTCCTTTCTCTTCACATCCATGCTAGCATTTATTGTTTTTTCACATTCTGACAGGATTAAGGTGATATCTCGTTGAGGTTTTAATTTACATTTCCCTGATTATTCATGATGTTGAACTATTTCTTCGTGTTTTCTGGCCATTTCTCTAGCTTCTTTTGAAAACTTCTGTTCAGGGTATTTGCCCATTCTTAAAGAAGTTGTTTGTTTTTCTTCCTAATTTGTTTGAGTTCTTTGTAGATTCAGATATTAATTGGAATTATAGATTTTAGATTTACTGGTTTGTCTTTGTGATCCCAGTGTTAGGCTTACTATTGTTTTTTGAGTTTCATTTTTATGTTTCTCTGCCTAATCTTGAAGTTTAGGCAGAAATAAAATAAAATATGTTAAAAAATGTTTTTTTGGGTTTTTTTTGCAGTTTTTGGCTGGGGCCAGGTTTGAACCCACCACCTCTAGTATACCGGGTTGGCACCCTACGCCTTTGAGCCATGGTCGCCGCCCTAGATATTAACCCTTTTTAAAGAAGTTCTCTGAATGATTTTAATATGATTGTTCTCTGCTGAGAACAATTGATTCAATGTTAAAAATGAAACAGGGGTAATCACGAAGCACAATTGGATTCCCTGTGTTTAAAGGTATAGGAGCAACAACTCCATAGTAACTTCTTCCATTTTTCTTCTACTTTCTAATGAGTGACAGTAAATAAATAGGAAAGGGAGGAAGAGATGTTCCTTATTTGCATTGCCTCCTTCCTCCCCTGAAGCCTGGACTGTACCAGCATGCCAACTAAAAAAGGCAAGCTCCTTAACTCTGACGCCCTGAATGAGTAATATCCAGGAAGAAAATTTTAAATCTACCACTGAATATGAAACAGCATCGATGGAGATAAATAATTTATGAGTGAGACACCAACGGATACATACCATAATTTATTTTTATATCATGATCTTTGCTCAGACCGCTGAAAACTCCTCTTCAGAAAGAGTGCATCAATTATGAGTAAGAAGGAAAAGGGAGAGTTTAACACTAGAATATATATCTTTCATACTTACTATATACTTCTGCACACAAGCTGATAATTGATACTCTGTTGATTCAAATCATTACAAGCTGTGAACCATGAAGAGAAATGAGCAATAAATAAAGGTCCCTGCTTCTTTTAATAAAATGTCCCCATGTCACAGCCCAGGGAATGCCTTGTATTCACAATGAGCTCAGATATGCTCTTCTCGAATTTTTAAATGTAAATACTGTGACTTCTTTAAATTAATTTATGAATACCTTTTAAAGTCCTTACTTTACATATCCATGATCAGAAAATTTAGATGGTGATTATCCACACAAACTGAACCTCTTGACACTTACTGAATAGTCTTTTTAGCATGTGTTAATAATAACAGTTAACATTTATTGAGTACTTTCTGGGGCCTCTGAGTATCGTAGACATGTTAATGTATCCAAAACTAACAGTAACCAAGTATTAGAAATGAGGAAACTGAGCAGGGAGAAGAATTTAAGTGACTTATATAAACTCACACAGTTCATAAGTTCTGGAACTGGGATTTTGACACAGGCAATCAGAGCTCTATTGTGGTATACTGCCCTGGATTTAATACCTCCATAAAAGCAATTATTATCATAAGAATATTTGGAAACAATTATTATTTTAGTACTTTCTAACTCAAAGTCTTGGTATGCAAAAGCCCTGTAAGAATGCCTTATGGTGTATAATTTCCTTGCACTGTGGAAGCTTTGATGATCTTCTCATAAGAAAACAGGAGATGATATTGTATTGAGAGGAATGATGTTATAAAGGGCATGAGATTAGTTTCAATAGTCAACTCTCATTAAAAAGTGACTTTGACGTATTAACCAAAGACATAGGGGATCTAATTGTGAGAAAAGTACCCTGATCAAATAGATCTTGAAATCCAGTGAGGAAGCAGACATTAACCTAAAATTATATATATTAAATTATAATTATGATAAATGCTTTTGGGAGGAAGGCTTCTAAGTGCTGAAAGAACACAAAGTTAGTCATTTAGTATAAATTGGGATGGGTGGGACAGAATGAAATCACATTTGAGCTGAAGGAAGGAGCTAGAATTAGTCCTACCCACAGAGCAAGAGCATTACAGGCCTAAGAAAACAGCATGTATAGCTTTGAGAAAGGGAAGGAGGAGTGCAGTGTGGTCAAGAGGACTCTTGACAATGGCATACTCATTGGGTGTGGAAGGCAAATATTAGGACTTCTATTTGTATACACTTGTTTAAACTTTTAAAATGGTAATTTCGGATAGCCTTATAAGACACATGCTATTGTATATTCATTCAGTGTCATTTGCATACACAGTGTGTTATGAACAAACGTAATTTATTAAGAATGCACGCCTCCGAGTTTTTATTGTTAAGCATGCAGGATAAACAGTGTTTGAGGACCACCAGGGTAAGAAGCTACAAAAGGAACATTGTTTATGAACTCAGGGATTGATGGGGTTGGGGAAGTGAAATGGGAAGTGATGCTGGGAGAACCAAGAGAGGTGATCAGGGATCACCCACACAGGGTCCAGTAGGCAGGTCAAGGATTTAGGGCTTAAGAACAAAGGGAGCCACCAAAGTATTTTAGCATAGGAAATACACATTTGGGCTGGCAGATGACCTATGAGGACTACTATTTAAAACCACTTAGAGATAGGTTAGAGAAGACAAAAAGGTGAGGTTCCAAGTGAATTCTAAATCTACCATTTTGATATTAAATTGTGTGCATGTCTCTCTTCTGGCAGAGTGAAACCCGTGGGAAGCCTGGTTCTTCTATCTCTTACCTCTTCCTTTACAAAACAAACTGTTACATACACTGCGAGTGGGCAGCAGAGTACCCAGCTCATAGTGAATGCTCACTAGGTTTGGCTTGTAAATTACATGGTGATCTCAAGCTTAGCACATCCCAAACAGAATTCTCCACCCCCTCCAAAACAATACATACTTATCCGTCTATATTCTCAGTCTCAGTGAATGGTACACGTCTGTCTACTCAGGGCTCTTAGCTTAAGGTGACCAGACGTCCGGTTTTGGTGGGACTGTCCTGATTTTTAACAATTTGTCCTGCATCCCTCATGTTGTAAAAACGTCCCAATTTTTGGAAAGAATGCATGACAAGCTAGGGAACAGTGGCACAATGGGAAGGGAATATACAGCTGCTGAAAAGGTTAACGTAACTCCATTTGGGAATGAAGAGGTTAATGTAACTTCATTTTGAAATGAAAAGGCTAATGTAAACTCCTTACTCCACTCCTGGGCAAAAATCGCCCAGGTGGACCCGCCCCTATTCCTTTGACCCACAGGCCCCGCCCTATACATAATTTTTTTTAATGTATTATATTTGTAAATTGTACTTATGTTGAAATTAAAAAATTATATATTACAATACTATTTTTGCATTCTATGAAAATTTTTGTTGCTCCATATAGATCAAATTTTTAATTAAGAACACACTCCTCCTCTGCCCCACCCCCGATCAATGGTATCTGCTTTACCAAAGTTAAAATCTGGTCACCTTATCTTAGCTGGAGTATGTAGTTCTCATGACAACCTTGTACCCTATTTCTGGTTAAAACGCTAGTTTTATAGATCATATCTAGAGGAAACCTCCCATGTCCATCTTCTGTTTATCATCTTATTGCCTGTACCACAACCCTTACTAATTTATTTATTTAGTCACCCAAATTTAGATAACTTATATATTAAATGTATGAGATACCTACTATTTACAGATACTATATACTTACTGTTTAAATGGCTTATTTCATTTAATCCTCAACATACTCCAATGAGTAGAATACCATTATAACCATCAGTTTATTTTTGAAGGAAGTTCAGAGTTTAGGTAACGTTTACAACTTTTCCCAGAATTTAAGAGATGGGGAAGCTACTTGCACAAGAGAGTCTTCTCCCAGGTACCTATAAGGTTTGACAATTAAGTTTGTGAACTCATCCTAGAAAAAGTGCTGCATAACTTATTGCTGAATATCAGTATGGTCACCTTTAAGGTATTCCCCATGGGAAGCTATGCACTGACACCAGCACCTAGCCCACCTTTCAAAGCAATTTTGAAACTCTTTTTCTGGAATTGGCATTATAGAATACTGTAATACTTTCTATAGTACTATAGAAAAAGTACTAAATGTCTCATTGCTGAATGTCACTATGGTAACCTCATGACCAAGGGGAGTACTTTAAAAGTGACCCTGGTGAGATCAGCAGGAGGTATGGAGTACTTTTTCTAGGATGAATTCATGACCCTATTTACCTGACCTCACATTCTTACCTTCTGTGCTGTACTCCACTGCTCCACCCACAGTTTATTGTAACTGCAGTATATTCACCACAGTTGCTTTATTGATTAATTTGTACATTTCTTTATTTATTCATTTCTTCTCTACCCATTCAGTACCATGTTCAAGTAAGTGATGACTCGATTGCCTATTTCACATGTTGTGCAGCACAGGTGAATTCTAGGTACTTACAAAGTAAAAGGCAGAAAATTAAGGCCAGGCTTCATGGTGGCTCATGCCTGTAATTCTAGCACTCTGGGAGGCCAAGGCAGGTGGATTGCTTGAGCTCATGGGTTTGCCACCAGCCCAAGCAAGAGCAAGATCCTGTCTCTAAAAATAGCTGGGTGTTGTGGCAGGTGCCTAGTCCCAGCTACTCAGGAGGCTGAGGCAAGAAGAACACTGGAGCTGAAGAGTTTGAAGTTTCTGTAAGTATGGTGCCACGACACTCTACCAAGGGTGACAAAGTGAGACTCTATCTCAAAAATAAAGGCAGAAATTAAACCAAAAATTACTTAAATATTTAATCTTATAATAGGATAGATGCTAAGTCAGAATATGATCTTTGAAACAGAAATCTGATGATGGTACTCTTTCTATTTAAGAGAAAATTCCTTTTTCTGGAAATACCCTTTTTTTTTCTTTATTGAAAAACTCATGTCATCTTTAAATGCTCAGATCTACAACTTCCTGTCATTTCCCAGTCAAAATTCATAATTCTCTTCTCTGTGCGCTCATAGATAATAATTTATTAGTCCCTTGATTATAGTAATTATTGTACATTACAATTCCTTTGGTAGATAGCGTGGCATTGTTCAGTTTGCTTGGAAGTTTCAGTAGTACGTTGTATAGTTTTATAATAAATTAAAGATCCTGGCATATTATAAGATCTCAATAAATACTAACTTTATATGCATCTATTTTTACCTATTCACATGTCTGAGCTCCTCAGAGAGCATACCTATCTTTGTTCACTTAAAAAAAAAGTTACCTACTATGTATAAGGCACTGCAATTTGCAGATGATGTGGGGAAATCTATGTATTCACCTTTGGTGACTGGTCTACATTCTATTATCTGTTCTTTTCTACTTTTTTATTTTTTATTCTGGTATTAATGCTACTGGCTGGAAGCACATTACACTTACCGCAAAAGCTAAAAATTTGGCAATAATCCCGATTCCCTCATTTCATTCCCCACTCTCTTAAATCCTTCACAAAATGTTGTAACTTCTTTGAAATTACATTTTAAATCTTCCCCCTGGGTTTCAAAAACCATCCGAAACAAGCTGATAAAAAGAAGGCCACAGACCCTCACAGACGGAGGTCTGAGAAATACGAGGAAGAAGATATTATTTAATTTCCAAACAGTCTACGTAGTATTATCCACATTTGAGAAAGGAGGTGTGTAAAGCTCCCTTCTTCTTTCCATCCGGATTGCCAGACTTAGGGTAGGCCACCAGCATCTCTTACTGCAACTGGTTTCTTATTTCCTATGTGGAAAGACATAATTTCAAGATATAAATTAGATTACGTTGCTGCGTTGCATATGGACAACAAACGAAACAAACCGGTCTCCAGATTGCGTCGCTCCTCCTACCGCAGGCTGTGCTCTGCTTCTAGTTCGGAAGATGGAGGGCAGTCAGGAGCCCTTAAGCCTGAGGGTACAGCTCCTTGTCTGTCTCTTCAAAAGGCTGCTTCCTTCATTCTCACAGGTCTGAACTGTCGCTGACTAAGAAGCTTATTTGATCAACCTGCCCAAAGGAGGGAATAGGGACCCCTGCCTCCTAGCCTCCATCTTCTCCAGAAGGGTCTTATTTGTTACCTTCTAGCACCCATTACAGTTTGAAAATATATCATTAATTACTTTTCTGTGTTCCTTTTAAAATTCTTTGCTGCTTATCTTAGTTCAGGACTTCCCCGAGGATTTGGGAGGGGAGAATCTGGGTAGGACAGGACTGGCATGGACTATCACATCGCTGTGGAGTCTACACTTCCTGGATACAGTGGCAGAGACCTATCCCAAGTATTCAGTTTACCCAGGTATTTGGCAGAGTGCAGGTGCTCAACAGGTTAAAATGAATTAACGGATAAGAGGGCGAATGGATAAGTTGTACTTTTTATCATAAAGTTTAATTAGATTAATGAAATTGATTTGGGTTTATAAGTTTTCTCAATCCTACTCACCAGAGGAGATTCAGACAATTAAATTTAGTGATGTTATAACCAGAGCTAAATCTGGCAATGACTTATTTATGGCACAAATCTGTATTAGTCTCCTAGGGCTGCTGTATCGGAATACCTCAAATGTGGCTTATAAAACAATAGAAATTTATTGCTTCATATGGAGTCCGGAAGGCTGAATGAAATCAAAGTGTAGGCAGTGCCACGTTCTCTTAGAAACCTGTCAGGGAATTCTTCCTTGCCTCTTCCTGTTTTCTGACGGTTCCTGGCAATCTTTGGTGTTCCTTGGGTTGTAGCTGCCCAACTCCAGTCTCTGCCCCCATCCTTACATGGTCTCTCTGTGTTTGTCCTTTTCACTAATCATGTGAAATTAGGGCTCCACTCTACTCTTGTATGATGTTTTCTTCACATAATTGCAATGACCCTATTTCCAAATAAAGTCACATTCTAGGTACTGGGGCTTAGGACTTCAACATCTTGTGTCTGTGGAGGGGATGGGTGGGGGAAGGGCACAATTCAACCCACAACAATATCCTTGAAGTCAAAGTCCAGGAAAGAGCTTATATAGAGTGAAAAATAGTGTTGTTGTTTTTAAGTCTCAAATCAGTCTTCAAAGTCAACTGAAAAAAGTATGTGTGCCATGAAAGAAAAAAAAAAAGTCAGGATTTTCATTGGTCTAACTCAGAATGTAGGGGTGTGTTGGTGGCATGTCTGCTTGCCTGGGGCAAACTGGTCTGCACAGTGGGTTCTGGTTCCAGAGGGACAAGACAGAGAACAGGTGGAAAGATGGGCGAGATTGAAGGGCAGCTCTCAGATCCCCTTGTGATCTTATTAAGGAGACGACTGCAGGGCTTTCCTAGGGAAAAAGAAAAATTCTTTACTCCTAAATTCCCATATGCCGCCCGCTAGGACTGAGGTCTTCAGGAATCAAATACTATAGCAATCATTTTCAAAAACCATTGCTTCTGCTCACAGTAATTTGCAGATAATTGCTTGATGCTTGTAGTATTTGTCAACTGTGACTCTGAGGCTTATTAGAGAAACAAATGAAATTATTTACCCTTGGATTTACGATATACCTCAGGTGTTTTTCTACCCTGACACGTAATTTCCCTAAGATCTGACAATAAATGACTATTTTGGATGTAGTTATGGAATAAGAATCATTCTGTAGAAAAGCAAAATGTTTGATCATGGATCTCAATTTCATAGAAATCAATGGAACACTTCAGGTAAGAGATCTTCAATGCAAAACAGACATGACCACGTAAAATGCCGAGTCCATTTTGGTTCCTTCATGATTCCAAGTTACAATTTCATCCAAGACTTTCAGGCAACCAGCACTGACTTCTCTAAATTAGTAACAGTAACACAAACTATATTAAATGTTTCATTACCCAAGCAGAGTGAGACCATGAATAAAACCAAGTCCATTTAAGAGTCAGGATTAAGTTTTCTTTTAATAACTTAGTCTTGTGGTCAGGTGGCTACTAAATTTTCAATTTATCCATCTACAGTTTATAAACCAAGAAGAAAAATTAATTTGGTTTCTAAGATAAAAAATAAACCCTGTGATATTTCACATGTTATCTATTGTAATAATTCAAAAATACTTGTGTGAGAAATAAATAATACTTTTGAACAAAATTACAAGCAAGTGGAATATACTTACTAAAAAGTTAATTTTTCTGTAGAGGCTGAACTAGTTTGCAGTCCCACCAACAAGGTCAGAGTGACCCTCTCTCTAGGCACCCACTCCAGCATCTGTAGCTTTGGGACTTCATGATTTGAGCCATTCTCACTGGGGTTAGGTAATATCTCAATGTGGTTTTAATTTGAATTTCCATGGTGATTAGAGCTGATGATTTTTCATGTGTTTATTGACTATTAGTTCATCTTCTAAGAGGGGTTTCTGTCCATGTCTTTTGCCCACTTTCTAATGGGGTTGTTTGGTCTTTTCTTGTTGATTTTCTTGACTTCTTTGGAGACTCTGGTAATCAGTCCTTAATTGCATATGTAGCAGTAAATATCTTCTCCTATTCTATAGGCTGACTATTTGTTTTTCTGACTGTGCTCTTGGCTGTGCAGAAAATTCAACTTGATCAGGTCCCATTTATTCATTTATTTTTATACACAATGGATGTATATCTTACATCCAAAATACAAATAGATGTACATTTAACATCCATTGTGAGTTAATTTTTGTGAGTGCTAAGAGTTGTAGCCTTTTACATGTGGCTACCCAGTTCTCCCAGCACCATTTATTAAATGGTATTCTTTTCCCCAGTGTATGCTTTTTTCACTTTGTCAAAGTATCAAATGAGGGTGGTGGTTTATTTAATTTATGTATTTTTTTTTTTTTTTTGAGACAGAGTCTTGGTATGTTGCCCTTGGTAGAGGGCTGTGATGTCATAGCTCACAGCAACTTCAAACTCTTGGGCTTAAGCGATTCTCTTGCCTCAGGCTCCCAAGTAGCTGGGACAACAGGTGCCCACCATAATACCCAGTTATTTTTTGTTGCAGTTGTTTAGCTGACCCAGGCTGGGTTCAAACCCGCCACCCTTGGCGTATGTGGCTGGTGCCATAACCACTGTGCTATGGGTGCCAAGCCTATGGTTGGGGGGGTGTGTGGTAGGTCCTTTCCTAGCTTTGGTACGAGTGATATTTGTTTTATAGAAAGAGTTAAGGAGGGTTCCTTCCTTCTCAATATTGTGGAATAGATTTTGCAATATAGGTACAATTTCTTCTTTGACTGTTTGGTAGAATTCTGGTGGAAATCTATCTGGTCCAAGACTTATTTTTGTTGGAAGATTTTTTATTGTTGCTTCAATTTCCTTGCTTGATTATACTTAGTTCAGGAGTTCTATTTCCTGATTGAGTTTAGGGAGGTGGTGTGCTGCCAAGAATTTGCTCATTTCCTTCATGTTTTCATATTTATGGGCTTAGAGATTTTTATAGTGTTAAGTGATGATGTTTTGAATTTTTGTGGTATCTGTTGTTATTTCACCTTTTGCATTTTTGATTGAGCTTCTTAGAGACCTTATATTTTTATTTCTCATTGATCTGGTCAAAAGCTTATCAATTTTGTTAATCTTTTCAAAGAATAATCTATTTGCTTCATTCATCTTCTGTGTGGTTCTTTTGTTCTCAATTTTGTTTAGCTCTTATCTGATCTTGGATTTTTTTTTTCTTCACTTGGGTTTGGGGTCCTTCCGCTTTCCCTTTTCCAGTTTTTGAGGTGGTCCATTAGATTATTGATTTGTGATCTTTCTGATTTCTGGATGGGGGGGTTTTAAAGCAACCAATTTCCTGCTCAGTACTGCTTTTGCAGAACCCCACAGATTTTGATACCTTGTGGCTTCATCATCATTTAGTTCAAGGAATCTTTTTGTTTCTGTCTTTATCTCCTCTTTGACCCAACTATCACCCAGCAATAAATTGTTTAGTTTCTATAAATTTGTACGGGGATGAGTGTTTCTATTGAAATTAATTTCTAATTATTCCACTGTGATCTATAAAGATGCATGTATGGTATAATTTCCATTTTTAAAAACCTTGCCTAGGCATCTTTTGTGGCCTGGGATGTGGTCAATCTTGGGCAGTGATCTATGAGTTAATGAGAAGAACATATATTCAGGAGTATTGTAGATTGCTTGAGGAATTTAACATAGACTTACTTTTTGGTCCTGCGATTCCTCTATTGGGTATTTGCCCACAGGAAGAAAAGTCATTTTGTAAGAAAGACAGTTGCACCCAATGTTCATAGCAGCACAATTCACAATTGCAAAAATATGAAAATAACCCAAGTGCCTATCAATACATGAATGGATTAATAAATTACAATGTTTGTATATCATGGAATACTATTCAGCCTTGAAAGAATGGAACTGAAGACCATTCTCCTAAGTGAGTATCACAAGAATAGAAAAACAAATACCACATGTACTCAATGCTAAATTGAAGGTGGTTGATCAACACCTATGTGCTCATATGAAAGCAAATCTCGGTGAAATCCAAGTCAGGGGGAGGGGAAGAAGGAGATGGGTAAGTTCCCATTGGATATGCGTATATCCCAGAGGACGTATGCATAGGTGTATTGCACATTCTCTGGGTGACGGACAGATTTATATAACTGACTATACAAAAGCACATATGAAATCAAAATGCATGTACTTGCGTAATGTTCTGAAATAAGAAATAATTTAAAGAATTTAAAAATTAAAATAAAAAGTAAATATTGTGTGTGCCACTGATTTTACTGGTACAAAGCCATAGAATGGTTATAGAAATTATATAATCTTATATATATTTAAGAATAGTCTGCGCTATTACCTTTAGAAAGAAACATTTTTCTTGAGTACATACAGAAACATGAAGGAGAGATTAACGGATAGAAGAAGGCTAAAGAAGCTTCTTCTGTCTGATATCTACTGTTTTTCAGAGTTTTAAAAAATCCTCTTTGCCCTATTTGAAATATTTTTTCCTCTATCCCTCTAAAAATTATGTATTACAGAAAATAATAATAGGATATGTGAAAAATCTTACTTTACCTTTGATGCTATGGATAACCATGTAGCAGTTTGGTATATATTTTACATGATGAGATATGCATGCGTATTCCAGGTGTCATTTATTGAGTATTTTCTAGGCTTATCCTTCTATATATTTTTCACATTTAAATTATGAAAGAAACACTGTTCAAAATAATATTTTTCTCTGTTTAACAGTGGATCTTGGCTCCCTTTCATGTAGAGACTGAGAGGGATCTTGTAACTTTATTTTCCACTGAAATCATAGGTTAACATTTAGGTTATTGCATATTGCTTCTGAGATTTTTAAAATCTTTTCCTGTATGTGACCTTTCCACATGATAGGAGATGAATATATAAATTTGGCTTGCGATTGAGTGTTCATTTCTAAATGGAAGTTGTTGTGAGTCATTTGCACCCTTTCCTAAGGGAGATACCATTTACAGAGATATCTGTCAATCATACATGCCAATTATGGCTCTATTACCTCCCTTGAGGCTTTTTTTTTTTTTAATTCATTAATGAGAGAACCAGCTTGATGGCAAAGTGGGTTCAAAGAAAACAAAATCTGAGAAATGGGATTTTTAAGTTTGTATATGTGGGTGTGTATGGGGGGATTGCTGAAATATAAGTCAAATTAATGTCCACATGACTGCAAAACAAACCCACAAGCAAACCACAATTTTTTTGGAAAATCATAATGTGTAATGAGGTTTTAATTTAATCTTTTATTAAATCATAACTGTATACATTTATGGGTTATAATGTGATGATTTGATATACAATGTAGAATACTTGAATCAAACTGATTAACATAACTGTCAACTCACTTATGTTTTTGTGGTAAGACATTTATGATTTACTTTTAGTTGTTTTGAAATGTATCCTTGCATTGTGCACTAGGTGAGATCCCATTGAATGCCCTCCTCCTCCCTCCACTTGTCCCCCTTCTTGTAGACTATATTTATGTTTTATCATTCATATGAATGTGTAAGTGAGTATATATTGGCTTCATACTAGTATTGAGTACAATGGATACATTTTTTCCATTCTTGAGATACTTTACTAAGAAGAAAATGTTCCACCTCCATCCAGATGAATATAAAAGACATAAAGTCTCCATATTTTTTATAGCTGCATAGTATTCCATGGTATACATACACCACAATTGGTTAATCCATTCATGGGTTGATGGGCATTTGGACTTTTCCCATCACTTGGCAGTTGTGAAATGGGCTGCAATAAAAACTGGGGTGCAAGTTTCTTTGTTTTAAAATGATTTTTGTTCATCTGGGTAGATACTTAGTAATGGAATTACAGGATCAAACAGTAGGTCAACTTGTAGTTCCTTGAGGAGTCTTCATACTTCTTTCCAAAAAGGCTGTATTAGTTCGCAATCCCACCAGCAATGTAGAAATGTTCCCTTCTCTCCACATCTATGCCAACATCCACAGTTTGGGATTTTGTCACGTGGGCTAATCTTACTGGAGTTAGGTGATATGCTAAAGTGGTTTTGAGTTGCATTTCCCTGATGGTCAAAGATTATGATCATTTTTTTCATGTGTCTGTTGGGCATTTGCTCATCATCTTCAGAGAAGTTTCTGTTCAAGTCTCTTGACCACAAAGCAATGGGGTTGTTTGTTCTTTTCTTATTGATTAACTTCAGTTCTCTATAGAGTCTACTTATCACACCTTTGTCAGAATCATAATGTGCAAAAATCTTCTCCCTTTCTGAAGACTGTCTGTTTCATTTACTTGTAGTGCCCTTAGCCACACAGAAGCTTTTCAGCTTGATTAAATCCCAGTAATATTTTTTTGGCATTGCTTCAATTGCCAGGGGTGGTCCTTCTCATAAAATATTTTCCCAGGCCAGTATCTTCAAGCATTTTCTCTGAACTCTCTTCTAGTATTTTTATAGTTTCATGTTTTAACTTTAAGGGTTTTATCTAGTGAGAATCAATTTTTGTTAGTGGTGAAAGGCATGAGTCCAGATTCAGTCTTTTATAGGTCACTTGCCAGTTCTCCTAGCACTATTTGTTAAATAGGGAATCTTCTCTCCCCAATGCATGTTTGGAAAACCCCAAGGACTCGACTACAAAGCTCTTGGAAGTGATCAAGGAAGAGAATAGCATCTAAGGATACAAAATTAATACTTACAAATCAGTAGCTTTTATATATACCAACAATAGTCAAGCTGAAAATGTAATCAAGGACTCTAATTACTTTTATAGTAGTGCCAAAGAAGATGACATACCTGGGAATTTATCTAACAAAGGACGTGAAAGATCTCTATAAAGACAATTATGAAACCATGAGAAAAGAAATTACAGAAGATGTTAACAAATGGAAAAACATACCATGCTCATGACTGTAAATCAACATTGTTAATATGTCCATTCTACCCAAAGCAATCCACAGATTTAATGCAATCCCTATAAGAGGGCCAATGTCATACTTTAATGAACTTGAAAAAATAGTACTTCATTTTATACGGAATCAGAAAAAACCTCTAATAGCCAACACATTACTCAGAAATAAAAATAAATCTAGAGGCATCATGTTACCAGACTTCAGGTTATATTACCCATCTATAGTGAGCAAAACAGCATGGTACTGGCACAACAATAGAGATGTAGATAAATGGAATAGAATAAAAAATCTAGAGATGAACCCAGCCACATATCATCATTTGTTCTTTGAAAAGTGTAACAAAAATATGAAATGGGGAAAAGACTTCTTATTTAACAAATGGTGCAGGGAGAACTGCCTAGTGACCTGTAGCCTGAAACTGGACCCACACCTTTCACCATTAACAAAAATGAGTTTTATTGAACGGTAAATTTTTTGAGCCCTATTGTATTGTGCTAACAAAGTTCTGTTCTCGTGGAGCCACAAATAAATCTTAGGAATAGGCCTAAGAAAATGGCCTGTATGTAGGTCTCTGTAAAAGTTTTGAGACAGAGTGTGTTATGGTCCATTATTTCATTTCCAAGAAGCACAGTTGATAGCATTTCCAATTCACATGTGCAAGTTTCAATTTGCTTGGCTTATTGGTGTTACTGGGAGGGCTTCATTTGTTTCCGTCTGTGCAAATTTTATGTTTCCTAAATTCTGTTTATCTCGAAACTTTCATGATCACCCACATAAGCAATGGAAAGCATTTTACTGCTATCCTTTTGCTTTTTTCAACATGTTTTGGGTTTTCCACCATTTATAACCATTAACATTTACTTGGTTTTTCTGAAATATGGCATCTACATGTCATGGTAAAATAAATTGGAAACTATAGCTATCACAATTTTTTTTATTTCCGGAGTTTTAAGGCTTGTCAAATGAAATTAGGTTTTCTTAGAACAAAATTGGATGTTATTTCATTTTAGACACAGTGGATATTAGAAAACAAAAGTCTCACTTATGCACATGTGGATTATTTCCAATGCCTAATCATTTTAATTAATTCTCTATAAAAAGTATCATTACTTTTTAAGCTGGCACAACTATGCATATACATTTAGAGGCTAAATCTTCAAAGTGGAATTGTTGCTTCATATGTCACATAAGCTTAAATATTATTTAATAAATTGCCAAAATTTTCTCCCCCCAAAAGTGTATTTTTATACCCTCAATGAGTCAGAGACCATATGTTAAATAGAGAAGCATTTGGCCCATCTGTTTTGTTGTTTTTGTGTGTGTGGCTTTACTAATATTGATACATTTGTCTGTCTTAAGGTCCAAAGTCATTATAAAGTTATTTGAGAAAGAAGAGCCACGAGAAATGAAGGTGGTGGGTCCCAGGGAGTTCATGAAAAGTTAGAAAGCAAACCAACAACCAAACAATAAATCTAGATAGTAAGGCATAGAGCTTTCCAAAGACACTGAAGAAATTTTAGCTAGGGATTACAGTTGTAAGATGTTATTTGAAACTTATGAGAAAATAAAAGAAAAACCATCAACCTCTCAGAGAATATAACGGCTTAAAGTATTAGAGAAGAGACCTGGGACTGAGAAAAGAAACTGAGGGAAAGGGAAAAGAAAAATTTCAGACCCTTTTCAGTCACTGATTTATTCATTAAGCACTTAGCTGTAAATGAGAAGGAAAAGTCTTTCCCAATGAGTGAGGTGGGCCTTCAGAAGCTGGGCAAAGACTGAATAATTCAAACAGAGAAGACAGGTACATGTGAACTGTAGGAAAATATTCTAACTTTTGATTCAAGGATGGGACTGCTTTTGTTAGGAAAATGATTAATAATATGGGCTGCAAGGTTAACTATTTTTTTTTTTTTTTTTTTAGACAGAGTCTCACTCAGTTATCCTGGGTAGAGTGCCATGGCGTCATCATGGCTCACAACAATCTCAAACTCTTAGGCTCAAGTGATCCTCATGCTTCAGGGCTTTTTTTTAATTTTAAATTTTTAATAGAGACAGAGTCTTGCTCTTGCTCAGGCTGGTCTCAAACTCCAAGAGCTCAAGCCTTCCACCCCGCTTGGCCTCCCAGAGTGCTGGGATTACAGGTGTGAGCCACCACATCCAGCCTATGGAAGGTCAACTTCTAATTCCATGGATTGAAAAGAGGCAGGAAAATAAAGAGATAGATACATCGGTACTCTTCTCATAGTACGAGAAAGGGGTTGAGACTTGAAGAAGTAGGGAAAAAAGGGCCTGATCTCAATAAAAAGATCATGTGGGCCCTTAAGTCTGTAGAAGACAATGGTGAGTCAAGAACTGGCCTTAAAGGAGTGTCTAAAGACCTTCGGTAACTAAATAATATCTGTCATCCTGGTTTTAAATGTTTAATTGTCTAAAATCTTCAAGAAGGCTGCTATGTACAGACACACACCTGGTTTAGAACAAAAAGAGGAACCATCACTAAGAGGTGGCAAGCAAGTGAGACTGA
Organism: Otolemur garnettii; assembly: GCF_000181295.1. NCBI lineage: Eukaryota > Metazoa > Chordata > Mammalia > Primates > Galagidae > Otolemur > Otolemur garnettii. The sequence continues at coordinate 9,994,652 of NW_003852410.1, forward strand.
AAGATCAGCAGAAGCTAAAACTCAAAGCTGGAGGTCCCTGTGAGACTATAGTGGCCCCAGAATTGTCATAAAATATGGGGAAGCCTTTGTCCAACACTCCAGATTGTTCCATCCTCCTAAAACTGGAGATGCCTGTAGTTAGCACCTAACTCAATTCATTCACCCAGTTAAAACCTTAACAGAAATATAGGCAATAGTATATTATAAGAGAAAGACCATGAAGTGAGAATTGGGAGAACTGGTTTCAGTGTTCCATCATCTTCCTTCTGATAGTAGTGTACTCTTGAGCAAATTTCTACATTGAGAATGTAACCATATCTCACTATCAGACCTAGGTAAATCCATACCTAAAGTCTATATCAAACATTGCACCAATACATTAAAACTATTGCTACCAATAACTATCTTCATGTTTGAATTTCCTCTTATATAAGAAGATCATACATCTTCTACCATGTCTAAATAAAGTTAAAAGATATTTAGATACCCCCCTTCATACTTTTCAATTTCCAGATCTTTAGAATAATAGCTACACATTAAGAAAAAACCCAGAAAGGTATTCTAATTAAGGCCTGCTTTTTACAAAGGCATTGTCATTATCACTTGAGCAGTTTCTAAAGCGCTTGGGAAAAGGAGATTCTATACTTATCTTCCAAATCTCATACCAGACCTTGACATCACCAAGTCTGCCTCCATCAAAATCAAATTTTTGGGTATGTTGAAGGGTGTTCTGAAGGACTGGAGAACATCAGTTTCACTCTTTCAAAATTCGTCTTCAGAACCAAATAACTTCTATTGCCATTTTAATGCTGGTTTTCTTCTGTTTTTTAGTTTGAAAATCATGTCACAATCCTAGTTAAGAATAGGGATATTTTTGTCCAAACTTAATCTGCAATTCTTGTTCCCGTCTGAGATAGCTCAGAATCCTACTTTGTTTTCTAGCTGTTTGTGGAATTGTCGCAGTGACACTCATGAAACTTGTTTTATCCCTGTGCAAATTCAATAAAAACTAAATGAGTTCTGCAAAGTACAACATTTCTTCAGAAATGTAAACACTTCCTGTGGGACTATTAAAAGATTTCCACCTTTTTTCTTCATTCTTCAATGCAGCATTACTTTAGATTATAATAAAAATGAATGAGATAAGATTTCCTTAATGCTATCAGCTGAAGGAAGGAAGGAAAGAAGGGAGGAAGGAAGGAAGGAAGGAAGGAAGGAAGGAAGGAAGGAAGGAAGGAAGGAAGGAAGGAAGGGAAGAAAGAAGGAAGAAAGGAAGGAAGGAAGAAAGGAAGAAAGGAACCAAAACTGCACTCAACACTCCTCTCTGTAAACTTTCTTCACCTTTTCAAGAGTGATAACTAACTCTGTAAGAATTTTACTTCCCCAAAGGAGAAAAGACAACTCACACCTCCTCTCAGCAAGGAGCACTGGGGATTCTTCTTGGTAGCATTTCCACCACCCCTGGGATGCATTATTCCATGGAGAGGATCTTTTGGGCTACACTAAAATGTGTCAGGAAGGTTGACTCTCGTTATCAATGAAATAAAATAAAACACATTCCTTGTTGTTCTGATGCAAAGATTGCTTTCTCCTTTATAGTGATTTGCTATTCTCTTTGATATCAGTGAAGGCTTCCTGCATCTATTCTCCATAGTCAAGGGAGAGAAAGGGGATTACCCAATACGGCAATTCCTGAATGACTCCTTCCTGTCTTGAAATATACTAATTATCTTTTGAAGAGTGACTTACATTAGTGCAGAGTCAATCTCTCTAATGATTCCTAGCTGCAAGGCATTTTTCTTTTATACTACCACAAATACTTTACATCAATCTTATTTATCATTGATCCTTGCAGCATTTTTGTCAGAGTGGCTAATCATTTCTCTTTGGACAAAAAAAAAAAAAAAAAAAAAAATGGGGGCTTTGAATGCTGACCATAGTAACTCATTATATACCCAAACAATTTGATTTGTGCACCATCAGTGTTGGTGATAACGCGAAATTCATGTTACTAAAGTGTTATTACTCACTGCCTAAAAGCTTTGTGTCAGTGTTACTTTATAGCAAAGTCCTCCTGCCAACAACTGATTTCAAGCAGGAAATTTGTATCTAAAGAGGATGTCTCCAAATTCAATTTCATCTAACCCAATTTATTTAGTTTGATTGTAGTCACAGTCAATAATTGCAAAAGACCTCAAAAATTATAGATACAGAAAATCTACCCTTTTGCCCTAAGTGCTACTTCACTGACTTTGGGGTTGCTATTTGAAAACTATCTTCATTTTTGACCATGATTATTTCATGAGAAACCTTTTACAGTATGAGAAATGACTGCTGTTTTGTTATATTATGAACAATGGAAATCAGTAAATCTAAGTCAAATGCTGGGATAGTCTTTAAAAGGAGTGTGGTTTGAGAATTTCTACAAAGCATTTCTGGGTGGCGCCTATGGCTCAAAGGAGTAGGGTGCTGGCCCCGTATGCCTGGGGTGGCAGGTTCAAATCCAGCCCTGGCCAAAACTGCAAAAAAAAAAGCATTTCTAGTCCTTGACTAAATGATCTTGAAGTTTCTGTGCATAAATTGAATCTATGAAATTTATTGATTCATTTTGGGTTCCCCCAACATGTTCTACAAAGCAAATATCACCCTGATACAAAAACCAGGAAAGGACCCAACATAAAAGGAAAGCTGCAGACCAATATTATTAATAAATATCGATGCAAAAATATTCAAGTGAGACCCTAGCAAATGGAATACAGTTACACATTTAAAAAATTATACATCATGATCTGATAGGCTTTATCTCAGGGATGCAAGTTTGGTTCAACATGCATAAATCCCTAAACGTTAGTTACCACATAAGTAAATGCAAAAACAAAGACCATATGATTCTCTCATTAGATGCAGAAAAGGAATTTGAAAAAATTTAGCATCCTCTTCTGACAACAACACTTAAGAACATAAGCATAGATGGGACATTTTTTAAACACATAGAAGCCATCTACAACAGTCAATAATCATATTGAATGGAGTAAACCTCAAAGTACTTTAGAACTGGAACCAGAAAAAGATGTCCGCTATTACCAATGTTATTCAATATAATGCTCAAAGTTCTAGCCAATGCAACCAGGCAAGAGAAGGACATCAAAGATACTCAGATAGGGACAGAAAAGGTCCAACTGTCACTCTGTGACTGTGGATGATCTAACCTTATACTTGGAAAACCCCAGGGTCTCAACAACAAGGCTCCTAAAAGTGATCAAGGAATACAGTAACATCTTGGGATACAAAATTAATGGCTACAAATCAGTAGCCTTCATATATGCCATTAATAGTCAAGCTGAGCATCAAATCAAAGACACAATACTCTTCAGAGTAGTTTCAAAGAAAATGAAATACCTGGGACTATACCTAACAAATAATGTGAAAGATCTCCATAAAGAGAACTATGAAAGAAAGAAAGAAATAGCAGAAGACATTAGCAAATGGAAGAACATGCCATGCTCATGGTTGGGAAGAATCAACATTGTTAAAATGTCCATATTACCCAAAGTGATCTACAGATTCACTGCAATCCCCATCAAAGCACCAACGTCATACTTTGAAGAACTTGAAAAAAATAGTACTTCATTTTGTGTATGACCAGGGAAAAAAATGGCTAATGAGATTTTAAGAAAAAACAAATCTGGAGGCTTCATGTTATCAGACTTCAGGTTTATACTTATAAGTCTACAGTGATCAAAACAGCATGGCACTGGCACAAAAATAGAGATATAGATCTATGGAACAGAACAGAGAAATTACAGAGGAATCCAGCCACATATCACCCTCTGATCTTTCATAAACCTAACAAAAGCATGCATTGGGAGAAAAAATACCTATTTAATAAATGGTTCTGGGAGAAGTGGTTAGCCACATGTAGAAGTCTGAAACTGGACCCACACCTCTCACCACAAATATTGACCCCCACTGGATGAAGAATTAAATTTCAGACACAAACAAAAATAAAACTCTTAGAAGAAAGTGTGGCAAAAACTCTTGACATTATCAGCCCGGCAGAAGAATTTATAAAGAAGACCTCCTTGGCATCACAGCAACACCAAAAATAAATAAATCAGGTATCATCAAGCTAAAAAGCCTTTGCACAGCCGAGGGTACAATAACTAAATCAAACAGACAACCTTCAGAATGGGAGAAGATGTTTTCATGCTAGGAATCTGATAAAGGTCTGACAATTGAAATCTACTGAGAATTCAAATTAATCAACAAGAAAAGAGCAGACAATCCCATTCAGAAGAGGGCAAGAGACTTGAACAGAAACTTCTGTAAAGATGGCAGATAAATGGCCAAGAAACACATGACAATATCCTCACTGGCCCTAATTATCAGAGAAATATAAAATGAAACCACCCTGAGATATTACCTAACCCTAGTGAGAATAGCCCACATCACAAAATCCCAAACTGCAAATGCTGGCATGGATGTGGAGAGAGGGGAACACTTTTGCACACCTGGGGAGATGGCAAACTAATACAGCCTCTACGGAAAGAAGTATGGAGAATTCTCAGAAAGTTTAAAGTAGACTTTCTATTTGATCCACAATCCCATTATTGGCTTCTATACAGAAGAAAGAAATCATTTTGCCCTAAGGACATTTTCACTACAATGTTTATCACAGCTCAATTTATAATCACCAAGACATGGACTCAATCCAAGTGCCCATCAACCCATGAATGGATTAACAAAGTATGGTGTATGTATACCATGGAATACTATACAGCCATAAAAGATGGAGACTTTACATCTTTAGTATTTACCTGAATGGAGTTGAAGCATATTCTTCTTAGTAAATTATTTCAAGAATGGAAAAACAAGTATCCAATATTAATATGAAACTAATAGAAAAACAACTACACACCCACATGAGAGAAAAATACAAGTATCTTAAAGTGGGAGAGAGTGGGGTAGAGGGAGGGGGGAGGGGAAAAGGAGGGGGATTGGTAAGTGCTTACCTAATGCACACAATGTGAGGGTACACAACACACCTCCTGGACACCAATGGATGAGGGGCTCAGCCACAACTTGAACTTTACCTTAGAAATTCAAACAATGTGACCTAATAATTTGTGCCCTCATATTAATCTGAAATAAAACAAAATAAAAAAAATTAAAAAAGGATAAGTACTCCCTTGGGTCCAATGCTTATGTTTGTCAGGATTTCATGAGGAAGGGATAAGGTATTAATAACCCCCAATTCAATATATTAAAATCATCTATCTGGGTAAAAATAAAATTACAAACACATGGAAGCAAGCAAAGTAAGTATTTCTTCACACAAAACCTAATTTGTTGACATCTGCTGAATATCTTCTCCTACAGTAATGACAGAAACCATGCCACTTTTAATATCCATCTGCAGAAGATTAGTTTTCCTAAAGCAGTCCAGCCAATAAAAGTGCCACAGGAACAAAATGGAATAATTAGTTTGAAGAGCTATTAATTGTGGTAATTACATATTTCTTCTTTTGTTAAACCAGGAAGGGTTAAATGTGCCGGAGATTCCACTGTGTGTTACCCACCAAAATCAATAGAAACCACATTCCCACACTGATCATCACCCTGAACTTTACTTCTAAAATTTTATCAGAAGAATCTGAGTGATCACCCATCCTTTTCATCAAAATGTTCTTCACTACATCTAGTAGATATTTAAAAATTGTTAAATATACATCTACAGAAGTGTCCTTTTGGCCATGTTGATGAATATAAACCTATATATTTTAGGTTTATTTTTAGTTTTCTACCTCTAACTATGTACTCCAACTATACTAAAGAGTAAAACTTATATTATTTTAGCTTTAGGAAGCCAGGTGCAAGAATAATTTATAACTCAAGTCATAGTAAAAATAGCTGGCAGATCAGATTATATAAAACTTTGTATCCTGATAATTATTTTTAATGTTGATAATTTAATTGATCAATTTTAGGGTAATTTGAAGAGACACCTTTTTTGTAGCATTAGTTCACAAATAATGTGATAGCAGTTAAACAAAAAAACTAGTTCTAATAATTGAGTTTTTAAATGGGCAAAACTACTAAGAAGACAAATTTAAAGAAAATGTTTTATCAGAAGTATCTGTCAGGATTTCTGGATAAATAATAAGGAATACATGATTTGGATGAGAGGAAGAGAAGAAAATCAGTCATAGAGCTTCTGAGATGTTGCTGATAAAACTGTCAGACTCTATGCAAAAGGAAATAGCAAACAAAATAAATTGCTGTGTGTTACAATATTTAGAAAAGCTGCATTGGCATAAACTGTTCGTTGGCATATTGTATTCCAACTTTTCTCCGGAAATTTCATGTTTCAAATGTGACTGAAACAAAAGGAGTTAGGGAATCACAAAAAGATTTACCAATGTGTGTGAGACTGAATCAGAAAACAGGTTTACAGGTAGGTGGAGTGGCGTTCACTCCTTCCAGATGACGTAAAGGCATTCGTGAACATATATTAATACATTCAAGATGTAACTACTGTTCTCATCATTGTACTCCCACATATGTTTTATATATATTCTCTGATTTAACTACAAAGGTTGTCATTTCTTCAAAGAACTGTGACCCTTATCAAGGCCGTGCTGAAAGAGACTGAAAATTAACTTAAAAATCTGATTTCTTGAGACGGGGTGCTCATACTGTTTATTCCTCATTTGTTCTCTTGAAATTCCTGTTCTAAGATGAACAGTATATATCAATCGGCTATGGTTCATGAATAGTCTATAGCAATCAGCAAAAGATGTTGCAGCTTATTAAATTTGCAGTGTCTTTTATGAGCCTCTCTGTTCATTGTCTGTCTTAAAGAGCTTTGCACTTCCTGTAAAGGATGATAAATATAGCAGTAGGTTCTCTTTTAAATGTTTACATTCTAGAGACCAATAAATAGCTTCTCTGTTTCCTACTGGAAATTATGAAAGTAATCATCATGCAGATGTACAAATGGCTCCATTTATTCTTCTGGCTGCTGGGTTCGACTAGGTTAGCTGCAGGAAGTTAAAGAAATTACAGTAAAATCGTGTTAAATGTTTTTTTTCAGCATAGCTCCATACATGAGAAAATAACCTCAAAATCAAGCCTTTTGGAAAGCTTAGTGTATTTATCATCAAGAATTCATATGTATTTCACATAAAAAGAAAATGATGGTTATTATTTGTCAGGTGAAGTTCAATGAGAATTCCCTCCATGGCAAAAAGAGGAATTCTGGCGAGAAGTCAAAGCCACTGACTGCCATTTAGCAGAAGCCATGGCTGGAGGATGCATGAGATTTTAAAGCAGTATTTCCCAAGGTGGGAATTGCAGCTATAAGGCTCCTCCTGGTGGATTCTAAACTGATTTATAACCCAGCTGAAAACAAAAAAATACCTCGGTTTGGATAGACATGGGTCACAAAACAGAGCATTGATTAAAAGGGAAGGTTCTGTCTGAAGCACAATAGTTTCTCAATAAATGCCGGCAGTGATCACGGCAGTTGCGGTTGTCACTGTTATTATTATATAAACATCTATGGCTAAGAGACACTTGCTAGTAACCCATCTAGGTTATCAGAATTATTAAAACATTTATTTAAAATTAAGGAGCCACTAGTGTTTCCTGAGGACTTCTTTCCACCTTCTTTTAGAAACCTTATTGCAGCCCATTGCTTAGCATTTTTGCTTAAATCGGCAGTTGAAATTCTCAGTAATATACTTTATCATTGTTGTCTTGGATTGATCGTGATTTTACAATAGCCATTCTTCATGAATTAATCCCTGTATTTTTGTTGCTGTTTTCTGAGACAGAGTCTTGTTCTATGGCCAAAGTGTAGATACCGTGATATCTTCATAGCTCATGGCAGCCTCAAACTCCTGGGTTCAAGCAGTCCTCCTGCCTTAGCCTCCCAATCAGTTTGGACTACAGGCATGTGCCAACATGTTCAGCTATTTTATTATTATTATTTTTTTAGAAATGAGGTCTCTTTATGTTGCTCAGACTGATCTTGAACTCAAACTCCTGAGACCAAGCCTCCCATGTTCTAGGATTATAGGTGTAAGCCACTGCACCAGGCCTCCTGTATTAATCTGCATTCATCATTTGCTTTTAATTGCTGTTCTATGTCACCTGAATGGTTATTTAAAATCTCTTTATTCTTAGCTATAACTCACTTTTATACTCCAACTGGCAAGTAGAAACTTCTGAGATAGGTGAACCACATAGTGCATTCTCTTACCTATGTTTGTTTTAGGATTATTAGTCTTCCTAAAATCTTAGAAGTTGGAAATAATTAAGTACCACTGTTCTAGAGGCATAAGAAAGTCAATAGATTTTGGAAAACTTTCAACTTTTTCTGATAGATTAATAAGATGTTACCTTTCCAAGTAATCCTTGAATGGAGATCTGTTATAATGTATTCAACTCCTAATTTTTTTCTTTTTTTTGAGACAGAGTCTCCCTTTTTGCCCTTGGTAGAGTGCTCAGGTATCACAGCTCACAGCAACCTCAAACACTGGGGCTTCAGTGATTCTCTTGCCTCAGCCTCCCAAATAGCTGGGACTCCAAGCGCCTGCCACAACACCCAGCTATATTTTGTTGTTGTTGTTGTTGTTGTTGTCATTGTTGTTTGTCAGGGCTGGGTTAGAACCCAGCAACCCTCAGCCTAGCTGCTAAGCTACAGGTGCCAAGCCTCAATTCCTAAATTTTATTTCCTCTGCTCCTTCCTTCCCTCCCTCCCTCTTCCTTTCTTCCCTTCCTTTCTTCCTTCTTTTCTTTTCTTTTCCTCCATTTCTCCTCTTTATTTCTCCTTTCCTAACATTTTGTTTACTGAGCACCTAAAAATATACCAGACCTTTGCTATGATCTAAAAGCAATATCATTATTGTTTGAGGGAAGGACATAAAGCAAGTCATTGCTTTCTAAGAAGTCTAGTCTCCTTTTGGAGGCAGAGGAATGAAACAAAGATGAGACTTCAGAGAGGCATGACATTCTGCCTGAGTTGCAGAAAAGGGTGGAGTTTTTAGGGCCAACTCATATCAGACGAAGGAAATAGCTGTCAAATTTATGGTAAACTCTCAGTCTTTATCTACTGGACCTAGTAGGAGAACACGACGCTCTCAGCCCTTCGCTTTTGAAATCCTTTGTTGGCTTCCTCGTCACTGCTCTTCCTTTATTCTCCTCTTCTGTAACTAGTTGCTCCTTTGTGGTCTCATTCTCAAGATATGTTTCCTACCTAAATGTGTGTCTTTAGTCCAAAGTCCTCCCCAACCTCCTGTCTAGTATATCCAAATGCCCTTTCAAGGTCTTCCAGTAGGTGTTTAGGAAGCATTCTGAGCATAATTTTCTCCAGACTGAACAAATACTAGAAAGGTCCTGAAGAGTGAAAATGCTTGTAACATGTAAGTAACAGCAACAAAGCTACTTTTGTTGAAGCAGAGTAAGTCAAGAGAGTGATAGCAGAAAGGTCTGAGAGCAAGCCGGAGGCATGGTTTTCTCCATCCACTGCTTACACCTATTTGATGATGACCTAGTACCCTCTACATCCAAGAAATGGTGAACTCTGTTGTTTACTTGCTTAGGGCAAGTATCTGGAAACATTTCTCTCTCATACGTAGTAGCTTTACCCCTAGATTTTCAAAAACAATGTAGAACATTGATTTTTTTTTTAAATATAAGCAATACTCAATATAGCTTGACAACAATATTGACAAGATGGGACATCTTCATCCAAGCCACGTCATCTGTTGTCTGGACCATTGGTTACCATGCTTCTGTCCTTGTTCCCCTACAGACTATTTTCCTCACAGTCCCAGATCCTTATATGATGAGATCATGCCAATATTCTGCCAAAAACTTTGTGGCGACTTCGCTCAAAAGACCCAAATGTCTCACCAAGGACTGTGATGCCCGCCTGTATTATCCAGTCCAGGCAATCAATACAGAGTGTTGGTATCATGAAAATACTGGTATAGTGGGAATGGAAAGGAATAGAGGTGAGAATATAAGGATATTGAAAAGGGATTGGTCATAGGAACTTGTGCCTGATAGCCACTGTAGCTGTTCACATAAACACGTTTAAGATTATTTGAAAGGGCAGGCACTCTGCTCCATTTTCCTCTTTTAATTTCTATTCACCAAGATTATTATTTTATACTCATGCGGAAGATGATGAATAGAAATATTTCCTAAACATGATTTTCATTCTAAGGAACTTAACTGAAGATTTACAATTGCCTTGCAATAGAATTAATAGAAGAGATTTATTGCGAAACCTCTTCTGCTGTATTATGTTAGGCTGGTTATGATAGCTCTAAGGTCTTTGAGCAATTCACTCTAAGTACCTCTTATTTTCCTATGTCTCATTTATTTCTACTATATCTTGCTTATGTTAGGAATAATTTGGTTTTCTTCCTTGGAACCTGCGGATCCTTTCACAATTAAAGTACCTGTAGTTTCTTTTCTGTGTCACTTTTTGCCTCAGGCCCCCTCTCTTTGGTAGTTGCTGACATTCTTCCAAAATGCCCATAACAAAATTATGATGCTAATACACTTGATGGGTCTATTAATGTCAGGGAATTCTATTGATTTGTTTTTCTTCATCTTTAGATTGACATCATCAATCCTCATTTGCAAGAACAGGATGTCACTTTGAAAAAGTGGCAGTGAAACCATAGTATAGATAATTTCATTTTTTGTCATTCAAAAAAAAAAAAAATACCTGAACTCTCTTGCTTAAGTCTCAGCCGCTAAGAAGAACTAGCTAATGGCTATGTTATTATACAACAGTAAAAGATTAAAATGAGAAGCGATCACTTAGACTATACATCTCATTTGTGAGGAGGACACTGAGGTGTGAAGTCACTTGCCCAGGGACATGTTTACAGATGGGAAACCTTGCTAGAGACATTATAACAGATGTGATGTCTTTTAGGGAATTATGTTGCTCATGGTGTTGTCAAGTAAGAATTAGAAACTCAACTCGGTTGGAAATGTTATGTAATACATACATACTTTATTAAAATATATATATATAAGTTTAATGCTTGCATATTTCCATTAATATACACCATGATTAAGGAAAGCAAAATAATGATACTTCTGCTATATCTACCTAGGAAAATGAAGAGGGAAGTATTGATCAATATTTAACAAATCAATCACCTCGAAACCCCAAGTCATTTTTCTTAACCTCCCAGCTTACGGCACCTGACAGACACTTTCTGTGTCATATGCATGAAGTCTGCAGTGGGTGGGGCCCCACAGGCGAAATCCATTTTAATTATATTCACACTGACATTTGAGCATGTTATAGAAGGAAATAGGTTTACTTTTGCAATTTGTGTCTACTTAAGCCTTTTTTTACCGCTAATGGCACTGTTGAGTATTAGTCATTAAAAAGTGTTTATTCAGACCTATCCATTTATGAAGCACTTCTCCATTCCCAGCAGTCTCTAAGCTCAGGTCTTAATTGTTAATACATATGTCTCTGAACTTCATTTGCAAATTCACTGAAACGCTTTTGCATTTCAAAATGAGAAAAAACAACGGCGCGCAATAATGTAGATTTAGTTTATATGGATGTTTAGCTGCACTTTGGTTTAAAAGTGAAAGGACAGGCTGTGTGATCCACAGTTCCTCAGACAGTATAATGCCCTTATTCTTGGTATGAACAAGTTCATGGATCTATAAGTTGAAAGAAAAAAAAAGGAAAGATAGAAAAGGAAAGAAAAGAAAAGCCACAAAGGTCCTGTGCCATGGCTCATTGCCTGTAATCCTAGCACTCTGTGAGGACAAGCAGGGAAGATTGCCTGAAGCCAGGAGTTCAAGTCCAGCATGAGCAAGAGCAAAACCCTGTTTCTTCAAAAACTAGGAAAATGAGCCGTGAATGGCGATGCCCACACACCTGTGGTTCCAGATACTAGGAGGCTGAGGCAGGAGCATCATTTGAAGTCACAGTGAGCTATGATGATGCCACTGCATTTTAGCTAAGGAAGACAAAGTAAGTCTCTGTCTCACACCCCCAACCCTCAACCCCCCTCAAACACCACACAAAAACCAACAAACACAGCAGATATGCACTTTGCTTACTTCAAAAAGCATTCAAAAAAACTTTTTGCCTATTACATGTTTATTAAGGGCACACCTTTTATGTAAACTTTTATTTTATAAAACAATGAAAACATTTAAAAATTTTGAAAGATAGATGTCCGTTTGAAAATGTTTTAAAAATTGTTGTCTAATGATAACACAGAACAATCATGCAGGATAGTTCTACAACTTTGTGTCCACATCTATCAGTCTCTACAAGGGCCGCATAAAAGCACCTCAACCAACAAGAGTAATTAAAAACCATTTCCAGTCTCTGCCTCCCTCAGTCCCCACGCGTTCCTTTGTATACCACTTTGGTCATAGACTAGTTTTAGTCCTTTCTGTCTTCTTCCACCTTTTCAATAGGTTTTTTCCCCTAATTTGCATTACAAAGCAGAGGCCATATGCAAAGATAAAATTTTCTTAAAGGGAGGTAGGAAGATGGTCGAAGCCTGGGTGAGAGGACAGGAACAAACTCTTGCAGTTATTAAATCCTATTCCTCTTCTATCATATGAGTTCACAAACGCTTGATCTACTGTACAAAAGGACGAGTATTAATAACAGGGATCACTGGCTGAAAGGTTTAGATCACAATGTCACTTACAGACTTACTAATGGTTTCCACTGCACCAAATATTTTATGCAAAAGCATCAAAATTTAGAGAAAAGATCCAATTGACCGAATGCAATAATGAAAAACTAAAATAGTGATAACACTTTGTGAGACCACTGAATTTGTGGTGGGAGTAAGCATTGACTAGGTTATAACTTAAATAGATGAGAAAGTATAATTCTTTTTTATTGGCCAGTAACACAATAGGACTGGCAATTTGTATCAATGACCACTGCACAATAAAGGAAGCAGTGAAGGCTACAAGATGGGATTCTCTAACATCTCTATTGTGTCCACTTCTGTGAAAATATGAACAGACTCAATGAAAAGGTGCTGAGTTTCCAAATTGATGAGAAACCATCTTAAATTAGGAAATGTGTCATATAAAGAGGAGATGACATGACGGAGAGGGGACACATATAATAGCTGTTTTTGACAACATATTGGATGTTTTAGCAGATAGATCTGGGTTTAAATTCATTTGTATAGCTTTCATGATCTAGAACTAGAATGGATTAAGTGAAGCAAGGGAGAGCTCAATTTGAAGAGAGGAGGCATTTTCTAATTATCAGACATCCTAAGAAAAAAAGCTGAGCACTGGGGACTGCTGGGTATTTGGACACTCAGTGAGAGCATTTCAAGAGAATGAAAGAGAAAGAGGTTGGAAGAGGGAAAATTCTGAAGTGCTAAAAAGCCTTACAATTCTTGAGAATTTCAGATTGAAGAGGCTGAGCCGATCTAAATAAAAAGTCTAGTCAGTTGTAAATAGAATGTCTCTTTGTGTTTGAGTGAATGTTCCAAAGACTTTAAAAATGTTAAAATTTTATCTTCATGAAACAAGCATATCCACATACCCCATGCCACTGGCCTCCAAATGCATCATCATTGAATAATTAGCCACAGCAATAAAACCCACAATAACATAATTTACCATATATTGAGCATTCAATAAATTCACGTATACATCTGCCAGTAAGTGCTTTATAAAACGTTCCCTCATTCAAATGCCATATACTGTTGGGGAGACAGGGTGGGATTTGTGAATTCGACAGGACACCCAGCTCATAATTAAAAGAGCTAGAATTTCAACTCAGATTTGTGCGAGGTTAATCTCTACACCTAACTGTTATACTATTTATACTATTGTTATTCCTTGTTCTATAATGTTCCTTTAAGTGAAACATAAAAAATAGAGCATAGAAGTCAATAATATGCAGAAGAGAATGTGCTCACATATCTCCAGAAGTAGGTCTGTGATTCATAAAATTTCCAAAAGCATTCAGTAACAATGTGGAGGCCTGTTTTTTGCAGGGTTTTTTTTTGGCTGGGGCTGGGTTTGAACTCGCCACCTCCGGCATATGGGGCCAGTGCCCTACTCCTTTGAGCCACAGGCTCTGCCCAAGGCCTGTTTTTAAGTAAAACTCCCACGTGAAGCGATGGCCATTTTGTGATATAATGATTAAATCTTATAATTGTTCCTTCTAAGTTGAATGCTACCACTACTTACATGAAAAATCAGAAGTAATTCATTACAATTCCTCAGTGAGGTGAATTATTTAATTATAGCTCATAAATATAGAAAGGTTTCTATTTCTATGTCTTTGACAAAACTATTCCCTAGCATACCTGGGAAGGAATCTGATCAGGTAGCAAAAATGTCTTTGTGAAATTTTAGAGAATAAGGGGCAAAGGGAGAGAGCAAGACCACACATTTTTCTTTTTTAAAAAGAATCTTGTTGAACTTTTAATGAGACATAAGGGCAGTGATTACGGTAAAGTAAGTTTTTTTTTTCTTTTGAATTAAAACCTAACTCAAAGTGTAAAACTGGAAATGGTGATAGCATGTACATCAAACCTACCAAAGGGCAATCAGTGATGCTTCACTTACAGTGATTCTTCATGTGTCCAGAAAATAATTGGTAATCTCAAATGTCAAGAACATAGTTGAAAATGTTAAAAAAAAAGAAACAGAAAAAAAAATTAACAGCAAAATATGAGCTCAAAATCTACACACAAAGGCTAAGTCACTCTACCTAAAGAAAATCTATCAGACCTTTTGTAGACTGGCTAAAGCTTAGGTATTTGATATATTAATTCTTAGAAATTTATGTCAGCAAATGATTTCGATAGGCAACTAAACCAACAGTCTAAAATCGAGAAAAAGAACAAAATATAACAATTAGCCACAATAATTTACAAGTGCATTTTGGGATAATAATTTGTGGATATGAGTTTCTTTTATCTGGCTTGGCTACCAATGGCAGAGGAAAACTCAAAGCAAGGTTTTGTCTTTTTTTAATTTCAGATTAATATGAGGGTACATAAAATGAGGCTACATTGTTTGCCTTTGAAGGTAAATTCCAAGTTGTAGCTGTGTCCTTCCCCCAGGAGGTGTCATATACTTGTGCGCTGCACCTGTTGGGCAGGAACTTACTGAATCTCCTTCTCCGCTTCTCCCCTTTTGAATTTAATTGAGTTTTTCTTTTATGTGGACCTGTAGTTTTTTCAATTTTGTATTTAGTACATGTGATGCTTCCTTTTCCATCCTTGTGATATGTTACTTGTGAGAATGTTCTTTAAATCCTTCCAGGTTGTTACAAAACATATGAGATAGCCATGAATGGGATTCCACGGGGTATGTATCCCACGGTTTATCCATTCATGGGCTGAAGGACTAGGGTTGTTTAACATCTTTGCTATTGTGAACTGAGTTGCTATATACATGTGAGCGCAAATGTCTTTATGGTAAAATGACATTTCTTCCTTTCAATAGATACCTAGCAATGAGATTGCAGCATCCAATGATAAGTCTACTTTTAGTTCTCTGAGGAATCTTCACACCTTGTTCCCTATAAACAAGTATAACACTCCTACCAACAATATGGGCGTGATCCCTTCTCTCTGCACCCACGCTAGCAGCATCACCTTGTGATGTTGGCTGCTCTTCCTGGGGTTAGGTGATATCTCAAAGTGGTTTTGATTGGTATTTCTCTGATGATTAGGGGCAATGAGCATTTTTTCAGGTGTCTGTTGGCCATTCATCTACTCTCGTGAAAAACGATTTTGTTCGTATCTGTTTCCCAGTTATAAATTGGATTGTTTGCTCTTTTCTTGTTGATTTGCTTGAGTTCTTTGTAGATTCTGGTTATCAGCCCTTTGTCAGATTCATAGCGTGAAAATATCTTCTCCTATTCTGAAGACTGACTCTGCTTTGTTGATCATGTCCTTAGCTGTGCAGAAACATTTTAATTTGGTCATATCTCAGTGATTTATTTTTGTTGTTGCTGCAATTGCCAATATTGTCTTCATAAATTCTTTTCCCAGGCTAATAAGATTCAGAATGTTCCCTGAAATTTCTTTTAGTGTTTTTATAGTTTTGTGTCTTAGATTTAAATCTTTTTATGCATTATGAGTTAATTATTTTTCCTCCTCCTCCTCTTCTTCCCCTTCCCCCTCCTCTTTTTCTCCTCCTCCTCTTCCTCCTCCTCTTCTTCCTCTTCCTCTTCTTCCCCTTCCTCTTCCTCCTCTTCCTCCTCCTCCTCCTCTTCTTCCTCTTCCTCCTCCTCCTCCTCTTCTTCCTCTTCCTCTTCCTCCTCCTCCTCCTCTTTTTCTCCTCCTCCTCCTCCTCCTCCTCTTCTTCTTTCTTTCTTTCTTTCTTTCTTTCTTTCTTTCTTTCTTTCTTTCTTTCTTTCTTTCTTTCTTTCTTTTCTTTCTTTCTTTCTTTCTTTCTTCTTTCTTATTCTATCCCAGAGTAATGAGACGTGTTCCCCATAAAATAAAACACTTTCTGGAAAGTTGAGTTATGATGGCGGTATAAACACAAAGTAAAATCAGTGATTTTCTGTATGTATTTACCAACTACATATAACAAACACAATCTTATTTAACATGAGATCTCTATACACAGAGTGAAACAAACTTCAACAATTTTCTTCCTAGATTGAGCTGTAATATGGGTCTAATGAGTACCTGATGTCAGAAAGTTTTTGCTTGTTTAATTTAATATAGGAAAATATTATTCCAGTAAATGAGGGTAAAGATGACTTTTTGTAAGAAAAAAATGTGTTGAAAAGTGACATTCTTTTTTTTTTTCTTCAATTTAAGGATGTTTCTTGAATGTTAGAAACTCCGTAGAAAAGAAAAACAGTATTTTAAATTTGAACTTTCTTCAATGTGTCTCCTGTTTTGAGTCACAACAAAACAGAAAATGTATCATGATTATTCCCCATTGCTTTCTCCTTCGATTGCAATTGATTTTTATTAGTAACTACAAGCATCAGAAGAAGAATTTCGGTCTCTCTTAATGAACTGAGGTGTGCAGGTGCATATGAATATGTTCATAAAAATTAGGGCTCTCAAGTGCACAAATTCTCTCCAATTTTCTACAATATTTTCTGTTTCTTATCATTATGACTAAATAACGATGGCAAAACTAATGATGCCATTACCCTGTAATTGGGAATTGAGGCTGTTTAGCAATGATAAAGCATGCACTGAGCAGAGTTAATGGGCCAACCAGGCAGCCCCACTGGGTAGCTAGTCCACAGAGCAAGGAGACTGAACAGTTACAGGGTAGAATGTTGTTCATAAAAGTCAGCGAGCATCAGGAAATAGCTTTCACAGAGTGTTGTGTACAGCTCTGTCCGCCTAGGGAAAGTTAAGAGAGCTCAAATAAAGATGTGAAGGGATCCCTGATGTGAAATGTAAAGAGCCATCTTTTCTCTATGATTCAACCTTTTAGAAACTTTTTCCCGGCCTTATTTCCAAAGGAAACCATTATTTTTTTTCCGACCCTTATCATTTAAGTGAAGATAACACTATAGATGTTACGGGCTATAAGCATATGCGTTTATTTAAAATGCATGGGTCATTATCCAGGGTGGTGCCTGGGAACATAGTAGGAAATAAGTTAGGTATTAACTAAATCAATAACATTGGACCTCTTGCAAAAGAACGTAAAATAATACCTTGGCTAAAGAACATACCCTAGCTCAAATCGGAGGTGGTGGTGGAAAAAACTAAAATTTTCACTGATTTTTAGTGCTAAGCATATTTTCCTCAGACTAGGTTCATATAAAAGCAGACCTGGCTGAAAAATAACAGGAGTGGAAGGCATGGCTCTGCGCCCGTAGAACAGTGGTTATGGCGCAGCCACATACGCTGAGGATGGCAGGTTTGAACCCGGCCTGGGCCAGCTAAACAACAGTGACAACTGCAACAAAAAATAGCCAGGAGTTGTGGTGGGCACCTGCAGTCACAGCTACTTCAGGAGGCTGAGGCAAGAGAATCGCTTAAGTCGAAGAGTTTGAGGTTGCTGTGACTTGTGACACAACAGCACTCTACCCAGGGTGATATAGTGAGACAAAAAAGAGAGTGGAAGTCATAGATGAACAAAACTTGTAGAGAGTAGCTTACCCCTGAAATGTCACTAGGATTGCGATTCAGAAACAGGAAGGATTTTCCCAAGGAGCATCTCTTTTCTATAAACAAACTATATTCTACACTTTTTTTCCCATCTAGATTAGGTGATATGTGAAATGCAACTGCTGTTAATGAAGCAAATGCCCCTCATTAGCGATACTAATGCTATTATTTATTAATTATTTTCTGCCAAGTATTGTGATAAGCCTATGAGGTGTGTGTTGATTAGCTTTCCCATTTTCCAGTGGGAACATGAGACTTCGATGGGTCAAGCAGTGAGCCTGGGTTTTACCCATCAGTAAGTTACAAGGCAAGAATTTCAAAGAAGCCTGATTCAATTCCCTGGTCTTAACCATTAGCCCATATTGCAGAGGAT
Organism: Otolemur garnettii; assembly: GCF_000181295.1. NCBI lineage: Eukaryota > Metazoa > Chordata > Mammalia > Primates > Galagidae > Otolemur > Otolemur garnettii. Next base: position 10,013,177 of record NW_003852410.1, read on the forward strand.
CATACAAAGTGCTTTCCACACACTGCCTCCGTTGAACCTCCCAAATGTTCTTTCAGGTTGAGCTTATTCTGGGAGCTCCATTTTAGAGACAGAGGTTTAGAGAAGAAAATAACTTGCCTGGAATTTATACAGCTAGTCAGTGACAAAGCCAGGTCACCACGAATCTTTGCTCTCACGAGGAAGCCAGTGTTCCTGATGTGCAAGGAATTCCACAGTTCCTAGTTAATCCTCAGGCCAAGTGTTCGAGGAAACCACTCAGTTTTGGAACATCTAAGTTGCTTCCCTCTGCCGAGAAAGCATCTCCTCCTCTCTTCCTTCCTCCCAACAGGAGAGGACTGTCATCCTTACCCAAGTTTAACTTTCCTCATCTGTTTGGACCTCTTGAGTGAAGTCCTTTTCCCTCTCTGACATTACATGATCTGAGTTAAAACACTGAATTTCCCAGGTCATTTTTGGGTAGATCTGTTATTCCAGCTTTCTATTTTACAGAATGCAAAAGAACATTCTGTTCTCAATTATACCCACCAGAATGGTTTCTGTTCATCCTCTAATCCCTGGGAGGCATCTCTCTGTGGTTTGGGATTTTAGACATTAGAGGAAGCAGCTGTGAGTACAGTAACATCCACCCGGTAGCTACTGTCACTGCAACAACCACAGACGTGAGCTGCGCCACATGCCACAGGAGCAGATAGTCCCTGCACAGATTGTTGGGACCCCTGGGGCACATGAAGGAGCTGGAGACAGCTCTATTAACCTCCAAATATCTAATTTTTATGTTGTTGGTTGCACTCAGAATGCCCAAGTTAAAATATACTCATGTACCCATACTCCTCTAGGTATAGATCAGCAAAAGACTGGCTAAACATCTCTCTATGCGGGGAGAAAATTCAAATTCACTTCCCCCATCTCACTGGATTTTCCCCAGGATTTAAAAAAAAATATTTTGGTCTCTGTTATAGGCATGCCACCCCTACACTATGGGGGTGTAAAGAAAGAAATGGCGACTGTTTAAGCAAGAACTTATGGATGTGTAGAGTTGTAGCTGGGTATATAGATAGCACATATGTGAATTGAATTTTGTATGTCGTGCTCTTTAATTTAGAAACCTTCACAGATGCAGACCTGGCTGAGATGCTAAGAAAACATCACAGATTAGGCAGGTGGGAAGGACTGGGACTGATGGAAGACATGTCACGGTTTCTTCTGTTATTTTTCCTTCCTTCCTCTCTCTTTTTAAGTTTTTTTCTTTGTTAGGATAACGGGGAGTTAAACATCAGGTATGACATTCCTATCTCCTTTGCTCTAATGAGAAGGTTTCATTCTAGAAGCAAGCCTTTACCATAATTTTTTCCTAGAAGTAGATATTTTCTTCTACGTCTTTTTGATTAATTGCGTCAAGGAATCTTGACTGTAAGTTACTATTTAGGGTACCGTGAGATTTCGTTTCATCAATTCATGTGTCCATCAAACCATTTATTGATTAATACTCTATGCTGAGCATTTGTTAAAAATCAAGCAATGATTCACAAATAGGCATTACTGATAATCAATGACTATCCGACCTGCAGCTTACATTTTTTGTTCTTATTTTCACTTGTGGCTCCCAGAAGCAACCAATTATTGATTTACCTTCCAGAGAACCCTGATATCACTTTATGAAGATATTTCACTGAGAGAGCATTTTGCCATTAATTCTAATGATCTGCTTTTTTTTTTTTAATTGAAAAAGGAGTACTTTGATTCTGTCACCTTATTATAATGTTTTGCTGGAAGAAAAATGCCTAAGACTTGCTAATTTAAAGAGAACACTACTCTTAGAAACAGTTGGGTGTAGGGAAGATGTTACTGTCTGTGACATCATGAGCTTTAGTCATTGCACCTGTCAGAAGTGGAATGAGGTATGAAGGTTAGTAATTTTTTTCACATGGTCATTTATAATTATATTCTTATCTGAGCATCAAAAATAATTGTAAATTAGGGAGGAAATAGTAATGTGTTAGTAGGGCAGTGAGAGAAAATGGGAGCCATTAGAAGGAACTTGCACTCTCACCATCACATGTACTGACCTCTGCGGCATCTGTACACACCTGCTCTGCTCTCCTACCTCCCGGTCCCTCTTCCCCTCTCCCTCCCTCTACCCCATCCTTTCCCCTTCCTCTTCCTTTTCTTTCTTCTTTTTCCTTCTTTCATCTTCTTTTTATTTGGAAAAGGAAAAAGTACTTCACTTAATCCAAGGATACGAGTGACTAGTAAAATGACTTTTTGGGGAGAAAACTCAGGCTTTGAATTTTTTTGAGACCACACATTTGAAATATGTTTTGAGTAATTACTAAGAAGTCTGAATTCTTAGAGTGAACATATCTTGGTCTGGAAACCTATACCCTACTCTTGCTCTGTAACTATTTTTTAAGTAAATGCAGTTTTATTATTTTCAGGCCTATATAGTAACTCCTATTTCATTAAAATATATCAAGCAGTTTAGGCTAGGTTATTCTGAGATAGCAAACCGTGGAACTTTTAAATGGCTCATAAGCAACCAAAGCTTGTTTCTTACTCCTGCGCCGTGTCTATCCTGGGTCCGTTCTGGCTTCCTTCCTTGTTTCCTTCTGTGTGAAATCCGGATGGATAAGGGAGCTTCTTTCTGAAACTTTACTGATTGTCACAGCAGAGGACATAGCAAACTAATCCTTGATTATAAAAGCTTCTGCCCCAAATTGACACATGCCATTTCTATTCCCATTTTATTGTCTAAAGAGGGGTTGGGAATCTTTTTATGTAAAATGCCAGAGAGTTAATATTTTTAGGTTTCATAGGTCACATATGGTCTCTATCTCATATTCTTTTTTTTTTTTTAACAACCCTTCTTAAAAATGTAACACCATTCTTAGTACATTGGCTGCAGAAGAAACAGACTACATGCAGCCTTCAGCTTGCAGCCTGTAGTCTGCTGACCTCTGGTCTGAAAACAAGTTGTTTAGCCAAGCCTGGTATGGACTGTGTGGACCAGTGAATAATAGTGAACAATATTCCATGCCATGAATTGCTATGATTATCTGCAGATAAATATTATTTGCAATTTGTACATCCATAGTTTGTACATAAGTTTATACTCTTATATTACATAAATTTGCTCTTTTGAGGCAATTATTCTCTTTAAATTGTATTTAATAGGTTTGCATAACAAAGTCTTCCTATGTCCAGTTGTTTTAATTTCTGAGTCCAGATTCTTAATTTACACAAATATTATTGAGCTTGACAAATTTAAATATCTTACAAGTTTTAGTATGTATTAAACAAGTTGCCCAAAATGGCACTGAGGAATCATTTGTTGATTTTTATAAAGATTATAGATAAAGCTTATATAATT
>NW_003852410.1:10017094-10123773 GCF_000181295.1 Otolemur garnettii
ATATATTATATTGAAATATAATATAATATTTTCTATATATTTATAAATAATATAAATATTATTTCATCTTCCTACAATCTCCATTAAAATGATAGTTTCAGAGTTTAGAGAAATAAATGCACACATATGTACCATTTATATGCACAAGTTCAAAGTTAGCTGGAAAGGCAGCATGAGCAGATGAGAGATACCAACTTCTGGAAGACACTGGGGATGGAGGGTGTAACTGACTCTGGCGTGGAGATAGCCTAGAATAAAGTGCAAATGGAAGAAAGAAGGAGCTATTCCTGCCCACAGAACTGTGAGGTGATAGTCAGAAAAAGGACAAAATGGGTGCTCTGCCTTGGGGCTGCCTGGAGCAATTGCCCCACCTGGGACAAAGGACAAAGGAGGCTTACCTTAGTGAGGCTCCACCTTAATCCTGCCCCAGGCTACCAACCCCAGGTCTGGGGGAGCGGGAAGAGGAATACCCTGGGGACCAGGCAGCCCAGGCACAGCAGAATTTGGAAAGTGACTTAGAGCTCATTATTGTAATGTTAACTGTCCATCAAAGTGGCTCCATGGTAATGTCTGAACCACAAGGAGAGCCCAATCCAGACAGTATAATAGAGAACCCAGGCCATGAACAGGGCTTTTTTGCCACAACCAGGGGCCTGTTCATGTCTAGAGTGAACATATCTTGGTCTGTAAACCTATATCCTATTCTTACTTTGTAAAGCTATCTTTCTCTTCCTCAATAAACTTGGTTTCACGCTTGCTTTGCTCTGGCAGATCTGGTCATTCTTCAGCCAAGAGCATACTAAGAACGGAAAATGCAGACAACTGTCTGAACCCAAAAGAACCACAAATACTTCCAGATATAGCATAGCACAAGTCTAGGGATTAACAGCAAGGAAATCACAAAAAATCTGTGAAGTATAACATGTTGTATCTCCAACCAGCCTGAGGAATAGTGGCAGGCTTGTATGTAGCCCTTGGCCAGTAAATACCCATAGGATTTTTCTCTGGAAAAAACTCAAGATTCCAAGTTAAGATCATCTCATCCTTGGTATCCAGGGGTCCCCCAGGGAAACTACTTGATCCCCATTGAATCAAACTTATGCCTGTGAATGGACAAACATTTTTTTTTTAAGTGTAGAGTTTAAAAAAAAAACTTATTTCAGGATATTGTGGAGGTACAAATGTTTTGGTTACATGAATTGCTTTAGTATAATTTAAGTCAAAGTCAAGAGTGTGCCCCTCATCCAGAAGTGTTCACCATACCCACTGGGGATGACTTTTATTTCAAATTGTCAAGGGTATGCAGATGCTTTTGAAACAGGGCTTGAGTCAAGCAAATAGTGCTCATTGTAGTTGTTAAGTGGGTTTTTGCCCTTCCCTTCCCTCTGCTGCTCTAACTTCTAATCTTGTCTTCCCCCATGCTCTTTCTACCAACCACAATGGTCTCTTCCTTGTGCCATGGACACCCTAAGGCACATTTTTGCCTTAGCAACAACTGATCCATCACACAGGAGTGTTGTACCCACAGATAGCTACGGTATTGAAAGTTCAGTCCCTCACTGACTGTTTAAAATAGAATTTTTATTTGAGAATAACTTAAAATTTATAGACATATTGTAACTATAGTACTGAGTGTTCTCATATATCCTCCACATGGTGTTTCTCCTTTTATTAATACCCTAATGTAAGTGGGATACATTTGTCACAATTAATGGACCAATATAATGATACAGTATAATTAACTAAAGCCCATTCTTTATCTATATTTCTTTAGTTTTTACCTAATTACCTTTTGCTGTTCTAGGATCCCATGTAGAATATCACATTACATTTAGTTATCATGTCTACTTAGGCTCCACTTGGCTGTGACAGTTCTCAGACATCACATGTTTTGATGACCATGACAGTTTTAAGGACTTTATATTTTGTACACTGTACCTCTGTTCAGATTTGTGTGATGTTTTCCTTATGACTTAACTTGTGTTACGGGTTTTTGAGAGGAAGACCATTTGTGTAAAGTTTCACTTTTATCACATGAAATCAAGGGTACGTACTGCATATTATCATCATGACTTATCACAGTTGATGTTCTCCTCAATCACCTGGCTGAGGTAGCAATTGTTGGGTTTCTCTACTGTAATATTATTACTACCCCTGTATTGCATATTATATTCTCTGGAACCAAACCACTCTATGCAGCCCACATTTAATGAGTGGGGAATTATGTTCTACCTCTATGAGAGCTAAATATTTACGTATGTTCTTTGGAATTCTTCCACATAGGAAATTTGTCCCTTATTCCCCATTTATTTATTTATATAATCATTTGTTTATAATGGTATGGACTCAGGGATATTCACTAGAGCAGTGGGTTATGAGTCAATACTATAACAATTTTCTTTATACAAATTGTTCCAGCGTTGTCTACTGAGAAATTTTTCAGTTGGCTTCCCTTCCCCTTTGATGTATCTCCAATTATTGTATATATGTGTGTGTGTACAATTGTGTGTGTGTGTGTGCCTATCTGATACTACAAGATGCCTTAGTCTCATTTTGTATATTTTTTAAGCCCGGTCTCAGAATTGGCCTTTTTTCCAAGGAATTTTAGTTCCTTTTATTAGAGAATGGAATCAGAAATCAAGAAATGGGTGCTAGGTATGTTTATTGGTACTGGTGTGTTTGTATGTGTGTGTGTGTGTAATTGCTTCTATACCCTTTTAGCTGAAAACGTCAGGAAATGAATTTCTGTTTACTAACCTGTCTGAGTTACGCTCAGTACTGATAGATATGTATAAATATATATACACACACATCTATTAATATTTCTACATGTAACCATCTATGTCTAAATAAGGTAGATGAACTTCTGGTGTGACAGCATGAGGACTTCTACTGACATGTCTTCCAGGGAATTTAATAAAAAAAAAAATTAAAATCTTCTGGAAATGATCCTAAAGGCAACCGGCAAATAAACATAAATCTGTTCAAAGAAATCTATCAAGATTTCACTGGCGACGGTGAGAATTTGAGTTATTTGAATGAAGACTGCTGCTACCACCTTAACAGCTTAGCAATGCAGGGTCTCCATTCCAGACTGCTGTAGCCAGGAACATCCCTCTCTCCAAACTCATAGCTAGAAGGCTTTCCTCCTCCTAGTAAGAACAGAACTTCAGCATTTATTCTCCTGTCCCCAGGTGCCTGTTGCTAAATCCCAGGAGCTCTAGAACAAGAGGGAGAAGCTCCTGTCTTCTGCAACCTCCACTGATACAATAAAGGTTCTATCTTGTGTGAGATGCACTGAAAATACTGGGGTCCCAATAGCCTTTGTTTTGGCTGATTAGGCAGTGATTCCATTCCAGGAGAAGAAAGCAAAAAAGTCCTCAATTGCTGCCATCCACCCCTCCACCAGGAACGGAGCTCCTAGCATAGAAGTGCCTTAAGAAAGAGGCACTATTGTCCCTTCGCTCCAGAGCTCTGGCTCAGAAATTTTGCCTGAGGGCAAGAAACCTGATTTAAAATAAGTAGCTCCTAATCTCTTCCCAATGGAACTAATTTTATTTGCGACAAAATGTGGAAAAGTTTAAGCCTGAAGGAGCTCTAAATAACAGTGGAGATTGGTCAGGGAGGCAATTGAGAAAAGATTTGTGTATTCAATAAAAGCATAACCTAGACTATAGCCTCGCTAGTTTGTAGGGAACTGGGGATGAGGACACATGGAAAAGGTCCTCTTAGTATCAGAATGAATAAAATGCACTAACCTCAAAAACTATTCCTTTAAAGGATCCATAATTTGATTGGATTAGTTTTTAGAGCCTTTTATCTCTCAGAGAATAACTGAAAGCAACAAAACAATCAGAGGACAATTAGTAGAGGTTAACAGTTTGGTGGAATCAGAAAAAGAGACCCCCATCAAAACCACTATTATTCTAAGATGATGATACACAAACCTAAAGCTGCATATATCACTGTGTGTATGTGTGGCAAAGTTGGGTTTTTGTTGTGGGTGGATTAATTGCACTAAAATAATCCATGCAGTCACTAAAAAAAGAAGGAAATAACAAGGTCAAGCTGGGGAAACACCAGGGTATTTGAGCACAGAGGAAAGACCATTGAAAGGCAAAGCACGATGGCCATCTGTAAGCCAAGAAGATCAGATCCGTATACATTTATTTTAACCTCCATACTGTGAGAAAGTAAATTTTTGTTGTTTATCCCCCCCAAACAAACCAAAAAACAAACTTGATATGGAGGTGAGGGCTGAAGAAGGTATCCAGAGATGATATATTACATAAAACTTTTAGTTTGTAAAAAAATGTATGAGTGCAGGAAGAATGGGGAGCAATGACCCCATTCTTGGCAGGGGAGGGTACCCCAAGAAAATGGGGAAATTTAAAAGTAAGCTGAAGGAATCAGAACAAAGAAAAGTCAAAGCCAGCCATTGCTAAATTTCTTATCTGAACAAGTTTCTGGCCTTTCCTGAAACTCTGGCCTGTTGGGGTACAGCTTACATAAATACTCTGCTGAGTCTGTGAACACTCTGAGGACGGTAATGGCTATAAAAGATATTATGGAAAGACCTGGAATAGACACATCTTGTAGGTCATTTCCTGCCCATTAAACAGACAAAGCAGATACCCATTGTGGAGATTTGCAGTTGGTTGGGGCAGAGACCAAGGGAACAGCTCTAGCCCTGAGATATGGGCAAGAGGGCTTAATATCCTTTATCACAGAGGAAACTCCTCTGTGGTGGTGATGAGAGGAAAAATGCCTCTCTCCCATTGATTCCTAAGAAGAGATTAAGGCCAGTGGCATTTTACTCCACAATGAAATAGTGGAGCCTAACACCTTCCTTGGAATCTGTGTGTGTGACCCCAGACAGAAGGCTTCCCCCACACAAGGCTCAAGTTTCAGATCTCAAAACTGCTCAAATCCTTAAAGTTAATAATAATAACAAAAGGAGCTGATATGCTTACTCAGGGAAACACTGGTGTCTTTGTTCCCTCCCTCAGCTTACCACCTGGGCAGACAGATTTCAATAAAAGCTGAGTGGAACAGAGACTTGAAGCCACTTGCTAGAACACACAAAAGGGCAGTGGTCCCCTGAGCTCCCACCTTTGAAAATTCTACTCTGTGTCTCGTGTCTGTTTCTTCATCGTTGTTCCTAACCTCATATTTCCTCAGTTGGTGGTGCCAGCTCCACAGGTCTTAGAGGACCCTGACCCTGGGGCAGGACCCCAACATATGAGGCATGCACAGAAACAGGAAAGTATTGCTCACATATGAAAAACAACAGCAGGAAATAGAACAGTCAATAGAAACTACCTGTAGGAGTGATTGGATTTAGAAGAAAAAGGCCTCATAATAGAATATGCTCATAGAACTAAAGGAAAGCATGATTATAGATGTTCAGAAAGAGATGATTGCAATGATACATAAAAAGGACTATCAACAGAGAAATAAAAAAAAAAAACATAAAAAGAATCAAATGAAAATCCTGGAAAAGAAAAGCAAAATAAATAAATTAATTAATAATACCAAAAAGCTCAACAGTAGACTTAAATTGACAGAAGAAAACATTAGCAAACTCAAAGATGGATGACTATAGATCATACAAACAGAAAGAAAAAAATAATGAAAAAATGAACAAAACAAACATTTAACTCAGCAAAATATACATAACAGCTACACAAGAAGTATAAGAGAAAGAGAAAAAATAACAGAAAAAATTCCAATGAATAATGGCTAAAATTTCCTAAATTTGTTGCAAAACAACCTATGTAGTCAGGAAGCTCAACAAACTCTAGGTAGCATAAATGTGAAGAGATCCACAAATAGTCATATCAAAGACAAGGAGAAAAGTTTGAACGCAGGAAGAGAAAAATGATCCACAATTTACAATGGGATCCTGATAAGATTAACGGTGGATTTCTCATCAGAAACAATGATGGTCACGAGGCAGTGAGAGAACATATTCAATGTTCTTTAAGACAAAATGTGTGAATCATCCAACATTCAACAAAGCTATCTTTTAAAAACGAAGGCAGCACCTGGGGCTCAGTGGGTAGGGTGATGGCCCCATATACTGAGAGTGGTGGGTTCAAACCTGGCCCCAGTCAAAATGCAACAAAAATAGCCAGATGTTCTGGCAGGTGCCTGTAGTCCCAGCTACTTGGGAGGCTGAGGCAAGAGAATCACTTAAGCCCAGGAATTGGAGGTTGCTGTGAGCTGTAATGTCATAGCATTCTACCTAGGGTGATAAAGTGAGACTCTGTCTCTCTAAAAAAAGAAAAAAATATATACAGCATAAACAAACTGATAGACTATGTTACAAGAAATATTAAACTAAATTCTTCAGGCTAAAAACAAATGATCTCAGGCAGTAATTCAAATATACATGAAAAAAAAAAGACAAGTAAAGGTAATTATAAGAAATACTTAAAAATGTAATTATAAGTGTAACTCTTATAAATATAATTATAAGAGATGTAAATGGATATTTTCTCTCTTATTTCCTTACTGGTTTTTAAAATTAATTGTATCAAATGATATGTATATAATGTGTCATTGTATACATAACATATTGCAATGCAATGTTGCAATGTATGTGTAAGATATTTCAAGTACTAGTATAAAGTAGGTGAGTGAGAGCAAAACTATATCTTGCTAAGAAAACTAGGTTTTTAAGGTAATCATGACAATAATAATTATTATTATAAGAATGTACTGAGCATATAGCATTAATACTTTTGATATATATAACAATAACACAAAAAGGAAGAAAAGGAATAAACTAGAGCTAGAAATGGTGTTTCCATATACCACTGGAAGTAAGCTAGTGTAAATGTGAAGCTGATTCTGATAAGTTAAGATATATGTAATAAATGAAGGAACCATCCGTTAAAGAAATCCTCAAAATTGTAAATTATTAACCATATATTGTGGTGGTACCTGTAGTCCTGGCTATTTGGTTGGCTGAGTCAAGATAATCACTTGAGTTTAAGAGTTTGAGGTTTCTGTGAGCTAGGCTGAGGCCACTGCACTCTAGTATGAGCAACAGAGTGAGACTTTCTCTCTCTCTCTCTCTTTCTCTGTATGTCTATGTATATATACGTGTATATATATCATTAAATATACAATTTGATATATAATACATAACATTATATTAATATAATATATTATTTACTAAGAATGTAATATATTATTTAATAAATTAAAATGTTATTTTAGAAAAAATTCATTTAATAGAAAAGAAAAGTAGTAAGGAAGAATAGAGGACCAACAACAAAAAACCAACAGGATATAGCACATAGAAAATAAAAATTAAAGTGGCAGATATAAATTGAATTGTATCAATATAATTGATATAAGACATGGTCTTAGATATAAGTAATCAAGTTATATTCTCATACATTGTGCATGCTATCCTGGGATTTTCTCACTCTGTTAAGTGATTTTTAAAAATTTGCACACATTAAGATGCACCCTTTGCACTGTAATTTCAGCGGGTTATGAGAAATGCATAGTGTCATGTATTCCCAATTATAGTGTCACATAGAATAGTTTCGCTACCCTAAGACATCACCTGTTATTCACCTGTTCAATCTTCCTTCAGTCCCCAAATTCCAGGAAGCTATTGACTTTTTAACTGTTTCTGTAGTTTTGTCTTTTTCAGAATGTCATAAATGGAATAATACAGTATGTAGTTTTTAAAAAATTTCTTTGTTTACTTTTAAAATATGCATTTAAGATTCTACTATGTCTTCTCGTGGCTTGCTAGCTCACTTCTTTAAATTACTAAATGATGTTCCATGGTATGAATATTTCTTTATTCACTGACCCATAGAAGGATTTCTGGGTTGACCTCAGCTTTTGGTGAATAAAGTTGCTTTAAGTAGACTGTGCAGGTTTTTATATGGACATAAACTTTTCAGATCAGTTGGGGAAATATCTAGGAGCCTAACTGATGGGCTGTGGTTAAGACTATGTTAGTAGTAAAAGCTGCCTAACTGTCTTCAGAAATGGCTACAGCATTTTACATTCCCACCAGCCTTAAATGAGAGGTCCTGTTGCTCAACATCCTTGCCAGCAATTGGTATTGTCATTTAAAAAACAATTGTAGCCATTCTAATAGTTATGCAGTAGTATCTATCTCATCATTGCTTTAATTTACGTTGTTCTAATGGCTAAGATGATAAATATCTTTCCACATGTCTATTTCCTATGAATTTTCTTTGGTAGATATCTATTCCACCGATCTGCGATCTTTGCTCCTGTTCTAATTAGATTTTAAAAAAATATTGTGTTTTGAAAGATCTTTGTATATTTTGGATGCAAGTCCCTCATCAACAATATTTTGTAAGTATTTTTACATAAGCCTATGGGCTGCTTTTTTATTCTCTTTGCAGTATCATTCACAGAACTAAAGAATATAGTCAACTTGAAGAGCACTATCAATCAGCTTGATCTAACATTAATGGGATACTCCATGCAACAATAAAATATACATGTATACACTTCAAGGTCCTGAGGCATTTACTAGTATAGACCACATTCTGATTCTTAAAACACACCTGAACAAATTCAAACGAATACAAATTACACAAAATACGCTAGAAAGCAGTAGGAATTAAACTAGAAATTAATAAAAGAAAGATATATGGAAAATGGTGAAATACATACAAATTATATGAAATAATTCTAACTAATTTATTGGTCAAAAGAAGTAGTCTTTGAAATTAAAAATAAATTGGAACTAAATAAAAATGAAAACACAGTTTAACATTTATTATTTTGTGAGATATAACAAAAGTACTTAGATGGAAGTGTATAGTATTGAATTCTTGTGTTAGGAAAGAATAAAAATAAAAACTTTATAATCTAAGCTTCAACCTTAGGAAATTGGAGAAAAGAAGAGAATCTAACCTTGAATCAATCAGAAGGAAAGTATAATAAAAAAACTATAGCAGAAATCTTTGAAGTTTAAAACAGGAAAACAATAGAGAAAATCAGTGAACCACCAACTTTCTTTGAAAAGATCAATAAAATTGATAAAGTTCTATCTAGTCTAACAAAACAAGAAAAGAGAGAAGACACAGTTACTCATATTTGAAAAATGAGTCATTTGTACTAATTACTTTGACATTTGAATAATAAAGGAATATTACAAATAACTTTCTATATACAAATTTGTTAACTTCGATAATATGAACCAATTCCTTGAAAGACAAACTAGGAAAACTCCCCCAGGAGAAACAGATAATCCTAGCAGGCTTTAAGAGATTAAACCAATAATTAACAGCCTTCAAAATAAAACCAAAAGGCAAGGCACCAAGCCCAGTTGGTTTCACTGATGGATTCTATCACTTAAAGAAGAAATAATATCAATTTTCTACTAAAGAATAAATAGTATCAGTTATTTTGTTCTCTGTTCAAGAAAGTAGAACTTTCTAACTCATTCTATGAGGCTAGTATTGCCCCATATCAAAACCAGTTAAAGATGTTATAAAAATGGAAAACTACAGACCAAGAGACCAAAAAACATCATGAAAACAAATGCAAAAGTGCTTCACAAAGTGTTAATACGAACAAGTCATTTTCAACCATGGGTAAAAAGAATTACACACCACATCCAGGTGAGATTTATCCTAAGTTTATTTCAGTATTTGAAGATCAGTGTAATTCATCACCTCAATAGACTAAAAAGAAAAATCATATAATCTTATCAATAGATGCTGAAAATGCATTTGATGAAATCCAATACCCGTTCATGATAAAAAATTTCAGCAAGCTAGGAAACTGGAGAATCTTTATTTTGACAAAGAATGTCTGCATAAGACCCATAGCCAACATCATGATCGATGCTGAGACACAGTATGCTTTCCTACCAAGGATGGAGAACAGGAAGACACACCCACTTTCACCAATCCTATCGGTATTGTACTGAATATCTTAGCTAGTACAATAAGATAAGAGAAAGAAATTAAAGGCATATAATGAAGAAGAAATAAAGTGTCTTTACTCAAAGATGATACAATTATCTAACTATAAAATCTAAAATAACCATCAACAGAAAAACCTCCTGGAACAGTTAACACACTACTGCAGAATAAGAACAAATGAGGGTACTGACCCTATGTCTTTCAGGATTTTTATGAAGCTATAGCAATCAGAAAAACATAATACTCTTAGTGAAAGAATAGAAAAGAAAGAAAACAGAGTATAGTGAGCCTGATATAAACCAAAGCAAAGATGATCAAATAATCTTAGACAAAGGAGCAAAGGTCATTCAATGGAGAATGGGTAAAAATTGGTTTTAGAACATTTGGACATGCATATTGAAAAAAATATTCTGGACATAGACTTAAATGTAAAATGCAAGATTATAAGGCCCCCAGAAAATAAGATGGGAGAAAATCTAGTGACTTTCCTTTGGTGGTGAATTTTTATTTATTTATTTATTTATCTTTATTAAATCATAGCTGTGTACATTAATACAATCATGGGGGACGATGTGCTGGTTTTATATACCACTTGAAATATTTTCATCAAACTGGTTAACATAGGCTTCACGGCATTTCTTAGTTATTGTGTTAAGACATTTATATTCTATACTTAGTAAACTTAACATGTACTCTTGTAAAATGCACCCTAGATGTGGTCCCACCTACTACCCTCACCCCACCTATCCTCCTTCCTCCCCTCCCTTCCCGCATGGTGGTGAATTTTTAGATACAGTATCAGAAGTGCATCCATTCACACTCACCCTTCCATTTAATTATATTGAAGTTACTGTTTTTTAATTTAATGGATTTTTTTTATCAATTTAATTTTAATTGATGTTCATTTTTTTTAATTATTTGAGATTCATTGAGGGTACAAGAAACCAGGTTACACTGATTGTATTTGTTAGGTTAAGTGCCTCTTACATTGTGCCTTGCCCTCAAAAGGTGTGTCACACATTGAGACGAGACCCCACCTCCCTCCCTCTTTCTCTTTCTCACAGCTCTCCCTTCTCTCACCCCCCACTGTGCCACTAACTGTTATTAATTGTCCTCATATCAAAATTGAATACATAGGATTCATGCTTCTCCATTCTGTGCTGCTTTACTAAGTATAATGTACCACTTCCATTCAGCAGCCCCTGCTCTAAGTGGGTAGGTTTCATTTTTGACTGTATAGATCCCCATCTATCCATATTTCAGAGTGACAGATTGCACTCTGACATTCCTTATTTTATGTCCAAGAAAAGTCACTGAGTTTGGGTTTGTTCAGCCTTTTTCTTGTTACAGGGATGGAAGTGAGGCCTTCCAAGCTCTTTACACATCGGGGCTAAAATCAGAAGCCTCGCAGCATCCAGTACGCTCTCGTCATTGAGGTCTGTCAGTATCACCACCTTTAACATCCCCCACCCTTCACCCATTACGTTCTTATACCCCATGACATTGCTCCATTTCGTCCCATTAAACATACTTTCTAAAACACCATGAAATTCATTTGTTGTGTGTCCCCCTATATAAATTATAAGCTCTATGATTCTAGGAATATTTTTCTCTTCCTTTCTCAGTTCCTTGAGTGGTGGCTAGCACATAGTAGGAATTCACTACAGTGTTTATTCAATAAATAAGTGAAAACTAGTAGGAAATATAACCTATTTTACCTGATTTTCAAAACTAAAAATGATTTCTCTGAAGTTAAGTAGATAATATAGAGATTCTGATTCAAGATGGCTAATTAGAAACATTGGACACCAGTTCTCCTCAAAAAGAAAATAAGTGACAAGTAGGTAATTGTAACTCCAATAGAATATCAAGGTGAGAGTGTTGGAGCCCATCAAAAAAACTCAGGAAGCTGGGGCACAGTGAAAGAAGGCAGCCAGAGGCCAGCTTGGGAGGCAGAGGTAGGCTGGGTGCCCCGAGAGGCTTGTATTTCGCAGAAAGAGTAGATGAGGGTGATTTGCCTCCCCTCATCCCTGCAGTAGACAGCCAGTATCCAAATTGCTGCAGAGCTCCTCTGCTCTTGATAACACGGACACTGGTGTGAGGAGTGATTTGGGGGTTTCTGGAGGGCATTGCACCAAACTGTAAACTAGTGTTGGGTCATTAACCCTCCTTCCAGACTTTAGCAGCAGAGGTAGGAGCACTATAACTGAGGCACAGCCATCAGGGTACAGTGTCCCACCTAGGAAACCTCAGTCTTGTGTCTCCACATCACAAAACTCCTGCTGATATTCCCTAGTGCCTGCTTAAAGGGTGGCAGCCGCACTGCCTACTTGAACCCCCAAAGGCTGCAGGGTTCCCAGGGGTCTTCCCTCAGGGAGTGCTGCTGGTACAGGAAGGGAGAGTGCAGTGCACCCAGGGGGTGGCTCCTGGGGAAAGGAAAACTGAAGCCTGCTCTTTCTTTCCCTGAAAGCTACGCCTGTTTGTGGACAGCGACTAGCTTCTAGCAGAGACACCAAATCTGGGCTCAGTTCTGCGAGGCAGGAGTCTAACCCTATCCCACTGGCCAGGTGACCCAGTCCAGGAGTGGAGAGGGGGACTTCTCTGTAGATGCAGCTATTGCTGCTCCCCTGGGAGGCAGACAAGTGCCAGAGAATAGACTTTCTGGGGATTTGAGAGGCAACTACCACACTACTGGCCGTGTGGCCACCAGGCTGGGGCTTGTGCAAAAAGTGGACCCCCCTCCTCCCTGAATGGGGTTGCAGTATGAAGCATAAACCCTGGTGCATTCAGCTTTTAGCTGCAAGCTCCACCTATGGGCCTGAGGTCAAATGCACAACCCAATACAGAATCTGCTGACACAAGTACTCAGCCCTTGAAAACAAGATAAGCTTCTCAAGATCTCTGCCACTCTGGCCCTTAAGGAGGCTGAGTGCTTCCTCATGTATCCAGTACACTGCTATTGTAAGAAATCCATATAGAATCTTCTTTGCCACTGAAACCACCCAAAGGCAAAGCCAATGGACCTTCCTCAACAAACATTATGGTCACATTCTCAAGGGGAAGAAAATCACCAAAACCAAAAAAACTCACATCCAAGTGAAATAAAATTTAAAAATTTTTTTTTTTTTTTTTTTAGAGAGACAGAGTCTCACTTTTTGCCCATGGTAGAGTGCTGTGGCATCACAGCTCACAGCAACCTCCAGCTCCTGGACTTAGGTGATTCTCTTGCCTCAGCCTCCCAAGTAGCTGGGACTACAGGAGCCTGCCACAATGCCCTGCTATTTTTTGTTGCAGTTTGGCCGGGGCTGGGTTTGAACCTGCCACCCTTGGTATATGTGGCTGTGCCCTACTCACTGAGCCACAGGCGCTGCCTGTGAAATTAAATTTTAAAACAAGGAAGAAGAAATAGTTTCTT
This sequence comes from Otolemur garnettii, assembly GCF_000181295.1. NCBI lineage: Eukaryota > Metazoa > Chordata > Mammalia > Primates > Galagidae > Otolemur > Otolemur garnettii. Next base: position 10,030,448 of record NW_003852410.1, read on the forward strand.
CAATTGAGAAGGAACCAGTATACTACTTCTGGAAGTAAAAATAAAATAGGGTGTTAGGGTGTTATGACACCATCAAAGCATCTAAGTTTCTAGCCATGGACACTCACCAAATCAAAACTATTGAAGTCCCAGACAAATATTGATTTTAAAGAAAGAAAAAGAGAATCTGAAAACCAATGCGAAGAAACCAAAAAACCAGGATATGAATAAAAAATTCACCCAAAATTAGATATTTATTTAAAAAAATAAACAGAGCTTCTGGAAATCAAACATTAATTGAAGAAATTATAAAATATAGCCCAAAGTTTCAACAGTAGACTAGAGAAAGCAGCAGGATCTCAGAACTTGAAGATAGGTTTTTTGAATTAATTTGGTCAGAGAAAAATTTAAAAAGAATTTTTAAAAATGAACAAAACTTTTAAAAAGCATGGATTATGTAAAACATCTGAGCCTAAAAATCATAGGTATTATAGATATATAGCCAAAGCAAAAAATGAGAAAATCTATTAAAGGAAATAATTGAGGAAAACTTCCCTAGTCTTGCCTGAGACTTAGACACCTATACACAGGATGCTTGGAAAACTCCAGCTCTTGCTAAATTTGAAAAAATTAAAAATGCAACATTTTCACATCGTGTTTGACTTAGGACACATGTATCTTTTGCTGAGATAAAACAATATAGTTTGTAACTTTGATTATCTTTATAAAAAAATCACATAGATTTTGATATAGGATTCCTCTGCTCAGGGCTGGACACAGACCCCATTTTCTGAGAGGACTGATGCAAGACCACTTTACTTAGGACTGGACACAGACCACATTTTCTGGACCAAAGCAAAAAAGAAAAAAAAAAAAAAAACAGTTTGAGCAGTGTTCTACCTAAGCTGCCACTCTCAGAGCTGAGAAGACACCCTAAATGAGACTGTATTCCTACACAGGGGCAAATTAAAAATTAACTTCTACCCACAGCTGTCTGTCTGATCATGACATATTCCAGACATACATTCTATCTCCCCCGAAGCCCCCTGCTTGCAGGGTGAGAAAAGCTGCATATAAACCTGTATATAGAAGGCCCAAATGAGCTACCTGCCTGAGGTCCCCCCCTCTGCTGCCCCAGAGGCTCTTATCTTCCCATTTTATCTATCAATAACATCTATCTTGTTGCTTACTTGTAGTGGACCATGGCTTTATCCTTCAAATCTTTGAGACCAAGGACCTGGTAGAGCGAAAGAGATTCCAGCTATAATTTCAGCTTAAAGAATATTGATTGACAAACCAAAACATGAATGTAAAAGACTCTATTTTTATCATTTAGCATGTGTATGAAGGTTACTGTGGTATTCTTACCAAGTTTAAAATATGAGTCTCTAAAACATTTAAAAGAAAAACACAGAAAATTACATTAAGTGCCCACCATATACTTCAAATGCACTATATGTAACTGAAAATGAATTAAGGCTCAGGTGTTATGGAAGTGAAGAACTGTACATAAATTATTGACCATGTGGTAAAGTAGATGATTCTCAGCCTTTGATTAGTTTTAGAATGTTTCATTCTATAGTCCTATACCCAACAGTGACAAAAAACCGAAAGAGTGTTCTAAACTATATCTATGTATAAAGAAGCTTATTTTAGATTTAATTTCAGAGATGTTATTTTGTTTTTTTGTACATACACATGCATTTTCCTTTATTTTTAAATTACAAATTAATATGAGGGCACAGATGTTTAGGTTACTTTGTTTTCAATTCTAAGGTAAAGTTCAAGTTGTAGTTTAGCCCTTCACCCAGAGGGGGTGCTGAACAGCCTTACATGATGCACCTTAGGTAAGATCCTGCCTGTTGTCCTCACTTCTCCCTCCAAGCACCTTCCCTCTTCCCCTCTCTCCTTTCATTCCTCTCCCCTTTCCGTGGCTAGACTATATTTGTGTTTTTTCTTTTGTGTTGGCTATATACACATGTATTTTAAAAAGTGGGAGCTGTATGGGCACCATTTCATAACTGTTATGTAAGTGTTCTTATACAAACATTGCTTTTTTTTTCTTCTGTCTCTTTATACCTGGGGTCTTTCATCAAGGTAGAAAACTCTTCTATTAACTCACACTGATTTGGTATTGTATTGTTTTTGTAAAAATTTCATGTATATTAAAACACAGATCTACCAATGTTTTTGATTAATTATATCTTGGTGATTGACACAAAAATATGAATGAGTAAAAGGCTCCAGTTTTATCAAGTTAAATCAATCAGTTCGTGGTGGATAAAATTTTCTAAATAAAGCTGGAATTTGATCTAAGTTAAGAGCAGATGCATTCCAGAGTTAGAAATGACTGCAGAGATTATGTTCTCTAATCTTCATATTACAGTAGAAAAATTGTACCCATAAAGGGACAGGGATTTACATAATATCAAGCCAGAACTACAGTCCAGATGTCCACGTCCTGATTCAGTTGTTATTTTATGGACATGATTTAACTTTTGGTAAAGATTTTATTCTTGCCTGTTTTATGCTTTCGTTTGGTAACAATTGTTAAGTGAATGAGAGTGTCTTAAGGGTAGAAACCATCACTGTTGAAATAAAAGGTAAAATAAAGTTTCCTTCTCATTTTCCAGAAGATCAGTACTAGCAAAGAACATCCACAATCCAGGACTAGGCATTTGAGGCAGATGTAAATTAACTACTGTCCTAAAGCTTGGTTGTTGGTAAAGTGCCAATTAGTTTCCACCACCTATTACCATTAACCAAGAATGTGATATTGTACCCAAGGAGTGATGGTAAAGCGTGTAGTGTTATTTTATGGCTACTATTGTTGCCTCCAATCCTTTTTCACTCTTTTATCTATTCCCCCTACCCATACTGTAAATGTATCATGTCACTCTAAATTCAGAAATTTGCAAATCTCTTTTTAGCTTGTGGCATTCTGTGATGCCACTCATGTTTGTAGTTATTCGTTTCCAATTTACTTCAAATCTCAAACGTGAAAAGATGACATTTCTAACACATTAAGATAAACAGTGCATTCTTTCTATCACTTCAGGGAGAATGTTAGTCAAGTGGTATAATTTTTGCATTTTGCTGTTTATAATATTAATAGCTGTGCCATAAGAAGTGTGCTACTGAACTGTCAAGAATGATTTGTTACCAGATGTTAGCATAATTTGCCAGCTGTCAAATTTTAATAATTTTTATTTGCCTAAAATGTGACACTTAACTTTCATGGTAAATCAAGACATATAGCAGTCCTTACTTGATATTGCAGAAACTCTGGAAAGTTTGCGTGTAGCTTCATGGTTTCAATACCTTGAATTGAACATGCACTTCACACATGAGATTGTGAATGCACCTGTGATAGACATTCGTTGGAAAGTTTGTGCTTCCTTCTATGCTTGCTATACACTGAGCTTTGTAAAGACCTAGACTACTTACTGCTCTTTAATACCTTTAAGGTAGATGCAACAATTAAAATTTACTTGTAAAAATGTTAGTTCTCTGATTGATACGCATGTCATCTTGTTTCTATTCTCTGGTAACTGCAGGTGAAAAAGCAGAGGAAAAAGATGGTTGCTTAGAATCAACAACTATTCAACTATTTGTGTCTCTATTTTAAAATATTGACATTTTTCATCTATTGAACACTTGAGATAAAAAAAAAATATAAATTGAGCCTATCTATAATTTTTCTAGGCTCTGCAAACTAGCGATCTTTGATACCCTGGATATTTTTACCTGGGTTTATACTTCAAACTTGACTTGGTCAATTCATTTAAGTGACTTACAGTTTAGTGGAAAAATGAAAAGACAGTTGCTAATGGCATTTGCTTAATTTCCATTACTTTGCAATACATTTAAAAATCTTCAGGCAGTTCTATTTAAGAGCAAAATTTCTCTGTATCTAGAAGTTTCTCAGGTCTGCTAGTTTTTTCTTCATTCTCCTCCCCCCCACGACTTGGAAAGTTAAAAATCTACAAAGTAAATTTCATTAAGTTCACGTTCAACAAAATCTTTCATGCTGATAATAAACATCAAAATGTGTTATCACTAAACTATTCAAAAGCAGGTACGGTGAGGAAGAGCAAATAATGTTTGGCTTTAATAACAAAATGGGATTGAGCATATGTTCAATAAAATTATCATTGATATAAAACATAGAAAAATACCAAATAGAAACGAACATAATGCACAAATAACTCTAATACCTCATCTGTGTTCAGCCTCCAAGCATATGGGAAATTCATGCACATCTCTCCAACTCCAGATGTCATACTGGAGGCAGCCCACAATTATCACTCATTTCCACTATTCCAGTAGAAGCCTCAGTGGTTTCCTTTCTATCTCCCCGTGATCTCATATTGGTTCTCTCTTCCTCAGTGCAATAAGGATAGAGAACTGGGCTGGCTGGTTCACTACCGACCTCCAGTATATCTAACATCTAATAGATGTTTAATAAATATTTTGTAAATGAATGGATGGATACATGAAAGTATAACTTAAAATCTTTATTTAAGGTCTTTGTTTCCTTTCTTCCAAAAATATCCATTATAAAAAAGATGGGAATCCCAACCATGTTTTTCTTCCCAATGCTGGGTTAAAAAAAGTAGCCAACTCCATTACAGTCTGTCAAGGAGTGACCTTCTTTGCTGAGAATTCTGAGCACTTGGGTCATTAAGTATGGCCTGTGTCAAAATAGTGACAAGCGATTATGATACATCTTAACTACAGTTGTGCAGAAGCTATTGAATCACATTCCGATGGAATTTTTAGGGATTACAGATTGGTCCCTGTTCTGAAAATATATTTTTCCTTGAATAAAACCACACATGCATATATTCATATATGTGGATTTTATGTAGATCTTATTTTTAGTATATAAAATGAAAAAAACAGAAATGTCTGCCCATTGTTTTATGTCTAGAAGTTTTACATTTTTTGAAATCTGAGCCAAATGAAGTAATAGTTGTTCAACATCCACTTAATACCAACTTCTAGAGAAATATTAATACTATCCAGGATATTTAGGATTAAAATTCAGACTTGACCATGTAGGACACCAGCAACTGTTAACAACTTACATAAAGTGTGTTTGGTTTTAAGTCCCATTACTATTAAATAAAAACAATCAATTAAATATTATTGGGTTTATAATAAATATTAATAATTTAAATATTATTGGATCTGTATAATATTTTGTAATTTTGTGTATAGAACAATGTAGTATAGTACTATATATAGGACCCCTACACACAATTATTTGTAATTTTCCATATAGAACAATATAGTTTAGTACTATATATAGGACCCCTACACACAATTATTTGTTGTTGCACTACAACCCCCCCATATATGACAAATTTTTATTTTAGTTAATATACTTTTTAATTTCAGGATTTTAAAATATCATTTCTACCTTCATATTGACATTCTCCATTTAGTAAGAAATAATTCTAAACTTTGTTTTAGCTCTTCAGAAACGGCTTGCTTTATGTCCCTGGGAATATTGACAACAGTAGATTTAAAGTCTTTGTAATACGTCCTGTAGATGATGCTTCAGTACAGTTTCCGTCGATGGCTTCTTGTCTTTTATAACAGCCGTATTTTCTTGGTTTCTAGCATGTCTCATAGTTTTTACTAATACCTAGATATTTTAACTAATATAACGTGACAACTTTGGAAATCAGAATCTCCCCCTTTGCCAGGGTTTGCTGTTGTTGCTACCTGTTGTTGTTGCACATTTTTGTGGCTGTTGGTTGGTTTAGTGAATTTCTGAAATAATTCTGTAAAGTCCGTATGCTTTGTCATGTGTGACCTCTAACATCATTGCTCAATTAGCTTTGTGATCAGCTAGTGATTAGACAGGGATTTCCTTAAATGCACGGAATCTATAAGTATCCCAATATTCACCAGGGTCTACTTGTATCCACAGAACTTGTCTTTAAGGACAAAGTAGACAATTCATAATTCTGCCTTAGCCTTTATTTCCTCCTTGCACAGAGCCTCCAGTGAGCTAGAGGTAAGAGGTTAGGTCTTCTCAGCTCTTTTCTGGGAAGGTGAATGCCATACATGTGTGCTTGGCCTACAAGAATACCGATATTTGGGAATTTTCATAGACTTCTATGGGTATCTTGTTCTCCAATATTTTCTCTTCTTTTTGTGGTAATCTTTTTCTTTGTTCCAATGGATATTACCATTTCAGACAGCTGGAACTTCACTGATTATTATTTAAAATGCCCTAGAAAAGAGCAGTTTTCAGTCAATGAGTTCTGAGTTAGATCAAAAAAGACAAACTGTGAGTGGCTATTTTCAGGGCATTACCAAACAGGTCAAAATGTGGCGATTTTCTGGGGATAAGGCTTTGGGAGAATGCCAAATTGTTTACCCCTTGCAGTGGCTGCTATGTATGTATCCGTCATGGCCATAATAATTGCAAAGTTACTCATTTTTGAGGAAACCCTAGGGCAGCGGTATGCAAGACAGAAACAGGACAAGCTTATAACTCACTGTTACTACTAACATTCATCCATTTTTCCTGAATAACTCTTCCCAGATTGTTGCAAGTCTTTGGTTAATTTCGTCTTGATTTTGACCGTTTTTGCTAGTTCTCATTGCTTTTATGGAATAGAAGGTTTTCAGAGGTCCACACTTTACCAAGTCTACTGGAATTATTTTCTCTGGATGCTTCAGTTTTAATTCATATAGTTTCATTTATAGTGTTTAGGCCTTGAGTATCCATTTTCTAGATGTTTTCTTCACTTACAGGTCTGGGAATTTATAGTATCATGACTATCGTGACTGTTGTATTTCTTTCTTCCTGTGTTTTTTTCATATTCTGGAGCTTTTCCATATGTCCAGGACCTTCTCATGGCACGGTAGTATCATAGTACTTTGTATACAATCACCTACTTTTTTCGCAAGACCAACCAAAAGCTGCCAAACCTATTAAAGGAAATAATGCCATTTCTACAGTACTCCACCAGTGCAGTTGCAGACAACCCCCAGGCTCAAGAATTTTTATCTTTTGAAAGAAACACCAAAACAATGTGGCACTCCACAGTCTGTCACATATACATTAGCTGTTTTATCTTCATAAAATTTTGTGGAGTACTTATTAGTATTATTCTCATTTTACTAATGCTAAAACTGAGATTAAATAAGTTAAATACATAAAATGAATGAAGCAATGATTTAAATTATTTCATGCTACTCTAACTCTACATTTGTGTTCTTTGGTGATTACAGTGTAGGTAAGCATTGTTCCAAAATTATTTTCAGAAAACCATAGTACCTAGAAATTTTCTAAAAAAGAAAAGTGCTCTATAATAAAATATATATGTGTGTATATATATGTACATATATATATATATATATATTTTTTTTTTTTTTTGAGGCAGAGTCTGACTTTGTTGCCCCTGGTAGAGTGTTGTAGCCTCATAGCTCACAACCTCATAGCCTTGGGCTAAAGTGATCCTCTTGTCTCAGCCTCCCAAGTAGGTAGAACTACAGGTTCCTGCCTTAATACCCACTTATTTTTAGAGGTGGGATCTCGCTCTTGCTCAGGCTGATCTTGAACCTGTGAGCTCAGAATGCTAAAATATTTTTAAAATAAAAATAAACATTAGTATATCTGATCCCCTTATTAGAGGCTCACAATGTATATTTTCATATAAAATCTCCATTTCTACCCCCCCCCAAATTTTATGTAAATAACAACTCTCCTCTGTTTCTATGAAATACTTATGAAACACACTTTGGGAAAGAATTGGTAGATGATTATTTTTAGCATTTACTGAATTAACTTTAAGAAGGGAAATCTTTACCAAGTATCCCTGAAATTTTGGAATTTAATTAAATTGTATGTTTCTAGGCTAGAAGTTGAATTGTATGTTTTAAATAGGGAGGTGAGGAGGGAAAAGTATAGGCACACATTGTCTATTTACCTCGCTAGTGATCTTGGTAGAGTACAGTTATTGTGGAGATTTTTATTGTATGGATGGTAAGGAACTTGGCACTTAGGAATGTAGACTGACCTTAGCTTTTTAAATCTTGGTGCCTATTCTTACCAAAAGTATGGGACAAATTACTTCAACCCTCTGCTCCTGATTTCCCAGATGTAGGCTGAGAACAAAGTGATGCTCACTCATGGGTATTTTAAGGAGAAATAAGGAAATGGGCATATAGCCCTTGGCTCACTATAGGTAGTAGTTAAGTTTATCTGATAGTGGAAATTATAAATTTAAGTTTTTAAAGGTATAATACAAGGATCATTATGAAAGTTTTGAGACAGACTGTATTAGGGTCCATTATTTCACTTGTAAGAAACAAAGTCAACAGCGTTCTGATTCACCCATGTACGCTTTAACTTGCTTGGCTTATAGTTGTTGGTGGGAGGCCTTCAATTGTTTTTGGCCGCATGGACATTATGTTTCTTGATTTTTTTTTGTGAGTCTCAAAACTTTCATAATGGCCCTCGTATCAGTGTACCGTGTTCACAACACAGTTATCCTCCACCAAGGAAGACTATAAACTAAAATCAGGAAAACAGTTAAGGCAGGTGTCAACAGATATGCAAAGAGAATGTCTAATTAGGTTCCTTGATGCCCTCATCTATTTCAAGATAGTTCATAGACCACGAATAAGTTCCTCTATGTGTCTACAAGGATAAATTGAAGAACTGAAATGAGACAATAAATCTGACTCTTTTCAGTTTTAGAATAACCGTATGTCTCAGGCAACGCTCTGTCGAACCTAACCAAGTATTTTTTGAAAGTCAATATATATTGAATGTATTCAGGCCTAAAATGTATTACCATGTGAAAAAGACTAATATACATATGACACTATTTTATTGAAAAATCAAACATAAACAGAGTAAAAAATTATAAAAATGTGCAATAAACAAATTATGCATTAACAAAATTGTGTCTTTGGGGAGAATTACATGGGACTTATTCCCTTTGCTATGTATTTCCCTAATTCTTTCATTTCTAACTACTAAATTCTGAAGAAGATAATTTAAAAAATTGGAACTTGTCCAAGTAACAAAAAACCCTAAAACATTAAAATCTAATTGAATAGATTCAAATATTAACTAGCTGTAACCTCCAAATGTCCAAATAATTGCCACTTTCCTAAACTTAAGTGTCTTTTGCAAGACTTTAAGAATAAAAACATAATGTTGGTATGTGATTACATACAATTATAAACATAAACATCCCTAAGTAACGATATTTAGCAATTTATTAGTAAATATTTGGTGAGTCATATCAGGAAATTACCCTTTGTGTGTAATTAGCTAAATAAAATTTTCTTTAGCTAGAAAGCATAGTAAATGACTTCAAATAAAGTTAATTTAAAATACTAGTGGAAATAAATTTTTTAAGTTGATAAACTAATATATTTGCATGTTCCCTGTGCACAAATGGTTGTTGAATGACAGAAATCAAAGACTTAAAAATCAACTACTTAAAACAGTTGGTTGAGTTCTATCAAATTTATTTGAAAACAATCTTTGCCCCTAAAGATTAAAAGCCTCTATGAATGTAACAATTTAGCATTTTTGCTTTAATAGAATGAGCTTACAGATTTGTATGTCATTTTAATTCATGTTAGAAATACTCATGATAATGAAAGTTTAAAAAATCCAGTGATGAAGTAGTGTCGAGAACATCAGGCACATTTATGGCTTGCCATAAAAATATGACATATTATAAAACGCAGTGAATATATTAAAGAGGCCCTTTATTTATTATAACAATTAAAATAGCAAAGCTTAATAACTAATAAACTCTGAGGGAACTTTGTCTTCCAATAAAAGTGTTTTTGTGATAAAAGATAATTTTTACAAGAATGCTTCCCATGAAATGTTTGATACCTATGATCATGGTAGCTATTTGTTATTAAATGCTGAAAAAATACATTTCCTTGTGTACAAGCAGCTTAAGTATGCGTTCTGTGATCTTCTTTAGAAATTTTAGCCAAGTCTAATTAAACTTTTCTAATTAAAATTGTGTAGATAGGAAGGAAATTAATGGCTTTGTTTGAACTATTTGTTTATTTCATCGTCAAGTGTACTACATATAATTGCAATGCCAAGAAGAAATCATCAAAATTATCCTTTATCTTGTTTATTTCCTATAATGTCAATTCATTCATAACCTTCATTTTTCCAGCTTTAAAGGGAAACAAAGGCAGCTAAATAAAAGACCTCGACTGAGGGGGCATTTTCTCCCCCAAACTACTAGCTACAAACAACATGAATTGAACAAAATAAAGGTTAAGCTTTAACTAAGCGTTCTAAATATATTTAAGGAGATAGTGAAAGCTCATCATGCCACCACCCACACAATTCACAAGGCGCTTTGAATAAAGTAAATTATAACAGAAGCCAAAAGAGTGCTCAGATGATTTACTGCATCATGTGGCTTTCTGTCCTAAATTATAACTGCCCTTACAGTGTGCACAGTTGTTTCTAGGAGAAGAAAAAATGTATTACAAAAAAAGAAATAAATAAAACTCTTTTGCAAATGCTGCCAACATTGTAGGACATCTTCCAGGGCACTGCCGAATATAAAGTCACATGCATACTTGTTTTTTTCTCCCCAGATGCAAATGCTCTTTCCGGAGCCTAAAACTTAACGTGCAACCAACAGACAGACTTACTACATTCAAGTCCTGTGTTGCAGTGAGCACACTAGTGGTTTCATTTGCTGCCAAACCCGGAGGATTCATGTGTGGCTGCAAAATGGAACAAAAACTCTGCACTAAAGTGCAGGTCAAGGAGGACAATTTTCCGTGGAGGAAGTGGAGATCGTCTCCAGGTCCTGGAGGGAACCATTCTTTCTCTGTCTTTTTCTGCTTCTAAGAAACAGTCATGACACCAGCTTGAGTCCAATTCTTGGATTCCTAACTGTGGCCTGTTTTGGTGCAGCTTTCTTTTTTGACTATACCCTTCTTACTGGTCTGAAACAGGTGTTGGGAGCTCAGCTGCTCCTCACAGAGCCCGATGGAAAGGCTTCCTCACAGTCTCTGAAACAGAGGCTCAGCTACCGTCCCCTCAGCCAATTTTAGGTCTGTGTCACTCCCTTAAATGGCACAGCTCCGAAATTTCTGTAAAGATTTCCAACAATTTAGTGGGGGGACATGATCCATGTATTCACTCACTCCCTCTCTCATTCTGAGGAAGGAGCTATCCTGACCTCATGTGTGCAAACGGAGAAGATTGAGTTACTTGCCTAAAATCACACACAGAATAGGAGGGAGCACCAGTCATCAAACCCCGATTAATCTGAATTTTATACCTGCCCTCTTCCCAATATATCGTCTTGCTACAATAAGCGTCAGAATATGTGTGTGGGTATGTGCACGTTTCTATGTCTGTGTGTGCATGAGAGAGAGAGAGAGATTTTTTTTCGCCACCTCAGTATTTAGACAGACTTTCTTTACATTTCGTAATCATATCTGGATATTTTTATAATTGGTGCAATTTAACTTTTGCAAAAATGTGTTTATACTTGGACTTTTTGAGTCAGCAGTTTTCAGCTATCTATTTCTGTAAGGCAAGTAGTGCTCCCACGTGTTGTGGTGGAGTTGTAGGGCACTCCCTTAGGCAGCTCAGAACAAAGCTTCCGGGGTCCCGTTCCCTGTATAGTACCCAGTTAGCACAGTGGCTCCTGCCTGTCACCCGAGCACTCTGGGGAGCCAAAGTGGGAGGATTGCTTGAGCTCAGGAGTTTAAGGTTGCAGTGAGCTACAATGATGCCAGTGCACTCTAGCCCAGGTGACAGAGAGAGACTCAGTCTCACAAAAAGAAAAGTAGAGCCATTTTATGTGAGGTCTGAAAGGCAGAAGTTGAAGCAGTCACTGTCTATTCTTTTACACACTGCAGTCTGGCCAGAGAGTGAGGCACTGTGGATAGAACGTCCACGTGTTGTACCTCACCTCTGTGGGGTGGAGCACATGCTGGACCTCAGTCCCATAGGCTGGCGCCATATTGCCTTCCTCAGCTTCCCTGACACCTGGGCCTGGCGTGTGCTCACCTCTGAGATAAAGGGGCAAGCCACTTCATCAAAGTTGGAGGCTTTGAGGGAGGGAGTCTCCAAGGCCGGCTCTAGTCCCTCGCCGGAGATTCCCATTTCTCTCTGCTTTTCCTACTGTACGGCCATCTTTCCTCCCCAACAGCCCGTTCTGGGAGTTCAGTCTTTAGCAACAAACACTGAGATGACAGTGCCACAGGGACTGTTTAGCCCCACAGTTGCAAAAGATCAAATACGTACAATAAATTTCCTACTCAAAAGGAGAGTAAGAGAAAAGAGACAGGGAGTAAAAGGAAAAACAGGGACAAGAAGTGTTATCCCAGAATTTCTCTCTTCAGTAGGTCCTTGGTCTCAGGGATTCAAAGAGTGAACCCTGGACCACAGATCAGTGGTCAGATGGGATTTATTAGACAGAAAGGAAGACAGAAAGAGTTAAAAGCACCAGAGCTTCTGGCAGAGGGAAAGACCCAAGCTGGAAGTCACCGCCTGGGTCCTTCGTCTAGGGCTATATATCGCCTTTAGAGTTTCATTTGGCCAGGACTTGGTAGGTGGAAAAACACTATTTCAAAGCAAATTTGCACATTAATGAGTCGATACAGTCCTTTCTGCTTGGGGTAAGGTGCATGTCAGGGCCTTCCCTTCATGAAATTGCCCGGAACTAGGAAGCTGGGATCCCTTGTCCAGCTTTGAATGGGGGAACTCTGTATCAGCGGAGTTGAGACTAGAAGAGAGAGAGAGGGTGGGGCAGGTAGGGGAAGGGAACATTCTCGGCCAACGATTCCCCTTCTCTAATTGCTCCCTGATTGATCCAATGTCTATGCATCCCCTATTCCCATCTTCACCTCCACCGCATGGTTTTGTTAGTTTTATCGCTATTCCCACTTCCTCTACTCATGCAACTGATTATTTTCTCTTGAATTTATTCCTCCTGGGAATTAAATTATTTCCCACATATGTGACATTTTTTTCATCTTCCATTTCTATTACTTGTCTGTAACCCTGTAAGCATATCCCCTTTTCAGTTTTATTTCGCTCGGTTTCCTGAAACTGATCCTGTTGACCCTGGTGATGTTTTGGACAGCTACTACTTTTAATTTTTTTTTTAATGTGACTTTTGCTTTCCCAATATTAGTAGTTTTATCTCTTCCATTTCTTCACTAAGCTCTCTCAGCCTAGTCTTTAATTTCTATTCTATTTTTTTCTTACCTTCTTTGAATTCCATGAAATGTCGTAACTCTAATTTTCATTATTTGGGGGATATTTAAGAATCATTTATTTGTAAAACAAACTTTAATTCAGCTTTTCTGTATAGCTTTTATGGTTTGAATTATTTTCCTTCCTGATTTTTTTTTTCATGCCGCTTAAGTCTTATGTAGAAGCTTCCGTGGTGTCCAAAGCATTTGTTGTGGTGGTTACACATTTTTTAAATGAGAATTCTTTTTTTGTTGTTCTTGGATCTGATAATTTTTGGAGAATAGTGTCTGGGGTACTTTGGAATAAAAGGTGCATCACCCAGTATCTAGGACTGTAGTGTGTTCTTTCAGAATATGTTCTTTGAAATAATCTGCACCCTGGTATAGCTCTATTCTGGACTTGCTCAGAGTGAAACCTGGTTCATCAAAGGACCTTCTTCTGTCCACTTTTATGTGGCACTTTGTCACGGTGACATTTTGATTCCTGCCCTGTTGGCTGTTCTGTTCATTTCCTCATTTGGTCCCTGCCACCCACGGACCCTGGTGATGTGGAGGGCAGAGGTCAGGAAGACACTAGCAGAACTCTTAGAAAACCACCGCCTTGATCAATCACCTTCAAAGGAAGGGATTTATTTTCCTCCTCAGGATATGAACAATATTGAAGAGTTCTTCTGAAATATTTATAAACCTTGTTATGTTTTCTGAGTTTTAATTTTCAAAGCAATTTTAGCCCTTTTTAAAATTAATTTCAGATTAATATTGATACAGGGTTCCTCCAGGAACAGGTTGGACAGGGAACCTCAGTTTTCCTAGGTCTGGGCAATTTCATGAAGGGAACACCCTGAAACACCCTCCAGCTCCAAGCTGGAGGGAGTGAATTCATTCATTTGTCAATAATGTTCACTAACATTGAAAAAGTTTTCCATCTACCAAGTCCTGGCAAAGTGTGATTCTCAACACCTTATATCCCTAGACAAAGGACCCACGTAGAGACTTCCCACTTGGGTCTTTCCATCTGCCAGAAGCTCTGGTGTCTTTTAGTCCTTCTGCCCAGAAGCTCTGGTGCTTTTTACTCCTCCTGTATTCCTTTCTGCCTAATAAAATCCTATTTTACCACTAATCTGTGGACTGTGGGTTCATTCTTAAAATCCTCGAGATCAACGACCTACTGAAGTAAGAAATTCTGGTAAGAATATGGGTGTACAAATGATTAGGGTGCACTGTGTTTGTTAGGAAAGGTCTCTATTGTAGTTGTGCCCCTCCCCAGGTGCTGTACACCTTTACATTGTGTCCACTAGGTGGCAGCACACTGATCCCCCTCCATGCCCTTTCTGGATTTCACATTATTTCTATTTTCTAGTTTATGAAAAAGCTCATAAACTTTTTTGTATTTTTTGTTTGTTTTAAATTTTTACTTGATTTAAAATATGAAAGCTAGATAGAGACTGTCTTTAATTAGAAATTTCAACTAGAGCTTACTTGTTTTAATCCATGAAATATAAATAATTAAATAGTGTGACCAATTATTGCTAGCTTCCTTTCTTAACAATACTCATCAATGGGTGGTTAAATACTTTATCCAGTAGTATAAAACTTAGAGATATAAAAGAAATACCTTAGCTAAATAGTTTTGGCAACATACACAGTTATGCGTTATATAACAATGCTTCAGTCAGTAATAGGATATATACAATGATACTTATAGTCTCAAAGATTATAATACTGTATTTTTACTGTACCTTTTCTATGTTTAGATATGTTTAGATATACAAATACCACTGTGCTCTGGTTGCCTACAGTATTTATACAGTAACATGCTGTACAGTTTTGTAACCCAGAACAATAGGGTATACCAGGGGTGAGGAACCTGTAGCCTTAAGGCCATATGTGCCTGTCTGGGTGATTAAGTGTAGCTTTTTGACTAAATCCAAATTTTACAGAATTTTACATTAATATCCATGCCTTTATTGGTATTAATACATTTTTGAGCATCTTTTATAGCTTTATTTCATTTTTTAAATGAATATATTTAAAATACCAAACAATAAAATAAGTTTCAACAAATATACTTCCAGACTGACTAGCACAATTATAGTAAGTCATAAATTGATGGCTGCTATGCTCATGATTTAGTTCTAACTTCCTCCACCTGACTGGCCCCATTACTACATGAAGCTAGTTGGTGAGTACATGGAAATTGAGTATGCCAATCTGTTACCAGCTTTTGAAGATGGTGCACTGTGTTTCTGTTTGAAGTGGACTTTTTGAATAGTTGCACAGCTCGACAGTATTTTTTCATTCTGTCTGCTTAACAGCCTGTGATGTTAACCTTGAATGCTAAAGAAAGAAAGTAGGTATTTTAATGAAGATTGGAATTGCAATATTATCCTCTTTCTGCTAATGGTAAGGTGATTTGCTTGCTTTCTGATACTGCAACATCAACATTAAAGAAGTCCAATGCTCATCAGCATTAAAAACACTCATAAGGCTCACAGATATTTTAAATTAGAGGGACAGGTGCAAAAGGTTGTGTTGTAGAAATCAAAAGACGAAAAGCAAAAGCAAAGATGATTCTTTCCAGCTGCCGTAAGACCTGGAAATGATCCCTCTGAAGCAACTTATACAATAGGCTATAACTCGGGAAAAAAGGAAGATATTCAGTGATGAGGAAACTGAAAAAAAAAATGCATTGTTGAAGTAATAGGATGCTTAGATTCCAATAAGGTTTCAAAGTATGAACAACTGCCTTTCAAGGAGAACAATACATGATCCGCAGCATGAATTAACCTTCAACTTAACAGAAGGACTTCATGTAATACTTGAAAAGGACAATGTTTATTATTCAATTGCTTGATGAACAGCTGCTGAATCAACTGATAACTAACCAGTTACTTGACACAGTTTTTAGACTTCATTTGGGTCATAATGGAAGATTTTCTTTGCTACAAAGAGTTACTCACTGTGGGCACCTTTGCAACAGAACACAAGGAATAGATACCTTCCACAACTTTCAAGAAAAAAGTTGTGAAGTTGGACCCAATTTGGTAAATTTAGTAAAGGTAGGTGGAGATGGTGCATCTTCCATGACAGGAAAACATGAAGGGTTTATTGAATAGAAAAAAAAAAAAGCATTAACAGATCCAGATGCTCTCATTTCCTCATGGTATCTGGAATCAGCAAAATGTCTGTGCTCCAGCTACTGTTTTAAGTGACACCTTGCAGCAAGTTAGAAGTATTATTAACTTTATCCATGCAAGTGCACTACAGCATGGACAGTTTCTCTACATGCTAACATTGAACATGAGGTATTCAGCGTGGCCTTGCCATATCATCCCCGGGGCACTGGCTATCACAGGGACAGGTGTTAGCCAGCATTTTAACTCTGTGCGAATGGATAGTTGGATTTTATGAAGAACAGAATCAGCAATGTGAATTACTCAAAGAAGATTTCTATAGGAATGCAGCATTCCTATGTGATATCATGTCAAATCAAAATGAATTCTGTATTTATTTGCAAGGTAAAACCAAATCTATATATACTATGTGACAAACAAACAAACAAACAAGCATTTCAAAAAAGCCATCTGTAGCAACCTGTATAGCCTATGGCTAAGAGGAGTGAGAGTTATAAGAAATACCCGTAATGGAACACCTTGGTGAAAAGGGCATGGAGAGAGATTTGGTTCTAATAAGCATGAGTGAGCTTGTGAGATGAGAGCATTGGTGAATTGGCAGTCTCTACACCTGTGGTGTTGAGAAGCACGAGCTCAGCTTTATATTAGGCTGGAGGAGAAGGCAGTCAGGAGGGTGCGCATTCTATCACGAATCCACTTATTCTGACTCTGTCTCCTCTCCTGCCTATAGAACGCCAGCACGGCGTCTCTGCTGAAGATTACCAAGCTCTGCTAAAGACTAAGAGCTATCTGTTCTAAGAAGACCTTTACTCTCTCTAAGATACTCTGTCTCTCTCTCTCCAGCTAAAGTAGATAGCCCTCAAGCACCTACAAGAAACTGTTCCTGAGCAAGGTAGCTTAGTGGTCCATGTCCAGAACCTACCTAAGCTGGGCCCAAGACCTGGCCAGTCCTGGGCCCTGACAGCCATCTTTATCAAAACACTTCCTCTTCAAAAGAAAATGTTAGATGAACATTTTCTCTATTTAGCAAAGGTCATTGATAAGTGTGATGATACAAGTGAATCATTTGAAGAATATGCAGCTCCTATAGACCTATTAATTGGAGAATACATTGAAGTGTTCACGTTCACCGACTTTGAGAATCATGACATCACTTTCAAATTAGCACTTCAGCCTCACCTGCTTGACATCACCAAGGCACCTAACTTCAGATGGAATTGATTGGGGTCTCAGTACATGACATTTTAAAATCATCATTTGATGGTAAGAGCCAGTCAAAATACAGAAAAATGCTACAAAATACCCATACCTCAGCAACATGCCTGAAAATTTTTCTTGCTTTTCAACCACTTATCACTGCAAACATTCTCCTACGTAACCAAAATCAGGACACCATTAAAGCCACACATGACTGATACACATCTGGAGGATCAGGTGAAACTGCAGACCTCCATGTTGCAACCAAATATTCAAATGCTTTCCAACAAAAGCAGACACAACAAAGTCATTAAAAGATTAATTAACCTTAAAATTAACAAATTAACAAATAGCTTTCATTTTTCAAAATTATTAAGCCTATAGCAGTTGGATTTTTACAGAATAATGCACATTTTGAAGTATATCTAATTGAAGTTTCTTGAACGCAGCCTTATTTGATTACAGCTAAATTAATGCAGCCTCCAACATGAAAAGGTTCCCCACCCCTGGGGTATGCTGTGTAGATGAGGTGTGTAGTAGGCTACACCATCTGGGTTTGTGTAAGTTCAGCTGACCCACCATTTCTATGGGTTCCAGATCTGCATATTCAACTAAATACAGATCAAAAATATTTGCAAAAACCCAACACAACATACATATAAAAATAAAAACCCAACATTGTCTCACAACTATTTATATAGTATTTGCATCATATTACCATATGTTATTTAAAGATAATTTAAGGTATATGGGAGGACATGCATAGCTTATAATCAAACCCTATGACATTTTAGATAAGGAATTTGAGCATCCATGGATTTTATTCTCTGTGAATGGTCCTGGACCCAATCCTCCATGGATATCAAGAAATCAGTCTATACTCTATAACTTGTTTCTCGGGAGTTTTTCTCTCATTTGATAACGCATGACCATAATTTAGTTAAATTATTTCTTTTCTAACTCCTCTCTGACAGAGTCTGTCTCTTTCGTGGGTGTTTTGACTGTATGCTGTGATTATTGACATCTTGCGATTTATTTTCTATTTGAAACATATTATTAGTCCATTTCCCCTCCTTTATTGCCTTTTTCAGTTGATTGTGATTTTTTATAACTATATTTTATTTCTATTAGGGAATTAATTATAATTGTTAAGGGTTTATAGCAATGATTTTCAACCAGTGTGCTATGGCACACTGGTATGCCTTGAGAGGATCTTAAGTGTGCCATGAAAATTTTTCATGATCATTAATTAAATTATCTTCAAAAGAAGTTCAAAGCACAGTAAATATAGTCTTCTTGTTTTTTACTCTTCTTTTTGATTAACGTAATTTAAGTGTGCCGTAGAAGTTTAACTATAGGTTCAAGTGTGCCGTGAGATAAAGAAGGTTGAAAAACACTGGTTTATAGTATGTGCTTTTAATGTAATAAGTTTATCTGTAAGTAATATGCCATTTCAAGTATATTATTTGGAATCAGATAAATTTATACTTCTTTTTCCACCTTTTGTACTACTGTTTTCATATTTTACTTCTACATGTGCTGTAAACCTGTTACTGTTTGCTTTAAACAGTCATCTTTGTAATAGACTTTAAAAATAGAAATAACCACACTTATTTACATATATATTTCCCTATTGCACTATTTTTCACTCCTCTTTCAAGATGTAGATTTTTTATGGCATAGTTTCTTTCTGCCCGTAGAAGTTTCTTTAGCATTTCTTCAAGTGCAGGTTGGCTGGTGCTAAATGCTTTTTGCATGTTTGTATCTGAAGAGTCTTTCTTTCATATTCATTAGTAAATGATAGTCATGCTCCGCATAGACTTCCAGGTTGACACACTGTTCTTTCTGTACTTGGAAGACATGGCTCCGTGGTCTTCTGGTTTCCTATGTTTTCTACGAGAGCTCTTCCATTCAATTCTTATCTTCCTACTCAAAGGTAATCATGTCTTTTATTCCTCCTCAGACTGTTATTAAGATTTTTTTTTTTTAGAGGCAGTCTCACTTTGTCACTCTTGGTAGAGTGCCATGGAGTCACAGCTCACAGCAACCTCCAGCTCTTGGGCTTAGGTGATTCTCTTGCCTCAGCCTCCCAAGTAGCTGGGACTGCAGGTGCCCCCCACAATGCCCAGCTATTTTTTGTTGTTGTTGAAGTCTGGCTGGGGCTGGGTTCAAACCCTCCATCCTCAGCATATGGGCCCAGTGCCCTACTCACTGAGCTACAGGTACTGCCCAAGATATTTTCTTTATCTATTAAGATACTCAGTGTCTTCCAGAAATTTGACTTTATATAGCTTGATGTATTTGGATTTTCAGATCTGATTATTTGTAGTTTTCCTCAAATTTTGAAAACTTCAGTCATTATTTCTTCAATATTTATTTTTCTGTTGTTTTATCTCTCTTTGTTCTCTAGTAACCACAATTGTGCATATATTAGGCCAATTAAAATTATCCCACAGCTCAATGATGTTCTGCTTATTTATGCTTTTGGTTTTTTTCTTTCTGTTTCTTTTACTCCATGCAGTAAGCTTCTGGCAATAGCAGAACTCACTACACTTGTCTGCACACTTCCAGAAGTTGCTGGTCTGCACTGCATGATACTCAATGTTGGAAACAACTGTTTCGTATGTTTTGTCCAGTATTCTAGTCGTTCATGGTGGAAAGGTAAATGTGCCTTGGCTGAAAGTGGAAGTACTTTTTAAAGCACACTTTAAATGTATATATGCAAAGGGCTTGACAATAAAGGGATGGAAAAACTGTTATCATTCCCTCATTAATCCATACAAAACTCAAGGGCCTATACTGATCTCAGACCAAATAGATTTCAGCACAATGAATAACATCTGTGAGAAAAAGAGTTAGTGGATAATAATAACAGATCAAGTAAGATGAGATAATCAAATGTTTATGCATCTGGTACATAGCTCCAAAGTGCATGAAACAAAAAGCAATAAAACTGAAATGCATAATTGTAATTGTGAAATTCATGATTATAGTTGGAAATTTAAATACTTTTCTATCAATAAATTATAAATCGTGTACCTAGAAAATTAGCCAGTGTGTAGAAAAGGGATAGCAATCAAATGGAACTATTTGACCTTTAATTAATTAACTATTGACCTATTTTTGTTAACTATTTGACCTATTAATTAATTAATTTCTAAATTACTAGAAAACTTCACCCAGCAAATAGTAGAATATACATTCTTTTTGAGCATCCCAAGATTAGGTCATATTCTCACTACAGAATGTCTCAATACATTTGATCTGATTCAAATAATATGAAATATGTTCCAAGATAATATTTTAATTGGAAATGGATAAAAAATTGTAAAATCCCCAAAACATGGAAACTGAAAAATTCATTTCTAATATTTCATGGATTAAAGAGACCAAAAGAAAAATTAGAGTTTATTTTTATACAAATGAAAATGAAAAAGCAATGTATTACTATTTGTGGAATGCACTAAACAGTGTTTAAGGAAAATTTATGCCTCCAGACACACATGTTATAAAGGAAAATAAGTTTCAAATAGATGACCCAAATTTCTACCTTAAGAAAGTAGAAAGGGAAGAACAAATTATAACTAAGGAAGAAAGGAACAAGATAAGAGTGTAAATTAATAAAACGGAAAAATAGAGAAAAATTAACAAGACAAATAAAATTAACCTCCAGCTAATATTATACTTAATGATGACCTACCACCATATAGCATCAAAAATGTGAAATAGGAAAACTTTGATAAAAGTCGTGAATAATTTATTTGGTGAAAAGCTCAAAATATTGCTCAGAGAAATTAAATAGGAATTGCTTGACTGTTCATGGATCAGAAGAATCAATACTGTTAAAAATTTTAATTCTCTACAAATGTATTATTGATTTACTTAAATCCCATTCTAAATACTAAAAATTGAAAAACTGATTACACAAGTTATGTGAAAATGGAAAGGCCAAAAGAAAACTAAAAATAAAACAAAGTTGAAAAACTTATACTACTGGATTTGAAAACTTATTAAACACTAGAGTAATCAAGGGTGTGTAACTGATTTAAAGACAAATGGGTAAAATTAAATAGAATAGGGAGTTTAGAAATAGATCTATATGTATGTGGTTAATTGTTTTTGGCAAATATGTTAAAGAAAACCCATTGAGAAATGATAATAATCATCTCAACAAATGATGCATGAACAAGTGGAAAGTCATTGGTAACCAATCCATCAGTTAACCTTATGCAAAATTAACATCATACCAGGTACAAAATTTAAATGATACTATACATAAAAATTCATGTAAAAAGTCTAAAATTTCTAAATATACCAGTTAACACTATGTAATTTCTAGTAAAAAATCTTAATTGTCTTGGGCCTGATAAAGATAGTTACCCATGGCAAAAATAGAAAGTATGAAATGAAAATAGCAATACATTTGACTTTATTAAAATTAATAACTTTTGCTTCTCAAAAGACATTGATGTGAAAATGAAAAGTCACAGTCTAAGAAAAAAATATTGGAAAAACATATATCTGATGGCAGACTCATAGGTATAACATATCAAGAAACTTTATAAGTCGATAATGAAGGGAAAGACAATTCAAAAATATAGATAAAAGGTTCAAATAGATCCCTCACCAAAGAGATGATGGCAAATAAGTACATAAAAAATACTCAACTTCATTAATCATTACAGAAATACAAATTAAAACCACAATGAGACAACTGTCCATTTCCATCTGAATTACTAACTGAAGGGATTGATCATAAGAAGTGTCGGCAAAGATGTGGAGGAACCAGAATGCTCCTCCCAGGTTGATGAGATTGTGAAATGGTGCAGAGCCTTTGGAAAATGATTTGGCAGTTTTTAAATTTTTAAACATATGTCTATTATATATGACCTAGCCATCGTACTTCTAGGTTTTTACCCAATGGAAAACATTTTCAGCTACAAAAAGTGTAGATGATTGCACATAGCAGTTTTATCTGTAGTAGTCGAAACTATAACCCTAAGGTCCATCAACAACAAATGGATGAACAAATTGTGATATACTTAGAATACTACCCAGCAACAGATATGAAGGAGCTATTGATCCATGAAACAATACAGAGAGACTAAAATTGATTATGTCAAGTGTAAAAAGTCAAGAATTACACTGTAATTCCATTTATCGAAAAGTCAGGAATTACACTGTAATTCCATGTATAGGAAATTTCAGGAAAACGCCTAATCTTTAGTGTCAGGAAAACCAAATAGTATTTTCCTAGTGATGTGTGAGGAGGGCAGAGAAGAGGGGCTGGCAAAGTAGCAGGAAAATCGTGGAGTAGTTGTGATATTTATGTTTGTGATCGTAATTGGGGTGATTATTTCTCTATAAATACATCAAGTAGAAAGGGAAGAACAAATTATAATGAAGGAAGAAAGAAACAAGATAAGAGTATAAATTAATAAAACAGAAAAATAGAGAAAAATTAACAAGACCAATAAAATTAACAATGTATTGTAAGTTAATTATACCTTAATACTGAACAAAAATTTAAAACAGTTATGTGAAGAGCTCTATCATCTCACACCTCTTTGTATTCCCCAGCCCAGCTGCCTCCTAATAATGGGCCTATAATTGAGAATAATAGCAAGGAAATACTTCACTTATTTATTCAACAAACATGTATCGGGTTTCTGTCCCACTTTAGTTGCTAGAAATAACATGAAAGTAAGATACACAAGATCTCTAGCCTCAGGAACATTACATTTTATTGGGAAAGACAAAATCAAATCTAAATAATTATAATGAATGGCCTATAAAGCATAGTGAGATAGAATAAAAGATTCTCCATCTATTAGAGTGACTAAAGGAAGACTTCTGTGAGACTCAGAGGAGTCTCAGTGTGTGAGAAAGTTATGTACCCAAGGATAGTGGAAATGAAAATGGCAGGGAGAAGGCTGCAAGGTTTTAAGGCCTGACAAACAAGAAGGAGCTGGGCATGTTCCAGGAACTGGGAGAAGGTCACTGTGACGACCTCTCCAACAGTAATACACATACGAGACTGATCCACACTCAGCCTTTCACTTTAATATTGCAGACCGGGACCCTCCTTTCAGAGCTTCCCTGAGTATCTTTAGCAACCTTTCATAAATTCTTCCAAAGCATGTATTCTAATCTTAAGAAATCACTACAAAAAGTCAGGGGGAAAGGATCCTCAATCTGGGGAGTATTAATGAAGCCACACATAATATAAAAGAAACATTCTTGGTTTTTAACACATTTTGGTACTCTCGGGTTTATAACCTTAGTTTAAAGTGGGAGCAAAGATTTTAATTTGAACCACGTTTTCTCTGGAATTAACGCCATGCTTCTTCACACTTATCAGATTTCTGCAGAGCCTCAGTGCAATAGCAGAAAGAATAAAAAGGAGAAAGGAAAGAACTAGGAGACAAGGAGAAGGAGCACTGGGGATAGCATTGAAGGAAGACATTTCCTTTAAAATACATTTTTCAATACTCTCTATAACACTTGCCTTGCCTTTGCCTTTTTAAGGAGTGCTAGAAGGTAACAGTGTAAAAACAGTCTCTTTAAACTCCACATAAACACAAAGGATGCGTCAGGAATACTTAAAATATCAGTCCTCATATTTTCACTAAAATAGTCTCATGTCTTCCACTTGCAAATGTGTTGTATGAAAAACGAGGACGCCAAAATTGTTTGCCAGCGTCATAAGGGACAACTCAAGGATGCCAGGTGAGTTTGAGCTGAAGGAAAGCAATCGAGGAAGTCCAAAGTCTGCCTTCAAGGAACGGAAGTAACAATTATAAATTTGTGTTCCAGCCACCAAGAAGCAGGATCTGCAATATCAGTGAGTGTAGCTCCAAAGGCAACACACAGATTAATACAATGGAGGAACTTTATTAGGGACAAATTTCTAAAAATCCTCTGGATGTGTTTGCATTTGGTTAAACTTGGTCTTAAAGTATTTCCAATTTATAGCTGCTGAGCTGGAGTGAGAAAGCAGTTACCAAGGAAGAAATCTCTACAATAGCCACGGTGCCTTGTTTTCAAGTGTCTCTTGGGGATTAGTGCCATAAGATCCTGCTGTTTCTGTTGGCTCAGCAAAGAGCAGCAGTTTGGAATTACCAATCAATTTGGCCTGATCCAATGACCAATGGTCCTCAGTCAAGGTGGTTGAAAGAGGAGTGCAAGATGGTGTTATTCAAATGACTTCTACTATAGGCAAAAGTAGAAACTTCAGCACAGCCCACTTAAGAAAACAGGGAAAAACCAGCTGAAGTATTCTCAGGCACAGATACTGATGACAGCAATGAAGGACCAGGTGGAGCTTGATGGCCCTGGCTCCACCACTGGACCTTGGACAAGTCACAGAAAGTCGCTTTATCTGATTTACCTCTAAAATCAGGTCACATTTTCCTAGTTAGCAAGTATCCTGCGAAGGTTAGATAAGATAAACGATATAAAAGCACGTTGTGAATTGTGAAGCCCTCACAGATGTTGGCTATTGATAAGGCAATATAGCCAAGATGGCACGGTATTCTGTTTGCCGTTGCATTACTGTGAGAAAAAAAAAAAAAGGTTTTGGCTCCAAATAAATTTGGACGGCAACATAGTTTAAGTCAACCAGTACAGTGGCAGAAAAACAACAGCTGGTTGTCTATATTCGTCTCTTTCACTGTTTTCTTCAGTACTGGGTTTCTATCACAGATAATATAGCCCCTAATTATCAAACAGCATGTGGCTTGGAAGAGCTCAGTGGTTTGTGAAATAAAAACCTTCCTAAAGACTCACCATGGTCATAAGCTCAAATGGATCCAGAGGGGCTTGTCAAGTGGCGATACATGCTTTAATAACTTTTTAATTTGCTTTTTCTGCGAAAGAACTCGATTCTTGTGTCTCATTGAGCATCTAAGACTCTGAAAGTAACTACGACCACACACAACAAAAAGCGTATCCAGAGAGAGAAAATGCAAAGGAATCCGTTAGGGTAAGCTCTAAGAGGTTAATATGGCAACAAAAAACCTTAGTTTGAGCCCCCGGGATTAAGGCTTACAAGAAATTATGCTGTGGGCAATTATGCATTTTTATGTTTGTGGAAACCCAGCCAAAGCTCTTCTGCTGTAACATTTTGGAAGCTGCAAAACATATTTGATCTTAACCATTATTCCTATGATTTTGGGAGATAGAGGTGAGAATTAATAACCAGACTGGATTAGTAACCATGAGAACTCAATATCTATCATTTGCCTTTGCAAATTCTCTTGAGGAAACTTGTATTACTAAATACTAACCTCGATGAAAGAAATATTAAGGGGCTTTGCTTATCATATTTCCTTCATTTAAACACATTTTTAGCATCTCCCATACAACTGTGCCATGTATGCTGGATTTGGGGAGCTACAAAGACACCAATCCTTAAATGATTTTCTACAACAATGGCTAAGACAAGGTGTTATAATCATGGGATTTAGAGAAATAAAGAGCTGATTCAAACACAGGGTTACCTTATCTAGGGCCCACAGTCATAGCTACTACATACTATGTATAACTACTAATCTATACTCTGCTTCTCCCAGACTCTGAGGAATACTCTGGATTGTCTTAATGTGTGGACCATTTATAGGATCCTCGCCAGAGGAAAGCCATGGCCAGGCATAGTTATAATATGATTTATGAAGCCTTCAGTTAATAAACATTCACATAAACGTAGCTTTCTGGCAGGAAGGCTAATTGTGAAAGAAGAACCCATGATAATACAGCATTGTTAAAAATAACCAGCATCTGACTACTTATCCAAGAGAAGCCATACTGAGAAGATTATAAGAGCTAAAGTCGGTATTGCCCTGTACCAGCTATGTACCTCCAAACAGGACACTGCTTCTAGCTTCAGCATGGTCTTTTTTCTTTTATCTGTGGGGAGAACCACGCCTTAGTTATGTAGAATGAACAATATATGTGTAAGTCAGAAATGACTATTTATAAGATATAAAGGTGTAAATTATGTGCTATAGAAGCTTGATATCTGTTAGCATGGGTTGAATACAAGTGCCAAAACACCCAGTTGTAAGTGGCTTTGAATATGGAGAAAAGGGAACACTTCTACTGGTGGGAATGCAAACTAATTCGCTCCTTTTGGAAAGACATCTGGAGAACGCTTAGAGAACTAAAAATAGACCTGCCATTTGATCCTACAATTCCTTTATTAGGTATATATCCAGAAGACCAAAAATCACATTACAACAAAGATATTTGTATCAGAAAGTTTATTGCAGCCCAATTCATAATTGCTAGGTCATGGAAGAAGCCCAAGTGCCCACCGATCCATGGATGGATCAATAAATTGTGGTATATGTATACCATGGAATATTATGTAGCCCCAAAGAAAGATGGAGACTTTACCTCCTTCATGTTTACATGGATGGAGCTAGAAAATGTTCTTCTTAGCCAAGTATCTCAAGAATGGAAGAAAAAGTATCCAATGTACACAGCCCTACTTTGAAACTAATTTATAGCTTTCATAGGAAAACTATAACCTAATTATAGCCTTAGAATATGGGGAGGAGGGAGGGAGAGTAGAGAGGACGGGGGTATATGGGTGGAGGGAGGGTGATTGGTGGGGTCACCTCTATGATTTATCTTACAAGTGAATCTTTCTAAAAGCAGAGTATGAATGTCTTAACTCAATAACTAAGAAAATGACATGAAGGCTACGTTAACCAGTTTGATGAGAATATTTCAAATTGTATATGAAAACACCACACTGTACCCTGTGATTGCATTAATGTACACAGCTATGATTTAATAAATTAAAAAAAAAAAGTGGCTTTGAATAGAGATTGGTTTTCCCCATGTAACAAGAACTGTGGAGGAGACAGGAGGTGCCTGGACTGGTCAAATAGCTCAATAGTGGTGTGACAGTGAATGGGCTTCCCTGAGATTGTCTCAAGCTTCCGCTTGGGGTAGCAAGTTGCCTACAATAAATGCACGTTTCAAGTAGTTCTACAGCTAAATGAAGCAGGAGGTAAGGGGAAGGAGCTTTCTTTGAACACGTGAATTTTATCGTAGAAGAAAATCCTTTCTGAACAAATTTCTCCATAGCCCATTGGCCAGGATGGAGTCATGTAGTTTTATCCTCTAGTGGTAAAGAATGTATCTGGACTCTTCAGATGCTTTACAAAACACCTGGCATCAATAAAGAAAGGTAGAGCAGTGACTCCTGGAGAGGCTGTCAGAGCTCAGGGAGAGGAGGAGGCATTAGGGACTCTTGGATCACTGAATTGCAGAGGTGAAGAACAGGGAGGAAAAGGAACAGTGGTAGCCGGTGGAGGTGCTACCATACGGGAAGAGGAAACATTTTGCTTGGATCTGAGGGGTGTTGAGTTGGAGGAAAACAGTGGAATACAATTTTTTTTTTCAGTTACCAGTTACCAAACTCTTCTCACATGTATGAGTTAACCTGTAGCCAGATCATGGAAGACCTTCAATGTGAAGTGAAGGAGTTGAAATGATAGCACTTGCCAATGTAGCTTTAAAGCTTTAAAATACTAAGAATCCTAAATTCTAGGGCATAAACGTCAGTTGATTGATGCCAGGAGGTCTATGGCAATTAGTGACAGATTCATGACAACAGTGAAAAAAAAAAAAGGCAAGAAATATAGTATATATTTCCAACCACCGTTTTCTCTGAGGAGCTAAAATTCCTAAAGCTTTCTCAGTTTGCTGACATATTGGACAGGACTGAGCCATGGGCACAAACTGTGTAAATACGCCTTACCATGCCTTATGTTGGATTTCCTTTCCTTGTTGCTTCCTGGGAACCAGCTGGCTTCTCAGCGTTCCATGGAGACCAACATGTACCTGTGGCTGCAGCCAGCCCTTTGTATATTCATGAACTTTGTCTCAGGGAAGACCCTGCAGAAGAAATGCATACTCCTAGGAAGATTCAAAGGATCTCTACAACTATATGGATGACGGAGACCAGTTTTCACATTGTAAGCTTCATGAGATCAGGGACCTCATTTGTTTTGTCCACTGCTGTATCGCTGGGGCCAGGAATACAAATAGTGCATAGTAGACAACCATCCAGAAAATGATAATTATTTTAGCAAGAGATCAATTTATCAGTCTTTAGGTTCCAACTCTGCTATTTTCAAAGATAAAGAGCTGCATTGAATAATTATCTCAAAAGAAATGAGTGGGAATTTGGAGTTGAATGTCCTTTTCCTAGTTCTAATTCAAATTCTTCGTGAATTTAGACATACAACTGGACCTCAGCATGCTTACTGGCAAAGTAGGGGGGGAGGAGAAGGGAATTGACCAGATAATTTCTATATTCATTGCAGAAGACATGACAAAACTCTTCATTGAACGGTTAAGATTCTTATCAGTGAAAACTCATAAGGGTATAGAGAAGTTTCACTGCACTCAAGGGCAGACTTGCAACAGGGCATCTGAAAGGAGCCAAAGCAGATGTGGGGAAGCTCAGCAAATGGTTTCTCTTCTTTGAACTTTTGTTTCCTTTTTTCTTATTTATTGCCTGCTCTGTCTGCTTGCTGGTTCGTAAAGCAGATGATCTTGAAGATTCTGAATTCACTTAAGATCTGAGAGATAGATTCGCTCACTGAGTCTCAATCCCAAATTCTTAGGAAAGAGACTGTAGTTAGCAATCATGGATCTGGTATCCATCCATGGACCAAAATTGAATTGGGAAGAAGGTAGATAAGTAATTAGCAAGAAACCTGTTCAGCCTGGACTCCACGTGGCATCACACATGGGTGTCACCAGAGGCAGGAATTGTTCATTACAGACAGCGGAACACAGTAAGGTCTTGTGACCTAAGTAGTTGAAATTGCTGGGTAGAATTCTGTCTAGTGTGTCAAGCTACACCAGCAGATGGTGTAATGCTGTCTTGAACACGACAGAAAACCAGAATGAAGATCACCTGACTGATGATTAAGAATTTATAACCTGAAGTTATAAACAGTATAAGCATAGAGATTATTATGCTTTTGATTATCAAGGAAATGAGCCATGGTATTAAATAATCCAAAACATCTGATAATGCAAAGATGATACATATTTGTCTTTGGGAATGCATTAATTTATTTTGGAAACAGATTTAGCCTTTTAAGTGTTTGTTCAGGCTAATATTAAAATCAGTCTGCATTCCCTAAGCACATATCAATTGCTGGAACAGAGAGTGAGATCAGATGTGTGCTTGGAGGCAAAAAGAAATCAGCCTGAGATTAAACCAGCTCTGAATAATTCATACACGGGTAATTGAAAGATGATTGACAACTGGCAATTGACTGACAAATAACCTTTGCAGGTATTTATAAAACTTCTTTTATGAACATGAGCTGTATTTGGAATGGTGAAGTGTGTAGTGACACTTTCCTATTTATCAGTCAAGGTCAGGTCTTCCAAGGCCAAGAGAAGCAGAGGTTGAGCAATTATCTGGTGAGATAAGGAATTGAGGGTCATTTACAAACTGTAAGGCCTTGTGTGGTTGAAAGATTTCAACAGGATACTGAAGTCATTTTAGGGGAAGGATTGGATTGCTGGTGCTGCCGTAACAAGTCCCAGAAACAGGGTAGCTTCAACAATAGAAATTTATTGTCTCTCCAATTTGGAGGCTGCTATCTAAAATCAAGGTGATGGGAGGGTTGGTTCCTTCTGAGGGCTGGGAGAAAGAATCTGTTCTGTGAGTCACCGGCTCTTCGGACATCATCTTCTTGGCTCATGTCACATCATTTTCCTAGGTATGTTTTTCTCTGTGTCCAAATTTCCTCATTTTGTAAGAACCCCGTCTTACTGGATTAGCGCCCATCCTTATAACATCATTTTAAATTGCTTATGCCTTTCAAAATAAGCATAACCCTCAAATAAGAGCAAATTCTGAGGTCCTGGGGGTTAGGATTCCAACATATCTTTTTTAGTGGAACACAATTCAACAGCATTGATTACTGGGAAATAATAAATTAAAACAAAATGTTCACTTGAAGTATACAGTCTAATGAAAAATCCTGTGAAGTAGTGCATATGGGAGACTTGTGAATAACACGGGGCATACCAGACATTATATTTAAACCCCACCCTCAAAGAGTTCATGTTTCTGAAAAATAAAGCAATAAGGCTTAATTTTCAGTTTAAGACAATCAAGAGAATTTAAAAGATGTGACAGGGAAGTTCATGTATAATTGAAAAATTAATTAAGTATGCAACATTATTGTAGCTTCTAGAAAAGGAGAATGTCCATGTAGGTTGAGTGGTGGGACTGACCTTCCAGAGCTTTCAAGTAGGTTACTGGCTTTGGGTACCTATGTCTAAAATCTATAAGAAAATGATGCAGATATGTGGTAACTTATGCTTATGCTATATCGATCTATAGTAGAACCGCTGTAAGTGGACCACCCACGGGACTGTAACAAACTAGTTAGTGTATGTAGGTGGTCACCATAAGGAATTAGCCCTACTGTCCCCATACATACATGTGGTGCATGTCTGGCCTGTGAAAATTAGGTCAATTTAAGGAGGTGATCAATGCAAGGAGCTGGTCAACTAGGGAGGTTCTACTGTACTTTAGTTTGCAACCCAGTGTCGCAACTAAAATACTATTCTAATTTTTATGTTGCCTTTGTCTCTGCCTATTTAGATTCCGATGCCCTTTTCTACCTCCTCACATTTCTCTCTGTCTCTCCATTTTCTTCATTTTCAATTTCACCCTTATTCATGAAATTTCAACCCAAAAGAGTCTAATAAACTTCCTATTTACCTATCTCATGATATCACACTTTCCATCTGTGCTACTATACCCACATCCCATAGGACTAATCAAATTATTAATAATATAATATGATACTATACCAAATAATACGTTATAAATAAATAGTTATATATCTGTATCTTTTTTAATTGCCTGAAAGTTAAAGATCATGTTTTCTTTACATTTCCATTTGTAGTATGAATAAAATGTTCCAAAGATAATCCCCCAAATAATTTTCAAATATTTTTCATGAAAAACAGTAGAAGCAAGAGTTCATTCAATCCAGAGCCTGATTAAAGTTCTCTTTTTGGGGATGGTGCACACCTGCAATCCTAGCTACTTGGGAGACTGAGGCAGGACTGCTTGAATCCAGGACCTTGAGATTGCAGAGAGCTATGATGACACTACTCTAGCCCGGGCAGCAGAGTGAGACCTGGTCACAAATAAAAGAAATTCCTGTTTTGTAATAAGTCTAACATTATCTACACATCGACTGGAAGAATCTGAGCCCTTCAGCTGTTGTTAGACATCAGATGGCTTAAATGGGCAACATTCAAAAGCAGTGGTCACCGATCCTGCATCTGTGATGAGGCACCAAAATATTTGCTCCAAGGGAAGGGGACAGACTGGTTTGTTTTGTGACACTCAATGTTTGTACTTTGAAGGATAAAGAAAAGAAGGCTCTCAAAAATTAAAATTTAGTTGTAAGAATATTAAACTTTTTATGTGGCAGTTACGTAGCTTGCAATATATTGAGTAAAGACTCAAGAAAAGGATAGCAAAGTTGTGACATATTATAAAAGATCCAGCTCAGCTCACCTACTTCATAGAAAATAATAACTAACATTTAAGGACCCCACTATTTGCTAAACCGTCAATGGACGGAGAAATTGCTGAGATTTCTTCTAGTTATTTATAAGCATGTGACTGCAATAAAGCTTCGGCTTTAAGCAACATTATCCAGTTATAAAATTTGTAGACAGTAATGTCTTTTATATACTTGTTAATCACAGTGTAAGACATGTAATAAGCCAGTTAAAAAGTCTGCCTGGTTTTGGTACACCATAAAAGTTCATCAACAGAGTCATTCCCCATGTTCTCCAGATGAAATTTTCACTGTAACAGTAATTAGAAAACTACAAAGCCTATAGAGATAAAATATTTTTTCCAATATGAAAGTGATGGCATTTTATTTATTTATTTATTTTGAGACAGAGTCTCAAGCTAGGTAGAAAAGCCAGTTAAAAAGTCTGCCTGGTTTTGGTACACCATAAAAGTTCATCAACAGAGTCATTCCCCATGTTCTCCAGATGAAATTTTCACTGTAACAGTAATTAGAAAACTACAAAGCCTATAGAGATAAAATATTTTTTCCAATATGAAAGTGATGGCATTTTATTTATTTATTTATTTTGAGACAGAGTCTCAAGCTAGGTAGAGTGCCATGGCATCACAGCTCACAGCAACCTCAGACTCTTGGGCTTAAGTGATTCTCTTGCCTCGACCTCCCAAATGGCTGGGACTACAGGTGCCTGCCACAAGACCTGGCTATTTTGCTGTTGTTGTTGTTGTTATAGTTGCAGTGGTCATGGTTGTTTTAGCAGGCCCAGGCTGGGTTCAAACCTGCCAGCCCCAGTGTAAGGGGCTGGCTCTCTACCCACTAAGATATGGGCACTGTCTGTGATGGCATTTTATAACTACATTATTTTTCAGTATTAGTGACTATGGTTTGTTGGTAAAACACATCAATATATTATAATATTCACTGTATATTTTTATCCTGGCTTTTTTTGTTATATTAAATTATATAATATTGTCCTCTGTCTATTTAGAATCATATGGGAATTCATTTTTCCAAATTGGGGGTTTGAATATTGGGGCTTTTTAATGGTGAGATTGTAGAGAAAGGAGAATATTTGCAATTTAATAGATTTAATAATCTCAGTGAAGATAACCAACAAACACTGGAGAAATTCATTTAATTCCATTTTTCTGATACAATTTTTATAATAACTTGATACATGCTAAAATATATGTTGACAGAGCCCAATCAAGAGACAAAGTCATCAGTAATTGATTAAAAATACGATGCACCCTCTCTGTTGCCATCATATTAGACTGCCTAATTTGAGCAAGAAAGCCAACTTTTCTTCAATGATTTCTCATAAGTAGAAACCAGTCAAAGAGTAAATATCTGTTAAAGTTTATTTAATAAGAAAATATTTCTTAGACGCTAGGAAATAATAGTATTTAGAACTTTTTTTTTTTTACTTCAATATTTTTAGTGATTTTTTATTACACAGATGAATTGTATAGTGGTGAAGTCAAGGCTTTTAATGTACCTAGTACCTAAATATTATACATTGTACACAACAGGTAATTTTTGATTTTTCAATTTGCTTTCAGCCTACTTCCTTCTGAGTCTCCAAAGTTCATTATTCTACTCTATATGTATGACTATGTATACTCATCCTTTAGCTCCTATTTATGAGTGAGTGAATATGGTACTTGTTTTTCCATACTTGAGATACTTGCCATGAGAGATAATGGCTTCCTATTCCACCCAACTTCCTACAGAAGATATTATTTCATTTGTTTTTATGGATGAGTTCTGCTCCATGGTATATACATGGCATACCCATCATAAGATGGGCATTTAAGTTGATTCCATATCTCTGTAATTGTGAATTGTGCTGCAATAAACATACAAGTGCAGGTGTCTTTTTGATATCATGACTTCTTTTCCTTCAGATAGGTACCCAGTGGTGAGATTGCTAGACAAAATAGTAAGTCTATTTTTCGTTCTTTGAGGAATCTCCATAATATTTTCTATAGAGATTATACAAATTTACATTTTCACCAACAGCCTGCAAGCATTCCCTTTTTACTGCATCCGTGGCAACGTCTATTGCTTTTTGACTATTTAGTAATGACCATTCTGACTGCAGTAAGGTATCTCATTGTGATTTTAATTTCCATTTCTCTGTGATTAGTGATGTTGAAAATTACTACATAAGCAGATTAGCTTGGCTATCTTCTTTTGAGGAAAATCTACTCATGTTATTTGCCCACTTTTTGAAGGAGTTATTATTTTTTTTTCCTGCTGATATATTTGAGTTCTTTGTAGATACTGGATGTCAGCCCTTGTTGGATGTACAGTTTTCTCCCATTCCACAGGTCATTTCTTCACTCTTTTGAGTAGTTCCTTTGCTATGTAGAAACTTTTTAGTTTAATTAAGTTCCATTTATTTAGTTTTGTTGTTGTATTTCCCTTTGAGGCCTTAGATAGAAATTCTACACCCGGGCCAAAGTCCTGAAGAGTTTTCCTAAGTTTTCTCCTGGAATTTTTATGACATCAGGTCTTGCTTTTAGAATCCATCTTGAGTTAATGTTTGTGTGTGATGAGAGACAGAGATCCAGTTTCCCTTTTCTGCATGTGGCTCTCCAACTTTCCCAGTACCATTTGTTGAATAAGCATCCTCCCACATTTACCTGCTCTATTGAAGATTAGTTGGTTGTAGGTAGATGGTTTTATTTCTGGCTTCTCTCTTCTGTCCCACTGATCTATGTATATATTTCTATACCAGTGCCCTGCTATTTTGGTTACTACTGCACTGTAGCACAATTTTTTTTCTTGGGTAATGTGATGCCTCCATATTTATTCTTTTTGCTTAGAATTCCTTAGGTTATTCTGGGTCTTTTTTGATTCCATTTTAGAAGTTGAGTTTGTTTGTTTTTTTTTTTGTTTTTTGTTTGTTTGTTTGTTTTTTTGAGACAGAGCCTCAAGTTATCCCCCTGGGTAGAATCACAGCTTACAGCAACATCCAACTTCTGGGCTCAAGTGAGTCTCCTGCTTCTGACTCCCAGGCAGCTGGGACCACAGGCGCCTGCCACAACGCCTGGCTATTTTTTGTTTGCAGGGGTCATTGTTGTTTGGCAGGCCTGGGCTGGATTCAAACCAGCCACCTTAGGTGTATGCGGCTGGCGCCTTAGCCACTTGTGCCACAGGCGCCAAGCCTTTTGATTCCATTTTAAATTTAGGATTTTTTTTCTAATTCTGTGAAAAATAACCTTAGTATTTTTTTTTATAACATTAGTATTTTGATGGGAATTGCATTGAATCTGTAAATGACTTTGGACAAGATGAGCATTTTAACAATATTCATTCCTCCAATCCAAGTGAATTTTTTTTTCCATTTGTTTGTATAATCTATGATTTCTTTCATCAGTGATTCATGGTTCTCTTAGCAGAAATCTTTCACTTCCCTGGTTAAGTGTTTCCCAAGGAATTTTTTTGGCCACTATTGTAAATAATATTAAGGTTTTTATTTGATTCTCAGCTTGGCTATTATTAGAGCATAGAAATGTTACTGACATGTGTACATTAATTTTGTAATCTGAGACTTCACTGAATTTATTTATCATTTAGAGAAGTCTTTGGAGGAATCTATACAGTGTTCTAGATATAAGATCCTATCATTGGCAAACATGTTTGCCTGGTTTGGTTTGACCTTCTCTTTTCCAATTTATATGTCCTTTGTTTCTTTCTCTTACCTGATTGCTCTGGGTAGGACTTCCAATATTATACTGAATGTAGGTGGTGAAAATGGGGATCCTTGTCTTTTCCAGTTCTTAGAATAATTTTAACTTTAACCCATTCAGTATGATGGTGGCTCTGAGTTTGTCATATATAGCTTTTATTATTTTGAAATATATTCTTTCTTTTCTTTTCTTTCTTTTTTTGGGCAGTTTTTGGCAGGGGCTGGGTTTGAATGCGCAACCTCTGACATAGGGGGCCAGCACCCTATTCCTTTGAGCCACCGGTGCCCCCTATGAAGTATGTTCTTTCAATGTCTAGGTTTTTAACGGTTTTTATCATGAAGAGATGCTGAATTTTATTAAATGCTTTTTGCATCTATTGAGGTGATCCTATGTTTTTGTTTTTAATTGTTCATGTGGTGAATCACATTTATTCATTTCTTTATGTTTAACCATACTTGAATCCTTGGGATGAAACCCATTTGACTGTGGTAATTTTTTTTTTTTTTATTTAACGTGCTATGGATTTGGTTTGCTAGTATTTTGTTGTGCAGTTTTGGATCTATGTTCATAAAGCATACTGGTCAGGAGTTTTCTTGTTTTATTGTGTCCTTTCCTATCTTTGGTGTCAGTGTGATACTGACTTCATAGAATGAGTGAGGGAGGATTCTCTCCTTCACAATCTTACAGAACAGATTTTGTAGGATAGATACCAGTTCTTTATACATCAGGTAGCATTAGCCTATGAATGTCTTTTCCTGGGGTTTTTTCCTTGGGAAATTTTTTATTACTGATTCAATCTTGCTACTCATCACTGGTCTGTTCAGGTTTTCTATTTCTTTGTGATTCAAGCTTAGGAGGTTGTGTATTTCCAAACATTTATGAATTTCCTCTCAATCTTGTTTGTGTGCATGGTGGTGTTTCATAGTATTTTCAGATGATGCTTTGTGTTTCTGTTTCATCAACCATAATGTTTTCTTTTTCATTTCTGATTAAGCTTATTTTAATCCTCACTCTTCTCTGTTAATGTAGCTAGTGTTCTATTGACTTTATCTTTTCAAATAATCAACTCTTGGTTTCACTTATCTTTTTTTTTTTTTAATTCCACTGAGTTCTGCTATGAACTTTGTTATTACTTGTCTTCTGTCTACTTTGCCTTTGGTTTGTTCTTGTTTGTCTAGGTCTTTGGGATGTGAAATTAAGTTGTTAATTTGTGGTCTTTCTGTCTTTTCTAAGTCATGGAGTACTATGACTTTCCCTCTTAGCATTACTTTTCCCATATCTCAGAAATATTTTTGGTAGCTTGTGTCACCAAAGTCATTCAATTCAATCTTTTTTTAAGACAGAGTCTTAAGCTATGGCCCTGGTTAGAGTGCCCATGATATCACAGCTCATAGCATTTTTGATACTATCTTGCACTCCCCTCTCAGCTGGAATTAGCCTACCCTGAAAGCTCAAGTTCTGGGTGGCTGACAGTTCCCCTGGGCACTCTGGTCTCCTGAGGCTGCTGTTGTCTGGGTGGGTGCTAAGGAACATTGGCTATGCCTACATAAATGTAGAGACCCAGTGGATGAGGTTCCAGACTGAGGCAGTAGCAGAAGTGACTGTCCTTGAAAGGAGGGAAATGAACTGCACCCTCCATACAGAACCCTGATATCATGAGATGAGCAGAGTACTACTGAGAGTGTACTCCCACTGCAGGACTAGAACCAGCCCTTTTGCAGCCCACCTGTGCCAGAAGCTCATGCTTGAGAGAAGTGGGTACATGGGTACCAGTGGGTGGTTGGAGGAAGGGAGTTCTCAGCCTCCACATTCCTTTGCAGGCTCTGATCCTGCTTCTACTCTGTGGTGGGGACACAACTTATGACCTTCCCTCTGAGCTCATGTCTCCACTGGGAGGGATGCTGACAACTTCAGAACATGAGTCAGAGGCTCTTAGGGGAGGAGAATTTGTTTTCTCCCTTTCTCTCTCCTAAAAAATTATTCACAGTGCTTCAGAGTCCCTCTTAGGGTAGCCCACCCTACGGTCAGAACTCTGGGAATATTGGTGGTCTCCTGTGTCTCCCACTTTCTTTGTGGCTGACACAGTCCAAGGAATGTTCATGTGAGATTTAGTGACAGGGACACTGAGGGGCTGTGACTTCCCCAGCTGGATAGAGGCACCAAGTATGTGCATAAGTAATGTGGCACCTGCTACCTCATCTCGGGTCTGTGAAATGTGTGCCTGTAGCCCAGGGCTCTGCTCCCAAGAAGCTCTCAGCTCACAGTGGCATCTAGATTCATCAGAGTAGAAGGGCTCTCTGACAGATTTGAAGCTGCCAGACCACCACAGATGTGAGAGGAAGAAAAGAAAACACTCCCACCTACTCTTTAATTTGAATCTCTCAGGAGTGGGTCTCTGCCAAAATCATGCTCCTTCTTACACTTCTCTGCAAATTCTGACACATTCTTCTCAGTATTGCATCTAGGCTATTCTTTCACCAGGAACTTTCTCTTCTTTGGGGGACAATATGATGACTGATGTTTCTAGTAGGTCAACTTTCCCCCTCCTCCTCTTTGGAGTCTTTGATAAAAGCCACTGTCCATGATTATGGAGGCCAAGAAGTCCCATGGATTGTCTATAAGTTGGAGACCCAGTTGTATAATTCAATCTGAGGCTGAAGTCCTGAGAACCAGGAGCTCCAATGTCTGAGGGCAAGAGAATATAGACATCCCAGCTCAAGAAGAGAGGATTAGAACTTTAAATACAGTAGGACCTCCACAGTAAACCACCTCCATACATTGATCACCTCCTTCAATTGACCTAATTTTCATAGACTGGATGTGCACCACATGTACATATCCCAACACAGTAGGACTAGTTCCTTTTGTTGACCATCTCTATATATTGAACAGTTTGTTATGGTCCCTTGGGTTCTAAGGGAACATATGGAGGTTATATTGTACATTAATACTTATAAGTTCCACAGTGTTACCATATGTTTTTCTTAATTTCAGTGTATATAGTCAGACACAATGAACCATCATAAAATCATTGCTTATGTTTCTCTCTCTTATGTTGCTAGTTTATGAATCATCAAGTTTCACTGTGCCCATGCTAGTTTAATTCTTAGATGACCATACTGAGTTTAAATTAACCTTGGACTATCTGTTGAACTTGAATATCAAGTGAATAATTTATCTCTTCCTAAAAACCAGTTGAACCATTAGAATATTGATAGACATTTTATTTAGATTTCCTCAGAGTGTGGAGGAGTTATTGTCTAAGAGGTGTAGAACTCATGGGTCAAGCATAAAAGGAAACAGCAATCAAGGTAAGTTGATAGAAAGAGTAAAGGAAGCCAAGATAGCGCTAAGACCAAAGTCCACATAACCTTGGACTATGTGGACTATGACTATGTTGTCATTTAGGATAAGAGAACTCTGGCTTAAACAATTTCACTTTTGTAAGTGAATTAATTCATTTCACCGGTGTAGGAGCCCATAGTAGGCACTCAACCTGACTTCCAGCTAATATCTCAGTGTGGGGAGCCAAGTGAAAGGGAACCTATTACTGAATGAGATACCTTGTTCCATGATAAGTGTTATATTTATATTTGTGGAATAAATGGATGGGATGACATTTACTTGGCCTGGGAGAGAGAATAATCACCAAGGTGAAGGGTCTCACTCCCAGTATCCTAGTCCAAGTAAATGTCACCTCATCCATTTATTCCACAAATATAAATACTACACCTTCTCTAAGATCAATGTGTCACATAGGAGACCATAGTAGGCACTCAACTTGACTTCCAGCTAATATCTCAGTGTGGGGAGCCATTGTGGCCCAAGGGGAAAGGAACCTATTACTGAATGAGATACCTTGTTCCATACTAAGAGACAGATGTAACAGGTGGTAACACATTCAAAAAGGATAATTTAGAAGAAAGTCTCATTGATATTACTTTTGATAATTATAAATTGTAGGGACAGTTACCACCCACCAAAATGTATGCTGCTCCTCCACAGACAGGTGTAGTGGCAGAGAACTAGCTGTCCAGATGAAAAACTGAATTTTCCAGCTCCCCTTTCATTTGAGTGAGATCAGAGAATAAGTATCATAAGTATGTCACTTCCAATGTGAAGAGGTTAAGAAGTATGAATGTCTTTCTTCACTTGCTCTTTTTTTCCCTCTCACCCCTTCTTTAATCTGCCCTCAGAAGGTGCTGGAATGTTAGAGAATTGAAGAATTTCAAGATGGAAAATATGATGAGTGGAAGCTACTTTTCAACTAGAAGCACTTGGTAAGTGAGGTGAACTGTTAGCCAGCTTGATGCAAGCATTCCAAATTGTATATAAAACCAGCACATTGTACCCCATAAATGCACTAATGTACACAGTTATGATTTAATAAACAAATTGTTTTTAAAAAATGAAATGTTATCTGGGCAAGAAATAACCTTCCATTAAGTCACCAAAATTTTGAGATTTATTTGCCACATCAGCTTGATTACTTTAGTTAACACCAGAAAGTAGCAAGCAAAATGATGAACACAGCTGAAATGAGGAAAATGGGAAATGTGGGTTTATTGGAGGATTTCTTATGCAATATTAGTCATTATCTTTTTAGGGTTAGTTTCCCAGCAGTGTTCAGATTATCCTGTGTTACAGTTTCTGAATATTTTTTTAAAATTTCCAAATCAGAAAATTTCTGAGATTTAAACTCCTTTTCTGAAAATTTAAAGGTGAAAATAATTAAAATGTTCCATTATTTAATTTCTCTTGCTCAGACTCTTCTGAAATTTCACATGCATAAAAGTACTGCAAAAGAACATTTGTTCACACTTGTCTTACTTTCATTATACCATCCAAAAAGCATTTGTACCATGGTCTGGATTCTTTCCCAGATTCACTCTACTACTGTTATAATATTGATTACTAGAACATTCTTCTAATACACTCATTATCAGAGGAGCTCAAAAGATTCTGAAAACAGCCCTTAATTGTGTGAGCATTTAAGGTTAATTTGGTCTTCATTACTCTATTTTAAACTAGGCTTAATTTTCATACTTAAATTATCCATACCTTGATTTTATAGCATAATTCATTCATCTCCTTAAAGAAAAATATTTCTTGTTTAAAAAAATTTTTTTAAATGTGATATCTATCAAGAGATTACAAAAGTATAGCAAGTGTTATTTAACACCTTATTGGCCATCTGTCATTCTGTGAATGGTAGTCAATAATGATTTGTCAAACAATTAACAGAGTTAATAAATAGTCACAGAGTAACCTAATCTGCCTGCCACCAGTAGTCACTAGTTGGGAATTAATGTACTGAAACTATTCAACATCACACCTGATTCCCAACCAGATGGAGAGCAAGCATGACATAACAGATGATGATTGATGATAAAGATGATATAATTCAGTAATAATATTTTAGGGCCTTGAAAATCCTTTTTTTATTCTATACATTTAAGTCTGAAACCTCATGCCATATAGCAGAGACTCCTTTAAGAAGTGTATGCAGTTTACTTTGAAGCTTTTGCCAAAACACAGATATCAATATAAAAAAGGAACTGAGGGCTAAATTACTCGATTATATAAATTCTCCCCTTGAGTTGTCCTATGATAGGAAAAATTATAATTTGTGTTACTAACAAAAATTAAAATGTTAACATTTATCCAATTCACTAGAGGGATTAATGTTCAGGTTTATAAAACTAAGACTGTTTTACAAAAACAAAGGAGTAAATTCTGAGAATGAGAAAAGAAAGAAAAAAGTGCAAGAATTAGTCAAGTCAGTTCTTTCTTCTATATCTATTAATATATAGGCATCTTTGTCCATTATTTAGAAAAAGTGGCTTCAGCTAGATTGTCTCAAGGTAATCCAAGTTTTACCACTTCTGTCATAATTTTGGACAAATTATATATACTCTGCCTCCTATAATAAAAATATGAAGTTAGTACACGTGTGTGTGTTGAGATGATTATCTGGCATGTGATAAGTACACAGTGTATGCTATTTGTATCCAAATTTAGAGTGGACATTTGTAATGGAGAGAGCTATACTTCCGCATGAGACAGATGATTCATCACTAAAAGTTCCAGGTTATTAGATGCCTCGGTCTTATGTTGTGTTTAATACTTATTTCCTAGGTAATTTACACACATCAGAGCATGTCCTGTCCTTTAGTATAGTGATTCTCAAAATGTGATTCCAGACCACTAGCATCAACCTGGAAAAGTTGTTAGAGGTATAAATTCTTGGGCCCTATCCCAACTACTATAATAGTCTGGGTCCAACCATGTAACCAGGGATATCTATCTATCTATCTCTCTATCATCTATCTATCTACTATCTATATCTATCTAGAGAAAGAGAGATTAATTTATTCTAAGTGGTTTTATACACTTCAGACGGATGTCCAGCAAGTCCAAAGTCCACAGGCCACAGGGGGACTTAGACTTTAAAGTCGATGCTGGAATAAAATTTGGGAATAAGAAGGGAAGGTCACATATAGGCTGAAACTCTAAGGGCATGGACTGAAGCTGTTGTCTATAGTGGGAATCTCCCTCCTTCACCTCTCTCTCTGGCTTTCCTGATGGAATTTCTAAGTACTCTTTGAGACTTTCCAAATATTAGCTGAGGCCTACCCAAGATGATATCCTAATTTATTTATGGTTTAATGTTTATTCATAGCAAAACGTATTTATTTCTTACATTTCTAGATGCTAACAAGTACAAGATCACTACACCAGTCGGTTATATGTCTGATGAGGGCCTTCTGGCTATAGGCTCATGTTGCCAAAAAGCTTTAGAGCAAAAAGAAGCCAAGTCTCTCTGAAGCCTCTTTTATAAGGCATTAATCCATTCATGAGGGCACAGCCTTCACGATTTAATCACTTCTCCAAAGGTCCCACCTATTAATGCCATCCCCAGTGGGAATTAAATTTCAACATGAACTTTGGAGGGATCACCACCAGCAAATTTATTCCAGCATCAACTCTAATGTCTAAGTCCAAAGTTCCATCTAAACATCATCTAAATAAGATTTGGGTGAGACTCAAGCTATGATTCATCCTGAGGCAAATTGATCTCTAGCTCTGAGCTTGTGAAATTAAACAAATTATGTGCTTCTAAATTGCAGTGGTGAGACAGACATAGGATAGACATTCTCATTCCAAAAGGGAGAATTGGTTAAGAAGAAAGAGGTAAAATGTCTGAGTAAATTCAAAATCCAATAGAGCAAAAAACACGTTACATTACGCTTCACGTTTGGAAATAATCTTTGGCTTCATATGTCACTTTTGAGGAACACTTGGGTGGAGATCAGTCCCCCAAGGCCCAGGGCAGCCCTGCCCCCATACTTTTGCTATGTATTTTTGTGGGATACACCCCACACAGTTGCTCTCAGGAGTTGGAGGTAGGTGCCTGTGAGTCTTCTAGGCTGGTTTTGCCCACTGGTGGCCCTATAGTCCTGGAGTCTTTAGAACAGCCTCACCCTCAGGGCTCTAGTAATCATTGCCCTGGTGGAGCTCTCAGTCATGACCCCAGTGATCTCCCTGAGATGCATTTAAATTTGAACCTGACTGCTTTAAAAGAGCATAGTTGGATGGGGGGCCAATTCTTCTTTCCCATGACAACCATTAAATTATTTGAATATGTTAATGTAAGTTCTTAAAATATACTTTCTGACATTCCATAGATAAAACCTTCGGGTGCCCTTAAGAATTGTTCTATTTTAATCACATTGTTTCAGAAACATACTTCACCTTTTTTACATGTTATTCTTTTGCATATTTCCTTAACTGTTTCACTTCCAAC
The DNA here is from genome assembly GCF_000181295.1 of Otolemur garnettii. NCBI lineage: Eukaryota > Metazoa > Chordata > Mammalia > Primates > Galagidae > Otolemur > Otolemur garnettii. The sequence goes on from NW_003852410.1 coordinate 10,074,108, forward strand.
TCTGTACATATTAACTATAGTGCTTGACAGTTGGCTAAAATAAGTGTTGCCAACAGTTCATTTAATATGTCTTCATTATTATTCCACAATAAGCCCATTTATAAAATTTCATTCATTCTTCCATAATACATACTCCCTCTAATCATGCTTCACTGAATATTAACCTCCAACAAAATAGGTCAGTATATTTATTCACACATACAACAATGATGTGTGTTCCTATCATGTGCCCTTACAGACATAGAGTTATATATTTTAAATAAGAATCTTATAGGTTCTATTAAAAAGAAGGAGTAGTTAATACAGTTTAAGGATCCCTAATCTGAAAATCTGAAACCTGAAATGCTCTAAAACCTAAAACTCTTTGAATGTCAACATAATGTTAAAAAGAAATGTTCATTAGAGAATTTTGAATGAATTAAAAACCCAAATATTATAAAATCTAGTCTGAAGCATTTTGGAGAAGAAATATTCAACATATAATACAATAGTTTGTTAGCAAGACTATCTTTATTTTAGTGCTAGATACAGTAGACTGAATTAACCTGATGCTTTTGAGCATTAAATTCATATCATTGATGCCTCTGGCTTTATTTCTGTGCTCACCAAACATTTTTCTGGTTATATATGTCATCCTTTACAGCACTGCCTATTGGAAACGTGTATCATACTTGCTGATATAAGACTACTATGCAGATGATAGTTACATTTCTCTTTGATATTTAATAATTGTCATAAGGTGATAAACCAAGAGTATTTGACTTTGGTAAAATTCTTGCGAGAAATGACCTAAAACTTACGCAGCCTGTCAGTGCATTGTTTATAAAGTCAATGGAAAACATTCCTGTGCAGATACTTGCCCATGTGAACCCAAAGGCAACTATGAAGTGTGTGCATTGAATAGTATTTGTGATGTTAAAATTTAGGCAGTATCTTAGTATCTAGCAATAGATGAATCACTTACACAAGAACAATTTGGGCTATGAAATATCATCTTTCAGCTAAGAAGAATGAGATGGGTTCACAGAAAGGTCTCCAAGACATGTTTTTCAATGTAAATTAAGATATTTTGGTTACCAGTTTATTCTGTGTAAAGGATTGAGAAAGCATTTCTTAAAGGGCCAGATAGTAAATATTTAATGCTTTGCAGACCAAGAAATAATATTGAGGTTGTTATTTAATATTTAAATGACATAATTGTTATATTACATACATAATTATTTAAATAACATAATTATTACATAAATAGCATACTTATTGAAACTATTTTAATGAAAAAAATGTGAAAACCATTCTTAGCTCCCAGACAATAAATAAGTAGTCAGCTGACAAAATTTGGTCCACAGGCTATAGTTTTCTGTCCTATGTGATCTCATTTTTCCATCTACATACAGGATTATTTAAATGCCTATATAGAGATCTGGACAAATACATACCAAACTGGTAGTATGTGTATCTTGGAAGAGAAATAAATAATAATAATAATTGGGAGAGGGATTCAAAATTCAAATCATTGTCTTGTTTATGTTACTTGAGATGTTGACATGAGTTTTACGCATATATGTATAGACATAGACATATAGACACATATTTGTGATTGTGGTCAGCATTCACCACTTTTTGGGATGGGTATAAACAAAGAGAGAACTCTAAGTAGCAAGTTGTCTAGACTCCTGCACCAATCCCATTGCAATGTACCTAGAGCACTAAATTCAAAACTTTTAGGTTTTCCTCATATATGGTGTCCTGTATTGCATAAAAAGAAGATGCAACTTCCTTTTCTATTACAGATACTTATTTCACAGTATCAGGTGTGGGATCCCCCAAGTATCTCTAGAATTCATAGACTTAAGTTCATCCCTTTGCATCTAACTCAAACTAATCTAGAAGAAAATTGTTGTTTCTTAGGAGCATAACTCCCTTAAAAATTCCCCTCCAGACATTCCCTTAATATGGAGCTACTTAGACTATATTCATCAGGGCTTTTAATTATTTCATTTGCATGACCTTTTCCCTCAGTACATTTCCACTTAGAAGGTAGAGTCTGCAGGGTACAACCTTAACTTAGATTAACTTTATTTGGTCAGATTCCACCATACCCTTTGACCTTTGCACTCTTGTGACTAAAAAGATGCAAACTATTTCACAGTTTTTCCACTGTATTTTTCACTTGTCCATAAGTTTCTTCTGGCCCATCTGTTTTCACCAAAATGTATTATACTAACTTGATTTCTGTCATCTCTATAAACTGCCACAATGTATCTGCCTTCTCTGGCACAGAAAATTTCCCATTGTCATCACAATCTAATCAGCATTTCACACTTAAGATTTCAACAGTTGCTTCCTCTATGAAATGAGTTATAACATTAAAAGATGACATTTTGTGATTCTTCCAAAGTGCAAGCATATACTAGGAAGCCAGTCCTTCAGAGCAGTTTCCCAAGGACTTTTGTTATTCTAGTCTGTGTTTCTCTTGATAAAATTATGAGATAACTTGGTTGAGGTTGACCTTAAAAAGTATGGTTTACCTTTCTCCCATTCAACTTTGGTTCTACGTAGTTCTTTTCAACATGGTAGCAGAATCTCTATTATGTAATCATACCTCAGACTCAACTATTTTTAAAAGAATAAAGCAAACATAAGTCAGAGATTTCTGTTTTAGAACTCTCTCATCTTATTTTCAATACCAATGATTTTAGTGGCCCTTGGACTCATATAGAAAAGAGGTTACAAACATTTAGATTGTGATATTTGTGTGGTGAAAAAAGAAAAAATGTTTACACACCTTTAGATCAGTGCTTCTCAAACTGTTTGTGGTGAAGAACCAGTAAGTTGATAGATAATTACTGATGGAACCCTAATGTCAGTGAGACACTGACCGCCCTTTGTTCTAAATTACCTTTTAATGGTGTTTGTATGGTGAATAGCCTTGGAAGATAAAGATAGAGTCTCTCTCTGAAGCAGAACATAAATTTTTTTATAACCTGGCACATGAATAGTGTCTCCCTTTGGTGAAAAGGGCAGGTATATATATTGGCCACCATAAAAGATTTGGAATCCTAGATTCAGGGTTCCTCCCCTGTAATACAATCCATTGCATGTGTAGTTGTAATGTGACACACTCTTCGTGTCCTACATTTAGTGGGAACTGCATCAATGAATTAACACAAAAAATATTCTGGTTTTTTGTACAAGTAATAAATTGGCTTTAGTCTACATGCCCAGAGTCTCTCATCGTCTCTTCTCTATGAAATTGTGGCAAACTATCTAACATTAACTTGCACACAGACAGAGTAAAATTTCAATCTATTCAAAAATGTTAACACCATTTAGTTTTTCATTTTTTTATTTCCAGTTTCTCACTTACTGATAAACTCCCATGGTAGATAGCTTCTTAGGTAACTCTGAATGACTCCTGAATAATGCCTCTGTGTAATCTCCCTTCAGGGTAACTCAGATGTTGTGTATTTCTTCTTATGACCAGAATTATGTCAAAAGAGATAGGATGCACCTTCCAAGGATAGGTTATGAGAGACTCTGGCTTCCGTCTTGATTTTTCTTCTCATTCTCACTTGCTCTGGTAAATGTTGGACACTCTGTGGTTATTTTTCCCTATGGAGAGGTCCACATGGTAAGAAACTGACAGAAACCTCTATCCCATGCCAGCAATGAAGTGAGGTCCTTTGTCTAACAAGCAACTGAATCCTGCCAAAACCAGGAGAGTGAGAATAAGGGTAGATTCTCTCCTAGTCAAGCCTTCAGATGAGACTGCAGCCCTACCAAAATTTTGCTTACAGTCTTGTGAAATTTTAAGATAGGAGATCCATGTATACTACATCCAGTTGTCTGACCTACATAAACTAAGAAAAAAAATAAATATTTATTGTTATAGGCTGCTAAATTTTTGTACTATTTGTTAAGCAGAAATGAACAACTAAGAGTTCAAGGACTGCATCAGTTCATGGTGCACCTTTGCCCAGCTCTAGATGGCAAGATCTTTCAGAGGGAAGAAATCTGACCTACCTTGTTCATCAATGTATCCCCACATAATGTGGATGATAGATTACTACCAAATTATTTTTGAAAAGATTAATGAGCCACTAGCCAAACCCAATTATAGCCAGAGTACCTGATAATGAGATCTAAATTAGGAATGGAGGAGCATAAGGTGAAAGGTATGGGGGACAGCTATTGTATTATTAAGAGGATGGTAGATAATACATTAATAGATAGAAGAGGAGTTTGGAAAAAAAGTTTACATAATAATGTATGGGTTTATTCTTGATGGACACATAAACAAATGAGCCTAAATACCCATACATTAAGTTGTCACATCATCAATAGGTTCTTGGAAACTGCAACTTTAAGCCAAATGACATAAAACAGAACCCAATTTACTCATGGATAATTAGTATAAACAAGAGTTAAATTCCTATGGCATAATTCTGGTCACAGAAAACACCTCCAGACTTCTAAATAAAGACCAAAATACTTCAGGTATTAAACATAAAAATAAAAATGAGGGCGGTGCCTGTGGCTCAAAGGAGTAGGGCGCTGGCCCCATATGCCGGAGGTGGTGAGTTCAAACCCAGTCCTGGCCAAAAACTGAAAATAAATAAATAAATAAAAATAAAAATGAGTGATATATACCTTTAAGAAAAATTAATAAAAACAAGTAAGGGCTATGCATGGTGGCTCATGTCTGTAATCCTAGCACTTTGGGAGGCAGAGGTAGGAGGGCCAGTGGAGGCTAGGAGTTCAAGACCAGCCTGGACAAGATAGTAAAACCCCATCTCTACCAAAAAAATAATAATAACAAGGGAGTTGCCAATAAAAGTTAGTGCACAGCTATAGTCCTAGTTACTTGGGAGACTAAGGAAGGAGAATCACTTGATTCTCAGAGTTTGAAGCTGCAGTGAGTCAAGATCATACCACTGCAGTCACTCTAGCTTGGGTTACAGAATGAGACCCTGTTTCATGAAAAAAGATAAAATACTAACAAACAACAAGTCAGATCATTATTTACTCAATTATTCCAGTTATGGATCACAGCTTGCTGGAGCCTGTTCTAGTAGCTCAGGGTGCAAGGTAGGAACTCACACCCACTGTCCACACTCAGACGAGACAATGTTGACACACCAGTTCATCTCACGTGCATGGCTGGGGGATGTGAGAGGAAACTTGGGTACCTGGAGAAAACCCACACAGACCTGGGAGTCTGCACACTCCACACAGGCAGCAGCCCCACTGGGAATCAAGATTTTTTCCTCAACAGTGTTATAAAGTATGATGTTGAATGAAATGACGTCCTTCAGGGACCTGCTGTAGGAGAGATTTGGCTCAATTGGATGTTTACATGTTTAGGCCACCCCCTCGTCTCTCTCCTCCCTCTTCTATTATCTTTAACTTTGATTTTTATATATGCTTTTCTGGGCATATATAAAAGGAGGGAGCTACCCTTTTGTCTAATACGTTGGTAACCAATCAGTGTTCCAAACCAACTAGAGTAATGACAGTTGCTTTTGACTGTGTGGCTGATGAAGTCATTTAAGCTGTGTGTCCCACAGTGACTGTGACTGTAATCAGACCACTCAGTTACAGTTTAGTGATGCTAAAGTCCTTTTAAAAAGTAAAAATTCTGTAAAGCTTCACTCCTCCTACAAAGGTCAAAACAAGTCAGCACATACCGATCTGCCAGAAATACCTTATGAGACTCCATAAGAAGCAAGTCTAATGCTACTGTAAGGCAACCTCTTCAACTTAATAATCCAGTATTTTTTAAAAATTTCTGAATACTAAAACTATTTCTTAAGACTAAAGTAATTGCTTTCTAGAGTTATTGCTTTTGGTCATTACATTTTCACGGAAAGATTTACAAAGGGCAGCTCACCAAACTTAATAGTTTTCTTAAAATATTGTAAAATAAATAATTTTAAAAATCTAATCTACACTTTATTTTGTAGTTCTTCGGTTTTATGACTTTTGAGATATATTTACTTCGGATTGATTTTCTCTTGACATAGTGTTCTTTGTTTTAGCTTGCTATTTCTTTATTACCTAATCTCTCTCCAAGTAAATCAGCCAAGAAATCCATTATATATTGGTCTAGTTATAGAGCAATCTATATATTTTTGTACCAATAAAATTATGCCCTATTTCCAATTATCTCTATTGGGTTTTCTTATTTTTATAATTTTCCCCAATCCATTTCTTCAACATAAGGAACAACAATAGTTTCCCACAGTTGCATAGGCTGGAAGTCTTTAGTTATTTTTTTGAAAGTTAGATGGATAGCTTAGCTCCTCAGAAAGGATGCAAACTTACTTAGATAACAGCTTATAGTAGCTCACTGAAAGGAACTAGTACGTTTTTTATTTCTAAAGTAAAGTTCAAATTGCTGAACACCCTCACATTGTGTATACATGTGAGATCCTAGGAATCACCCTCCCTCTTCTTTCTTCCCCAATGCTAGACTATATTTGCGTTTTTCTTTTGTGTGGGTGTATAGCTGCTTATATATCAGTTCCATGTTAGTATTGAGTACATTGGATACTTTCACCCTCATTCTTTTCTTTTTTTGCAGTTTCTGGCCAGGACTGGGTTTGAATTCGCTACCTCCAGCATATGGGGCCAGCACCCTACTCCTTTGAGCCACAGGCGCCATCCCACCCATTCTTGAGTTACTTTGCTAAGAAGAATGAGTTTCAACTCCATCCAGGTAAACACAAAAAATGTGAAGTCTCTATCTTTTCACATGACTGACTAGTATTCCATAGAATATATATACCACAGTTTGTTAATCCATTCATGGGTTGATGAGCACTTGGGTTGCACACTGCTGTAGGATTGAAAACTAATACAACCTCTGTAGAAAGAAGTATGGAGAATTCTCAAAGCATTAGTACATTCTAATTGTGTAAGAAACAGCTAGCTATACAGAGGGCACTGAAAAAACATATACACATTTGAGGAAAGCAAAAAAATGTATTAAAATTGTAATACTTAGTATTACCAAGTCATGATTGACTTCTGCAATCACAAGAGATACAAGATACACTATAAAAGATAATAAACATTATCAGTATATATTTTATCAGAAAAAAATTTTAATACAATTTTTTCCTTTCTTCAAATGTATATACATTTCTTTGGCAGGCTCTGCATTTGTACTTGAAAAAGTAAATTGAGGATCATCAAATTAAGAAATCTTTCAATTGTCAGTGACCAAAAATTTATAAAGGCAATTAACAGCATTTTTCTACAAAATGCAATTCACAAGACAGAAGAAAAATAACAAATTTAAAAGTCTATAGAAAAACTTACTTCATTAGTAAAAGGTTATACATTTTCAGGAGTTGGTAAATTGTACAATGAAAAGTGCTAATTTAGGAGTGATCGAGGAACTAAAGATACAAATTAGTTTCTGTGATTTTTCCATTTTTAAAAACACAGTTTCTTTGCTAGGTTTGGTAGCATATGCCCATAGTCCTAGCTTCTTGGGAAGCTGAGGCAGGAGGATCACTCAAGCCTCGGGGTTCCAGATCAGCCTAACCTATCTAAACAACGCAGCAAGACTCTCACCTCACAAAAACAAAAACACAAAGCCCCACAGTTTCTTTGCTGATAAAATGTAATTAAGCATCGAAAGTGCCCCATTGTTTAAATTCCTCAACATGTTGGCTGGAATGTATACAAGGTGACTTCATCACGTCCCTTTACTTTTTCTAGCAATGAACCTACTGCCACATTTGATAAAAATGTATTCTCCTACCAGGATATAATCAGAAAAACTGAATCTGTAACTGCAAACACGATCAGAAATGCTACATTTTATTATAGAATTCAGCTAATCTGGTGTGATGAGCTTATCTTTAAGGAAGAGGGTTTGCACTTTATAAGCGTAAACTGTCCTTTGAGAGCCTCTCGGGCAGTAAGAAAGACTTGGCAGAAGGGGATGTTTGCAAATTTGGGAGATGTTGGAGGAAGGAGGAATACCTTGTAAATAAAGACAAAATTGGTGGAGGTAGTTTTCTGTTCTCAGAGAAGATGACTTAAGAAAACCTTATAAAAAGAAAAGAGGATTTCTTGATGTTTACAGTCTCACCATATGGATATTTTACAGGGCTTTAATTTTACTGACCATGGAACAAGGGGGTTTATGTGCTCCTACATGTGTTAATTTATAACACTTTTGCGCCCATTTGAATAAAACTGGCCATGAGATAGCATATGCGCCATGTAACCACACAAGCCCATAGACTAAAGAGCCATTGGTCCACTATTCCCAATATGGGGAAGTGGTTTAAAGGTGTGATATCAGTATCCTTTTGAAATCGCTTCATATTTTCAAAATCAGAGATAAAAATTTAATACAGTAAATGCTTTAGAAAGTTCTTAGAGTACATTAAAGAAGAGAGTGAAGAAAGAAAATCATGGAAGAAATAAATCCATAAAAAATGTCCCCTGACTGGTATTGAGTTCCTTCAGAAGCTTGAATTTCAAAGTTTCCAGATGGTTGAAGAGCAAATTTTGTAACGGTTAAAGAGTAAGAGACTCATATTATGGGAAAAAATTAAATGTCATTCTGTGGATAATCTGGATTGTGTGAAAGTATTTGAAGTGAGAAGAAATTAAGACAGTAAAAATACATTTTCTTAATTATATTGCAGTTTAAAATACTCCATGTCATAAAAACTACTGTGCCTGTACTGTACTGTGATGACTTTCTTTTGTTCATTAAACTATCACACGGTGATGATAATATTGACCCAGTTTAAAAATATATTAATAAGAATAGCACAATTTATTACTTTATAATTTAGCAGTAAAATTTTGATTTATATGCTCAATGCACCATAGACAATTAGAACATTATACTGAATCTGATTTCCCGATTCATGATGCTCTTCCACTATAATTCAGACTTTGAGATAGAAATGCACACTTGTTACACCTTTTTAAAAACATGGCTGTAATATCTAGGTGAGGGATTACAGGTCTTATTAAAATCTGAGTACTTCTCAAAGTTAAGCATATCATAAAACAGAATGCAAGAAGTGTTTTCTGAGCTCCAATTACACGAACAGCCCTGAAATTGATTCTTTGTTTGATTCCAAGAAATACGAGAAATAGGACAAACTCTGCCTTTGAGGAACTGGAAAGCAGGTGAAATAATGTAACACACAGCTGAGGTAATAGTGTAGCACACAACCTGGAAAGGAGGTGAAATAATGTAGCACACAGCTGAGGAAATAGTGTAGCACACAACCTGGAAAGCAGGTGAAATAATGTAGCACACAGCTGAGGAAATAGAGTAGCACACAACCTGGAAAGCAGGTGAAATAATGTAGCACACAAGGGAGCATTAGAAGCATAGTATTGAAAATAGCATTGTGATGATATTTTTATGGTGCCCTTATTAAATTACTTAATATAAAACAAACAGAAAAAGAATTATAATCATAAATTTCAGATTTACAATAACAGCCATTAACCTCTGCAAAACAATATTTTACACAACCACTAAAACTGTTTTACTAAATGCACCAGATACATGGCTCAAGTGTGCTTTGAAATACTTGAATGAAAGGCATTAACTCCCCCTCATGGATGACCATCATTACTATCTGCCATTAGTAGAAGCCTAGTAGATAATCATGTGAGGGACTGACATGAAAATAAAACTATAACAAACAATAATGACAACAAGAACATACCAAATCTATCCCTACAGGTCTCCTGACTCTCAGACTACAAATGGCTATAGAGATGAATAAATTGGCATTTACATGAGGGATGATCATCAATTTTAAAAAATCTTAATTTCTTACAAGAGTAGTTTCTAAGCTAATAAAATAATATTTTTTAAAATGGGTTTGTTGTCATCATTTTGCCCATTTGAAAAAAATTGCCAGTGATTTACCAGAAAATTAAAGGTACTTCATTAAGTGCAATAAATTTAGGTCTATTGAAAAAGTTTCAATGAAAGTGCTTATTTTTCTTTTTGCCATAGATCTCCAACAATACTGGGACTAGATTTTGGGATTCATCTGCTTAAGGGTTCTTCCTCCTGCATTCCACATTTTATTTGACTTTTCGATGAAAGCCCAGCTTTGGCTCCCTGATATATAGCAACACTTAACTAGGGATTTATGAGTACCAGACAATGTGAGAATGCAGCTAGGCCTTGAAATCAGTATCACTAAATGGCACAATACCGGAAAACATTTTCTTTTTGTATTTCATTTGTACACAGCCCCTTTGGAGCACAGAGAATACGTGAGTGACCGTTTTGAATTTGGACAACACAGCAACCCCCTTGAAAGATGGTGCTCTCTGGAATCTGGACAATAGCACCTCACTGGCAATATGTGTATAGGGCATTAATTGCAAAAAAATAATAAATTACCCTAAAATTACCAGAAATCTTCCCTATTGTCTTTCTTCCCTTCCTACCCCTCCCTTCCCTTTCCTTTTTTTCTTTCTTCTTTCCTTTCACTTCTTTTCTTTGCTTTGCTTTGTTAATTTTAAAGGACGTAATAGGACACCTGTTATAGTGAGGGGAAGAAAACATAATTACATAATTGGGAAGATAGTGTACTATAGAAGATATTTTCCAGTATTTAAACATTTATATTTTGTATTCTGTATATTAGTCTCTGAAAGGGAATAGTCTGTGCTTATGATGTGCTCTAAGTTGCCATGCAATCAAGGCAATTCTCAAAGATTCTATGAACCAGGTTGTTTCATTGTTAGGCTAGCTGTCTGAGGACTCTGGGCCAGCACAGGTTATCTGGTATCGGGATGACCACTATTTATATGCCTAGCCAGGTGAGTGGCACACTGTATTATTATATTTCTAAAGGATATAGGCCTTGATGGCATCAATAATATAGTACCAAACAGAATTGCCAAAATTCTTACATCTAAAACTAAATTGTTTATAGAATCTGGAAAACACTCTCGATGTCTCTATACGCAAATCTATGTATATACGTATACCTACTTCAGAAATCCTAGTTTGCTTGTTATAACCTCTTACAACATTCTAAGAGGTTCTATTTGGAAGTTACTATTGTAAAACACTGAGTTATGAAAATGATTTAAATATCTAACGGAGGTTCGACACCTGTAGCTCAGCGTCTGGGGCACCAGCCACATACACCGGAGCTAGTGGGTTCAAACCCAGCCTGGGCCTGCCAAACAACAATAATTACAACCAAAAAATAGCCAGGCATCATGGTGGGTGCCTGTAGTCCCAGCTACTTGGGAGGATATGAGTCTATGTGTACATGTATACCTATTTCAGAAATAGAAATTGCTGGGTGGCACCTGTGGCTTAGTGAATAAGGTGCCAGCCCCATATACCAAGGGTTGCGGGTTCAAATCCAGCCCCAGCCAAACAGCAACAGCAACAACAACAAAAATAAAGAAATAGAAATTGCTCAATTGTTGTAGGAGGTTATAACAAGCAGTTCTTATAAGAATTACTGTGAGAATTCATAAAAGAATTGCTTAAGCCCAAGAGTTTGAGGTTGCTGTGAGTTGTATTGAGTTATATTCTGTATATTAGTCTCTGAAATGGAATATTCTGTGCTTATGATATGCTCTCAGTTGCCATTTAATCAAGGGAATTCTCAAAGATTCTATGAACCAGGACTCTACCAAGGGTGACATGCACTTGTTAGAGTTCACGACACTCGACAAACGGTGACATAGTGAGACTCTGTGTCAAAAGTAAATAAATAAGTAAATAAATATCTAACCAAATTCTAAATAGAATTCTCAACAGAAAAAGATTTCAGTACTGTTGTTTTTTTATTTGTCAGAAATGCATAAACTCTTTGCAATAGTACCAAAAAGACTCTTTGAAATATAGATTCCCAAATGCAGTGATGAGCTAAGGTTTTAGTTTTAGTATAAATTAACTGGTTTATGACTGGTTTTAGTATAAATTAACAAAGAACTAAGCATTTTAGCTATTAAATGAACATAACTTGTCCCTCATGTAATAATCGAACTATCACCGACTTTACCTATATACTTTTCAACATTGAATTTTACCTGGAATTGGAGATGATATCTTACAGTCTACCGTGGACAGGTAAACTTCAGTGTTTAGGTAAAGGGAAAATCTAGACTTTGTAGATGCTTTGAATTGAAGGTAATAGTCATCTCTGATGTGTAACCAATTTGTCAGAAGTTTGTAAACTATTCAGTCTTGTTTTCTCTTAGAGATAGTAGATTAAGAAAAGATTTTGCAAAATATTGCCTGCAATCACATATATAAGAAATAAAGAAATACTTTTAAATTATCAAGAAATATATTTAAAATATAGTTTAAGTAATCTATCCTGAGAATGTCCTAATTTTATTTCCATATTTTTAAACCTTAGAGTACTTTTTGTACAATTTTTTCTGATGTGATAAAAATACCTAGTTGGCTCAATAGAAACTGGGAAGTCTCAAGAGTGTTCATGAATGAATGTCTAATTTTATGAACAGAAAAGGCTAGCATGTGGCATTAGCTACATAATTTTCCAGTGAGAAAAAAAGAAATCGAGATAACTAATCTATAAATGGACTCAAAGAGCATGAAAACAAATGATATCAGATAGCTTTTGAATGCAGAGGAGGTAAATGAAATTGAATCCCATTATACAATTAGTGCTAATACACATGAGTGAGAGGAAGAGGAGAGTGTAGGACCAAGATGGCTCAGTGAAGAAGGATGATTTGAGGCAAACACTGTGGAAATCAATCAGAAAGGATGAGACCAAACAAGATCATATCAGCAGGGTCTGCTGCTTACTAAATGAGAAGCGAGTGAAGAAGACTCACATCAGGAGACAACTGCAAAGCAAATGTGAGGCAAACCAAGACAAATAACGTCCAAGCATTGTTACAGAGACCAGCAGGGTGAACTAAGATAAATGACGCAAAACACTAATCTTTATTTTTTTTTTTATTGAGTGGTAATTGGGTACATTAATGCACTTCTGGGGTACAGTGTGGTGTTTTCACACACAATCCGAAACACTTCTATCAAACTAGTTAACATAGCCTTCATGTCATTTTTTTAGTTATTGTATTAAAACGTTCATATTCTACTCATAGAAAGATTCACTTGTACCCTTGTAAGATAAACCACAGAAGTGAACCCTCGAATCCCCCTCCCTCCACCCATTTTCCCCTCCCTTCTCCCTCCCCGTATCCTTAGGTTGTTATTAGGTTACAGTTTTCATATAAAAGGTTTAACTTAATTTCATAATAGGGGTGTGTACATTCTTAGCAAAATGTCACGGGAATAGAAGAAAACACTAATCTTTAAATGGACTTGTGACAAACCAAGATCAATGTTTTTATATTTAAAAATAAAGAAGGGAGTATCCCGCAGTGGGATTTTGGTAGGTTCAATATAAAAGACAGATCCAGTGTCCACTACTCACTGCCTACCTGGGAGCCTGCGTATCCTCTATCCTTCTCCCTAATGTGGCCCTAATTTGATTATGTTACCTTATTCTTTACCAGTCGGCTTTTTCTAGCCAGGTTAGGCAACAGAAGAACTTACGTTTGAAGGTATGTGATGAATTAATATCACCTATTAATATGGAATGGAACTAGCTGTACTAATCTTGGGAAAGTTGAGAAAGTGTCTTCTTAAATAATTTTCTGTTGGGCTTGTCTCTCTCTCTCTGGATATTACAAAAAAAGTGTATTGTTTCAGTAGCTGTGGGTAACCATATTAAAATGCGAAGGACAGTAGTCTTAGGATGAATCCAGAAGTAACTACAACAGAGTATTGAAGCACCATTAGCCACTGAATTATCCAAACCAGAGGCTTTCTTAGCCTTCCAATGTCCTGTTATGTAAGATAACCACATTTCTTATTCTTCCAGGCAGACTGAGTTTGTAAATTATTTTGTTATTTACAGTGGAAATAATTACAAATGTTAAAATAGTCTCCCTCTTGAAGTAAGAATAGTAAAAACGATCTCTCTAGCCCTAAAGATAGGTCTTTACATGTATTTATTTAGTCTTTAGCTACAAACCACCTCCAATTTGAAAAACCAGTTTCTTTTTTCCTTCAGTACGTTTCTTTTAATTACATAACATTCCTGAATTATTTTGATTTAGTCTGGACTGATATTTTAATGCTTGCAAGCATACACTGTGACATCTATTACTCAGATGTTTTGAGATTGACAAGGAACTTACTTAGAAATAATCAAGTTCTGAGGAACTCCACCCAGGGCGTCACAGAGACTAGAAGGGACTGGATTGTTCTATCTACTGGGAACCAAGCATCACTGCTCTCTTTTATATGTTTTCTGATGGGGAAAAATTTATTTATTTAATGTTTGTCTACAGCACCAGACAGCAAAAGTTATAGAAAGAAAATGATTTCTGAAAAAAAATTATCTTTTGTATCTATAGACATATTATGAACTATCTATTCATTTGTAGGTATATAGAAATGGATTTTAGAGTAGATACGTCACAGGAATGTTAGAATGTACCAACATCTTCCCAACCCTTGGATTTAAAATTCAGGCTTTTCTAAGAAGTTTTACCATCTTCTCTTAGATGTTCCAACATCTGACACCATTGAGGACTTTAAATTTTCCTCTTTTTTGGCAGCAGGATAAAATGAAAAAAAAAAAATCGTTGCTTAGAGACAGAAGGTCTTACTTGTGACCCTGGTTCTGCCCTATTTTAGCAATAGAACTCTCTGGAAGATTAACTGGATGATTCCTAATCTTCTATTATTTCTCTTCTGAATTCCAGATGCACATTTCCAACTGGATAAATAAATTCATGTAAGAAATGAAGTCCCTGAGTCTCAGTTTTTAACAGTGATGTGACAACCTTACAGAGGTGCATGAGATATCAAAAAGAACTCATATAACTGTTATCTGAGAATGTTAAAGTTCTGTTTATATTTAGGTGATGACTGTGAAATATTTTCTTAAAGTTCCACATCCTCCTCCTAGCTCTTATAAGGTGGGGATCTTGGGGAGCACATGCTGAAATGGAATTTGGGGTGAATTTTTTTTTTTTTTTTTTAATGAATCAACATCTATGAAAGGAAGAAGGCGGAAGCAGGATTGGGCAGAAGAAGTTGAATTGCAATGAATGACTGACTCAGCCGTGGCTGCCAGTCCTAGGTACAGGGGACTCTGGAATGAATATCAGAATTGGCTTGCACCCATCCCCTGCTCAGTCACAGTGTTTGGGCTACTCCTGGAATAGTGTGACCTGGATGGGACCAGCTTTCTTCAGCAGAGACAGACCTTGAAGGACCAGACATTAAAGATGTCTGCTGACTGTACTTCCTTGAAGGTGGATCTCATGGGCACATTTCCAAGTTTACTTACTCTTAAACAAACAAACAAACAAACAACAACAAAAAAGAACCCCAGTATACCCAGAAGATCAAAAATCACATTACAATAAGTATATTTGTTTATTGCAGAATGTTTATTGCAGCCCAATTCATAATTGCCAGGTCATGGAAGAAGCCCAAGTGCCCATTGATCCACGAATGGATCAGTAAACTGTGGTATATGTACACCACGGAATACTATGCAACCCTAAAGAAAAATGGAGACTTTACCTCCTTCATGTTTACATGGATGGAACTGGAAAATGTTCTTCTTAGCAAAGTATCACAAAAATGGAAGAAAAAGTATCCAATGTACACACTCTATTATGAAACTAATTTATAGTTCTCAAATGAAAGCTACAACTTAATTCTAGCCTAAGAATATGGGGAGGGGGTGGGGGAGGAGAGGGGAGAAGGGCGGATGGGTGGTGGGAGGGTGACTGGAAAGATCACCTATATAGTCTGTCTAACAACGGTACAAGTGAACTTTCCTAGAACTAGAGTATAAATGTTTCAACACAATAACTAAGTAAATGACACAAAGTCTATGTTAACCAGTCTGATGAAAATATTTCAAATTGTATATGAAAACACTATACTGTACCCCATATTTGCATTAATGTATACAGCTATCATTTATAAAAAACAAAATAAAATTTGATTTTGCATTAAAAAACAGAATATTAGGGCATACACATGCTTTTGCTTACAAACTTTATTTTTTGCAAAAATTGAGATAAGGTTATAAACATGGCTCCCACACAGACAATGTGCATCATACCCAGTAGGTACGAATTTACCCTCCCACCCCTCCACCAGCTTGATTTTCATTGAGATTCACTCACATGTGTGCACCTCAGTGTTGACCGGTTCCCACTTGGTACTGAGCCCACGTGTTTGTTTCTCTTTTCTGTGATGTTTCACTTAGAAAAATGGTCTCTAGTTCCATCCAAAAAAGATACTAAGGCACCATGACTATACTTTTACTATCACTCTATATAACTTCGCTATGTCTAATGCTTTCTCTGCCATCCTTGATTTAGAATTTTGCAACTGTTCAGTTGAAATCCTCTGCCTCTCTCACCCAACTCATTCTCTATTTTTTTTTAAGGTCTCTTTCATTTCTTGGGTTTGAGTTCTTCATGAAGATGCCTCTTAAACTACATCTGACCTGTCTCCCGGGCTCTGCTCCCACATTTCAGTCGTGCTGCAGACACAAGGTTGTTTCTTCCTGTTTCTACCCTTAGCAGCTAAATTGGCACAGTTGCCTCAATAAAGGGTCCAAATACCATCTCATCTCCTGTTCTTCCTCTTCCATCTCAATTCCCCCAGACATTCTTCCCTGTCTCCCCAAGTGAAACAAGTTTTCCCATTCCTTAGCTTGATTTAAATTACTTTTTTTAATTTTTAGCCAAATTTTTAATGTTCATCATTTTCCCATAAGAAAGTTCCACTTTGATCAATCTGGTTCAGCCACTGTCACTTCAAACACAATGACATACACATACTTACTTTGCATATTAACTTTTGTTTTCTTGTTAACTAAAATCTCTAAATATTCTTCTCTTTGGAAAACTTATTCTCATTCATTATGTACTAATACTTTAAAACTTGCATTCTTGGTGAGGCCAATCTGTACCCTTCCAATGAGATGTTATTTCTTTATCTCTGAATTATGATGATATTCATTATTTTTAATACTCATAAAAATGAAGAATCTCTTGATTTGGAGATCAAAATCACATTTTAATAATTCTTTTGAAAATACTTATGATATTTATTATAAACCATATGGGTACACTAGGTGTTAGTAGTCTGGAGGGGGGAAAAGTGTGTTGGTAGGGCGGTGTCTGTGGCTCAAGGAGTAGGGTGCCAGCCCCATAAGCCGGAGGTGGTGGGTTCAAACCAACAAAACCACCAAAACCACCAAACCACCAAAACCATGGCCAAAAACTGAAAAAAAAAAAAAAAAGTGTGTCAGCATAAATAAATAGCCAAACAAATCAATGAAAAAATGTTTTGGCATAACAAATAGACAAACCAATGAAATATTGTTTTTTGTGTTAAAATGACATGCTCTTGGTACCTTGAATCTGTATAAGACGGAAATTTGACAGAACAAAAATCCCAGAAAAAGCTTTAGGAATCAACTATTGAAATCAAACCTACTTGAGAAACAGGAGTGAATCAGTGAAAAATGGGAGGCAAGAACATCTGCAGAGAAAACCACATGTGAATAGAGGTTATAATGAGGCTGACCTAGAAGGAATCGGCAGGCGGATGACGTGGCAGAAGTCGATCCAACACAAATATAGTCTAGCAAAGGAGAGGGGACAGGACAGGGAAGAGAGGCCTGTTGGTGGGAGGAGGGCGGGCAATCGGCAGGATCTTACCTAACATGCACAGTGTGAGGGTGTCCAGCCCTCCCCCTGGGTGAAGAACTCAATTGCAACTTGAACTTTACATTGGAAGTGATAACAGTTTAACCTAAAAATTTGTACCCTACAAGAACAGTCAGGACATGTAGTAGAAGCCAGAACATGAAGGGATTATGGATGACAATTGAAGATTTTTATCTCGGTCTTTATCTAAGGACATTACAAAGTCATTGAGGAATTTTAAGTAGGGGTATAATAGCAGATTTTTAGAGTATAAAACAACTCCATTCACAACATCATCTCTGGCTATGATGATGACCAGATTGTGCACAGAAGTGGACCTGAGTCAACTATTTAGAAAACTAGTACCATACTTACCTAGCAGGGCAGATACCATGATCACGAAGGGGGTGTTCCCAGGGCGAGGCTTATCCATTGCACTCCGGATGTGCTGACCCCTGCGATGTCCCTAAATGTGGGAAACTCGACTGCATAATTTGTGGTAGTGGGGGACTGTGTTCGTGCTTTCCCCTGTAAAAAAAAAAAAAAAAAGAAAAGAAAAGAAAGAAAACTAGTACCTTTGATCAGGTTAGAGGGGATGGTGTCGTACCTTAGAATGGATACAGTAGAAATAGAAGGGTGTATCTAGATTTTTAGGGTATTTTTAGAAGGTAAGAGCTTTAGGATTTGATGTTCAATTGGCTTTGGGAGATGAAGGAGTGGAGATGGCAAAGGCAGGCAATGGCTTTGTGTCTGGTTTACCTGAAAGTTGCACTGGTGTAAGGAACCACTGCAGCAGGTTGACAAGAAAATCAAGAGATAAGAGGCATGCCTGCTGAGTGTGAGATGGCTTTGAAAACTACAAGAAGAGGATTTAAGTACTGTGGAGGGATTTATCAGTATGGACTCAATGTATCAAAATGTGACCATGTGAGAAACCAATAGAATGTAACAGAAGGCATGTGGCCCACCTCTAGGTTGTCTTCATGAACAATACATGCCCGGAATTGTTTTCATTTTCTCATGGTTGAAATTAGATACAGTTAGAACAAGAGCTGCGCCACTCGCTACTCGCTGAAATCCCTAGATGACTTCTTGGAATAGAGACTGCCTACTTTCCCTAGATAATCACTTTAGAGAAATAAACTTTTATCTTGTGGAAGCCACTGCATTTTTGAGTGTTTTCATCACAGCACTTGGGCTTTTACTTAAATTTTCAAAAGCTCAGTTAAAGTCAAGTGAATCTACAGATTCAGAGAAATGTATAGGTTGTGGGCATGATGCACGGTGTGTTTTTTGGCCCATGAAATCATGCAAATAATTCCTCATATTTTTTTTAATCCTGTAAGTTAGGTTTCATTATTCCTGTTTTACAGATAGGAAAGTGAAACTCGAAGCATTTGAGTAAATTGCTCAATTCACTGAACTGATGCATGACCCTGGTTTCAAATACAAACCTAACCTTGAGGCCTCTATTCTTTCTAATGCCCCGCATGATAGAGTTATATCTCTAATCAGGCTGATGCTTTGAGCGTCAGTACAACGACTTTTACTTTTTATTTTCCAGAATGCCTAACGCGCGGCTTCACACATGGTGGGAACTCATTAAGTATTCATTTATTTCCTTAGAATGCAGGCCTTAACAGCCCAACTAGAGAATTCACTTCCTCCCATAAAATTCAGTAGTGAGAATGAGTCCAAGGAGACTTAATTTCATTTCAGAGAATCTACATCCAGCATCACATCACCATGTATTATAATCATGGTCTATTTGCGAAAGGAAAGCTCTGCTTTAATAGGTCTGAACTCTCCATTTTTTTCCATTTTGCTCAGGCATGTAAATCAGCACGCAAGCAAACAGAAAAACGTCCACAACCCACATCTGAGGGAGTCGTGCTCTTTGATTATTTGTTTTATTTTTATTTTCACCAGCCGACCTCATTCCCAAGGAGTACATAAGTATTGAAATCAGGGTTTCTCCAAACCACTCACTCAGCAGAAATAATTAAATCCTCCTCATCGTTGAAGAACTGCTATTTTCAAGAGTAAATCATTTACATATTTATTATTAATATCCAACCACTGTGTTTATTGTATTCTTATATCTTCACGCGGAACTATTGGACACCTAACAGTATTGGATTTTGCACATTGACCCATCTGACTACCCCTTTGCTGTCATTCGTATTCACACCACCTTTCAAATGGAAAAATAAGGTAGTCAAAACTGAACCCGAGTCAGATTCCTATTCACACTGGCAGGCATGGGCTAGGAAGCTCATTTTGGCTGAGCCCACAAGCTCTCCGATTTGCTTCTTTATTAATATTTACCTTGTAATCATTAATATACTTTTATTGCATCCTGGGAACAATGTGGGAGTTAAATATGGTCGTTAAATAAATTGAAGCATGTGGTTCAGCTTCCCTGCTACTGTACAGATGGCAGGAGAAAACACAGAAATAGATGCATAAATCACACGTGTGCAGTCAGACCCACAGCTTTATGCCAATATCATGACTTATCAACAGTTCACAGTTGGATATGCAAGGGAATTTCTTCAATAATGTATGGCGAATTAGCACATCCTTCACTACCAATTACTAAAAACACTAACCAAAAAGGGGCCCGGGAAACAACACACAAAGGAAAGAAATGATTGCTCATTTTATTTGAGCTCTGAAGGAAGCTGCCTCCCAGGTTAATTTTTTTACTTTTCCATTCATAGAAATCTGGTTTCTTTTCCAACTTACAAAAAAAAGAGGCAAGTGTTTCCTGATCCATGAGTACTGTAACTGAAATCAACATACTGCAGTTTCAAAGTGTAATTATAATCAAAGTGTATCTTTCCATTCGACTTGCTGGGTGATACTGTGTGATTGCCATAAATTCAGGTACCATTGTTTTCTTCTTAGTCCAAAGGTAAGCTCGGAATCAAATAACACTATTACTCCAGTAAGAAAACTCACTGAATGATGTAAACCCCTCTCATTGTAGGACCTAATTTTAATGGGGTCAATGCCACTCTTTTCTGATAAGATCTGTGGCAAGAGATTGTATGGAAGGAGAGTAATTGGTGGGACTACACCTATGGTGCATCTTACAAGGGTTTATGTGACATCTACTAGGTGTAGAATATAAATGTCTTAACACAATAACTAAGAAAATGCCATGAAGGCTATGTTGACCAGTTTGATGAAAGCATTTCAAATTGTATGGAAAACCAGCACATTGTACCCCATGATTGCATTAACATACATACTATGATTTAATTAAAAAAATAAACAGAGATTGTATGTTTGACTCTAGCAAGCTGCCCTCAAAATCTATAAATTTAGGAAAATGTAGGATAATACTTGAGACTGCACAAAATCAAGGAAAATCATTAGCACATCAAGAACAAATTAAACAAATTTTGATAAAATAACAATTTTATTATCCTTATTATGATTACTTAGATGATATTTATTGAACATTTACATGCCAGGTACTCTTTTTTATGTTTTACATATGCTCATATTAACTCATTTCGCCCCCAAATGGACCCAAGATGTAGGTATAAATATATCCATTTCAATGTTCATGAAATCAAGGCACTGATTTTTCCGAGAGCTAGTAAGTAATGGAAATATGAAAACCAGGTAGTCTGATTCTAGCATTTGTGTTCTCATTCACGTTTACACAGTGTGCACTCTGTTAATGAATTCATTGGTGGCTGCCATCGTCAAATATGGCAAAGAACATATGCCAGTAGTTATTCATAATCTATTATAGAATGCAATCTTTCCATATAGAAAGAAAATAATCATAAACATCAGTAACTACGCAAAAGAGAAGGATTCTGTAAAGGAAATGATCAGATTCAGGGATGTATTGTTTCAGTATACACTGAATTCAATGACTACAGATAGGAAACTTTTTGTTAGGACCTGAAGATGGAGTATACTTCACTAGGAAGAGAGAACTTTTAGATGAAATGGATTTGAATGTGTTAAAATTTGGACAGCAAGAAAAGGATATCTTTTCTTCCTCTTGATGGGAACAATGCCACAATGGAAGCTAAAAAGGGCATGACAATTAAAGCAAGGTACCAAACAAAGGCTTTCTTGCCTTGGCTCATAGTGACTGCCTCAAAAACAAAAAAAGGGGAGGGAGGAAAAGAGGAAGAGATGAAGGAAAATAATACAATAGGATGAAATTATGGAATTAACACCAAACCAAAATGGTTAGTAAAGAAATTACGGGACGGTGCCTGTGGCTAAATGAGTAGGGCACTGGTCCCATATACTGAGGATGGCGGGTTTGAACCCAGCCCCTGCTAAACTGCAGCAAAAAAAGTAGCCCAGCATTGTGGCAGGTGCCTGTAGTCCCAGCTACTCGGGAGGCTGAGGCAAGAGAATTGTCTAAGCCCAAGAGCTGGAGGTTGCTGTGAGCTGTGACACTACGGCACTCTACCGAGGGTGACAGAGTACTTGTACTGGTATGATCTAAACACATTAGTAGTAAGTACAATCAACTTTAAAAATTTATTTAAAAGACCTCATATAAAAATTGTAAAGAAATACATATTTTTGTGCTTTATTTCATATGCTCCTCAGTCCAATATATTCTCATTCTTAATAACAGTAACCACATGATACTAGGCAAGTGGAATATTTTTCTATCCTATATTTTTCTGGTATATTTCCACTTTCCACTTTGAGTGAAATATGTGAAAGATAAGACGTCAAACATCAAAAAGAGTTGCATTCATGCATATGTGTATATAATCTTGTCACAATAAAAAGAGCTGCTCTCCCTGCCTTCAACTCTGCTTATTGTCTCACCTAAGACTAAGAAAGTAGGGAAAAGATTTAAATTCAGAACAGCCAAATGGAACTGGATAGATAAGAATATGATATGTGGCATTTTAAATTCTGTTTTGAAACACACTTTGGGGAGGTGCCTGTGGCTCAAGGAGTAAGATGCTGGGCCCATATGTCAGAGGTGGTGGGATCAAACCCAGCCCTGGCCAACAACAACAACAAAAAAGAAAGAAACACAATTTTCCTTTCTAAAATTGGAAAATATTTTGTGGACTTTCCTTATCTGTTTCATGACCACACTTATCATGATTCTGATCTACATGAGTATTTCTATAAAGCACACAATGGCTACATGGCTACTTTTTCATTTATTCTGTCCTCTGTAAATCCAAGAAAGAAAGGTGTAAATGTTGAAAAGAATATCAGATTCAGAATTCGACCATCAGGTAATAAAATTTCAACTTCAGTAATTAGCTCTGTCAGGCCCAGCCCAGTGACTCACTCCTATAATCCCAGCACTCTGGTTGGCCAAGGTGCGTGGATTGCCTGAGCTCACGATCAGCCTGAGCCAGAGTGAGACATCATCCCTAAAAATAACCAGGCACTGTGGCAGGCGCCTGTAGTCCCAGCTACTTGGGAGGCTGAGGCAAGAGAATCACTTAAGCTCAAGCGAGGTTGCTGTGAATTGTGATGCCACAGCACTCTTCCTAGGGCAATAAAGTTAGGCTCTGTCTCAAAATAATAATAATAATAACAATAATATTTAGCTCTGTAGTTTTTGCAAGTTATTTAAAATTTCAGAGCTTCCAGTTTCTCCTCCATAAAATGGAAACACTATTACGTTCCATCTTATTGTTGGGGTTACCTGTGATACAGTAGGTAGGAGGGAAAAATTATGCACAGAAGAGGTTTAATATTCTCTGACAAAATCCAGACTGAACAACTGTTTGTAAAAGATGTTGAGCTTTAATGGCACAGTTGGCTGTTTCCATTTATCAAAGTACTGGGATGATTTTCATATCAAACCTGTTTGTGTTGTGAAGACTCAGTGTATTAAATTCCTCAAACCTTCTTTGGAGTGTCTTTCCCGAGGAGATTTGATGTTGTGTTAGCTACCGTTGCCTTTCTGCTCTTTTCTGCTCATAACTCTGTCTTCACCTAACGTAGGGATTTCGTCAATTTTCTCTTTTCTTTGCCTCTTTCTCTTGTCAGCAAATTATTTTTACCTTTCACTTTTTATTAAAAATCTTAAATGAGAGACATGATTCCCTCTTGCTCTATTTCAGGCCTCCAGTAGGGCCGCCATCCAGAGTCTGAATGACAATGGAACAGTTAAACAAACATTACTGAGAGCTTCTCATTTAAAACCACTGTTAGGCACACAGTAGCAGAAATGCTTTGGCAACAGGGCATAAATATAAAACAAAACAAAACAAAATGTTGGAATAGGTATGGAAAAACAAAACTTTAAGATCAAAAGTCCCCCTGATGATAAAGTAGGTAGAAACAAAACTGAAAGAAAATACTGTCTAAAAAAATTTTTTCAAAAGAGGAACGCAGAAATGAAAGAAAATTTGAAACTGCTTAATAGCAAGTGGCTTTTAAGAGATGGTCGTCTCTCGGGATATGTTTATGTGCATTCTCTGCCCGACTTCAAAAGCACAGCATCCTTTCTCCTGCTTTTGAAGTTAGATTGGTGTTCAGGGATGGTTATCCTGTGGCCAGAAGCAAAACTGCCACTTTGTTGTGTTTAAAAACAAAACAACAAAAGTTCACCGGGCCAAAAAGGTACATCTCATTAAAGTAGTTGGGAAAATTTTTCTAAATGAAGAATTATACAGAGGTCTTCCAGGCCCCACTTTACTGAAGGCAAAGGCAAAGGCGATTAAATGTGACAACTTGTACTGTAGTCAGAGAAGTCAAGGAGACAATTTCTTATTATTTAAACAAAATATGACAGTTTGGATCAAAATCACAGTTGGCCAGCTTCTTGATGAGTTTTTTCCTATGTCCCACTAACATGTCTTTGAAGATTCTAGAAAAGATGAATATAAAAAAAAATGGAAATATAGAAAGGTCAGTCTCCCTAGAAAGAGTTTCCAAAAAGAACCCTCCCTAGAAAGAGTTTCGATGGATGGAATTTCATCGAAAATGCAAATACACCTTTTGTGTGCGGGACATAACCACAGAGGGACTCTACCTAACAAAATCAAATATTTTGACCCTCACATTCACCTGAAATAAATTCACTTTTCAAAAAAAGTAAGAAAAGAAGGGATGAAGGGAGGGAAGGAGGGAAGGAGGAGGGAGGGAGGGAGGAAGGAAGGAAGGTAGGAAGGGAGAGAGGAAGGTAAAGAAATGCAAACACTGAACTATACATGCAGGTGCAGAGAATCTTTGATGATCTGAAAGACGTGTGGAAGATTTTTGGATTTGGCTCGTTCATACCAGACTCTGATGACCTTCTGTGTGCCAGCTTCTGTCCTAGACACTGGAACAGAGGAAACGATGTCCTTGTACGGATGGACTGTGCACTCTGGTGAAGAGAGCTGGGAAATAAATAAATAGATGTTGTGGCAATGCTTTCAGAAAACACGAAACAAAATCAGCAAATACAGTTGTACTGGTGACAATTAATTCACAAGATCCCTAAATATTGTTCCAGAACACCCTTTGCTCATAGTCACAGATTCTTAACTAGGGAACTTTCAGTGTTTTTGTCCGTAGACAATGTTCCCCTCTCACGGCAGTACATTCCTGAGCCCCTGTGTAGGGATGCTCTGTGCTATTTTGTCTATTTATGGAATATTGTCTTTCTTGTTTCTCATTTATTAACAGAAGCATCACATCCTCTGTCCTGCTGCCCAGGCTTCCTGTGCACTTGTTTGAAAGGAGAGAAGGGGAAGGAAGAGACTCGGGGAGAAGAGAAACAAGCTTTTCTGTCCATTTATCTCTGACACAGAAATAGAGCTGGTGTATGTGTTCCTCCTTTTCAATTTTCAAATAGAAAGTTTAGAAAACTAAAACTCTATTTCTTTTATAATCAGGAAATGGCAATCATTAAAATAACTTAATGGCAATCATTTGAATTTTCATGTATATTCTGTAAGTTGGCCACCCAAGGGACTGTAACAAACTGGGCAACATAAAGCTTTAGGCCTTCAGTACTGTGAGGTGGTGCACGCCTGGTCTATGGAAATTAGGTCGACTTAAGGAGGTGGTCAGCATAGGGAGGTGGCCAATTATGGAGGTTCTATTGTATTTGTTTGTATTTCCAGAAGTAAAGTGAAGAAGAGACAGTGGGAATTTTCTCCTGTCAGTTTTCCTGATCAATAACACTTAAAAAATGTTTACAATAAAACTTAGGGCATTAAATCTATGTATTAGTAGACATAACTACTAAAGAAACACATGGTATTGATGGCAGCTGCTGTTATCCTAAATAACCATTACATACAAGGCACTGATGGATAGGCCCTGGTGGGGCTGGATGAGCCCATGAGCTGCTGTTTGCAGTGGTTTATTCATGTACAAGGTCTTCTGTTATAAAGAAAGAAAGACTGGATGCTTCAAGGATCATGGTGTTGGGGCAGCTTCCCAGCAGACTGGGAGGCTGGGAGGCTGAAGCCAGGGCCTGTGACAACAACTCACACACCTCCTATTGGGAGGATCATAAGGTGTTCTGCCAAGAATTAGATCAGCTACAGGGCACCTAGCCTAGGCAGCCTCTGGGAGAATAAACACCATCCTCGTCTGATAGCTCTAACAGTGATGCCTGCAGCCCCTTCCTCCCCCATCCTAACTCCAGACCCGGAGTACTAGCTATAAATTCAGTCTAGAATAGAAATACTTTTAAAAGATGACCACTTTAAGATAGGGCAATATTGTGTAACCTTGTAACCACCTATGAGGAGAAATCTATTTAATATATATGATGATAGTGACATTGCTGATGCCTGCCTTAACTGTAGGAATACACAGGTAACAAAGGGAAATGGAGCAAGGCAGTTTCTTGAAGAGGTATTTTCACTGCTCTCGGGAATTGCTGGCTTTTCTGTAAGTGAAAGTGAAACTGTTGACTTCTCATCTACTTCTCCATGTATTGTGAGCGTGGACAGACTCCTTGGTCTGGCAACAGTACAATATTAAAGTTTGCTAAAGATTAAAAAATGCAATAAAAATTATGACAATTCCATTACAAAATAAACTTAACTGATCAAAAATTGTTCTCTTATTCCTAACTCAATCACTCTTCTTTGTGAAGCTGTGGTAAAACTACATACTGTTGGTTCCAAGTACAATTCAATATAACCCTTGGGGAAAGGAAAAACTGTTCAAATGTTCATTCCTTTGATACTATAATTTCATTTTTGAAATTTTTTCTTAAATAAATATTTGTAAAGGATTCTAATAAGATGAGTACATTTTAGGTACTCTGGCCACAAAAATAAGAAAGAAGGGGGGTACCTATGTGATTGCATCAATATGTCACCTTGCTTCACTGTCACAGCCCTTTCACCACCTGCATGGGTGGAGATTTGGCAGTTAAGTTCACGAACTTGCCACCCTTGCTTACATTGGAAGCACTGCACAACCAGCTTGGTAAAGTCTCATAATCCTGCTGTGTCAATGTCTCACAGTTGTGTTCCTGTCAACCTGTGCTGGTATCTTGCTCAGTGGAGTTCATCATTGTTCTTGCAGGGTTTTGTGTTCAGTTGCAAGAATGTTGGCACCTGAATTAGAGCAACAACAAACATTTGTAAATTTCTTGTTAAACGTGGCAAGAGTGGAAGTGAAATCAGGGACGAGTTAGCCCCAGTATATAGGGATAAGGCCATGAAGAAAATGGCAGTGTGCAAGTGGATTAAATGTTTTTCTGAGTGGGGAGGAAATGTCACTGAGGAAGAGAGGTCAAGGTTACCCGTGACAAGCAGAAATGTGGAAGAATTTGCAAAAAATTCATTGAATTGTATATCAAAATCATTGGCTGACTGTGAGAAGCATAGAAGACCAAGTAAACATCCCTAGAAAAACAGAAAAATCTTAACTGAAAATCTTGGCAGGAGAAAGGTGTGGCTCTTGCATCATGACAATGCACCGGCTCACACAGCACTATCTGTGAGGGAAGTTTTAGCCAGTAAACAAATCACTGTGTTGGCACACCCTCCCCACTCACCTGGTCTGGTCCCCACTGGTGTTTTTCTTTATGTGAAGAAAAGGGAATATTGAAGGGAAGACATTCTGATGACATTCAGAACATGAAGGGCAATATAAGACGGCTTTGATGGCCATTCCAGTAGGAGAGCTCCAAAGTTGCTTTGAAGGGTGGAGTAGGCACTGACCTTGGTGCATGGCTTCCCAAGGGGAGTACTTTGAAGGTGTCTATAATGATTTCAGCAATGATCTGTGAAGCACTTTTTCTAGGATGAACTCCTGAATTTAATGGTCAGACTTCATATTTCATAACATCACGTTATGTACTTTTAAAATATACATGATGAACTTTATTTTTTTTAAATCAATTCATTGTACAAAAATACTGCTATCTTTTTAAGAAGAAAAAGACACACAAATTTTCCAAAACAGGAGATTTGCTAGGTAAAAGATTTCTATAATGTTTTATTTGATGAAATAATGAGTAGACATTTACATAATAATTGTACAGGTTATATAGTAACATAAAAAAATTATGATAAAACAAAAGTTGAGAGTGTGTGTCTACATATAATTTTTTCCTAAATATCACTTGAGGTCAACATAGATACATAAAAGATTAAAGAATAGAACATGAAAATGATTTGTTTTCCAGCAGTAGCAGAATTAAGGATGACTTTTCATTCTATTGTTATGTTATTCCTTTTTCAAAATCCTCATAATGTTTGTGTAATTGTACTTTATTAAAATGATAAAATAAATGTCAATTGATTCTAGCTTCAGGGTCTTTCCTCACTGTTCCTCTATTGAAATCCACATCCCCCCGCATATCCACATGGTTTACTTGTCCATTTCTTTCAGGACTTCATACAAATGGCACCTAGCCCGGCCATGCTGTTTAAAATTGCAAGAGTTTTTTTTTTGAGACAAATTCTCTGTCTGTTTCCCAGGCTACAGTGCAGTGGTATCATCATTGCTCACAGCAACCTCAAACTCTTTGGCTCAAGAGATTCTCCTGCCACATTCTCCCAAGTAGCTGGAACTATAAGTTTGGGCCACGCTGCCCAGTTAATTTTTTTTTTTAATTTTAGGAGAGATGGGGTCTCAGTCTTGCTCAGGCTGATCTTGAACTCCTGACCCCAATGATCCTCCCACTTTGGCCTCTCAAAGTATTAAGATTACAGGGTGAGTCCAAAATTGCAAATCTTGTTACCTGTCAACTGTTCTGACTTCCAAACCTTTTATTTTTCTACCATTTCTCCTTAACTTGTCACTATGTGACATGTCATCATTTTTACTTGGTTATCTAGTTCAATTTCTGTCTTTCACTCAAGAATATAAGGTGAAGCTCGGACTTCTTAACCAAGAAAACCAGCCTCTGCATAATCTGCCCTCAGCCACTCCAGCTGCACCCGTCTATCACTCTTCTCAAATTCTCCATTCCGGTCACATAATTTTGGAAAGCTTCAAAAATTAAGATGGATCAGTTATTGAATGGAGAAATAGATAGATAGTTACACGATAGAAGGAGTATATTAATACGTGGCTTAACCCAGTTGGCAAATACGCGTTCACTATAATATTTCCAATGTCATCTTAAATATTTTTATATAAAACACTAAGGAAAATCCTATCAATCAAATAAATAGCATATGAAGAACTTATTTCACTCTGACTCGGACAACCTAACTCTAAAGGCATTGTTTTAGAACATAGGGAAGTATGAACACAGTGATGTAATATTAGCTGACATGACGTAAATGATGTGATTAGATTCTTAAAGCATGAAAGTTTAGTAGGCGCTGTGCTTTTTAAAAAGGATGCATTCATCTTTTAGACAAACACAATAAAACCTCCATCGTTGACCACCTCTTTAAATTGGCCTAATTTTCAGAGGTCAGACTTGCACCACATGTATATATCAGTACAGTAGGCCTAGTTCCTTATGTTGGCCACCTCTGTATGTTGACCAGTTTGCTACAGTCCCTTGGATGGTCAACTTACACAGGTTGTACTGTATTTTGAAATTTTTAATGGGTGTAATGCTATTGTATTTAGTATTTTCTTTAAAATACGCTAGCAGGAGGTAAGGGGAGAATAAAGGTAACAAAAGTAGAATCCAAATTTGCCATCCACTGATGACCATTGAAGCTGACTGATACATACCTAGGGGTTCCTGCTATTTTTTTGTTCACCTGAAAATTTCCATGATAAAAATGCAACCCTCTGCATTTCTCTCTCCCTTACACACCATTTGGGATCATATTTAATTTTACCTCTGTAGCTGGGCCACAGGTTTGACCGTTTTACTAGTCTGTTTTGTGCTGTTGTAATACAACGCCTGAGACTGGATGATTTATAAAGAAAAGAAATTTATTGCTCACAGTTCATGAGGCTGCAAAATTCAATATTAAGGAACCAGCATCTGATGGGGCCTCTTGCTGCATCGTAATGTGGTAAGAAAGGGCAAGAGGAAGCCAATCTAATGGTAGTAACAAGCCCATCCTCTTGATAGCTAACCCACTCCTCCTATAAGAACATGGATCTCTTCAGGAGCCCAGAGCCCGCCCAGGTCCTAATCACCCCTTATTCCGCCCCACCTCCCAGCACCATTGCCTTAGGGATTAAGCTTCCAACACGAGAACACAGTCAAATCCTAGGAGACTGAAAGTGTGATTCATCCTGAGGCAAAACTCTTCTCCAGCTGTGAGCCTGTGAAATTTAACAAGTTACATGCTCCTAAAATACAATAGTAAGATAGACATGGGACTGATGTTCTCATTCTAAGAGGGGAGGAAACTGGTGAAAAAATAGGCAAAACAAGCTCCATGAAAGGCCAAAACCTAATGGGGAAAACAACTTTGCCTTAAGCTGGAGAATGACCTCCTTGACTCCACGTCCCACATCATGGGCAGAGGGGGTTGGGCCCCCAAGGACTCGGGCAACCCCACCACTGTGAAATTGCTGAGCTCACCACCTCAACAGCTGTCATAGGTTGGAGTCTAGTGCAGGCAGCTTTCCTAGGCTGGAGTTGCACATTGGTCCTGCTAAGCTGTGTCCTGGTGGGGGTCTCTGTCGTGGCTCTGTTCCTGCAGCAAGTTTCTTTCTGGGCCTCCAGACTGTTCAATAAGTGCTTTAAAATCTAGGTGGAGACCAGCATAGCCCTGCAGCTGTGTCTGAGCATCACCAAGGCTTACCATTTGCACACTGCAGAGCAGTATCATGAGATACACTTGGGCTGGATTGAGCCATGGCTATGGCAGCTAAGGAAAGGACCCTGGGCAGTGACTACTGAGGTCTATGACTACCTCTCTGGAAACTTTGCCCTCAGCGTCCTACCTTGCCTTGAAGGTCTCTGAAATGCCTTCTGGGTCACATTCCCATTGTCTTGATCAATAGAATTTAGCTTCCTTCTTTCCATATTAATCTCATTAGCAAAGGGTCATTTGGCCACACTCAGGATTTTTTCCCAAAAATATCTTTTTAGTTATTACGTGGCCGGGCTGAAAATTTTCCAAATCTATCCATTCTACCTCTCTTTTAATTAGAAATTTAACCCTTAAATCTTTTTTCTCTTTTCTCACTTTACTGTTAAGTGGCCAAGAGAAGCCATGCGGTACCTTAAATGCTTTGCTGATCAGATATTTCTTCTGCCCGATGTCCTACTTCATCACTCTTGAATTCTGCCTTCCGTAAAGCCCCAAGTTCTTAGCCACTTTGTCAAAAAAAATGGCCGTTGCTGCGGTTTGCAATTCCTTGCTCCTCATTTCCCTCTGAGGTCTCATCAGAATGAACGGTACCAACCATATTTCTACCAAAATTCTGATTATGACCACTTCAATAATTTTTACAAAGTTCTAGACTTTCCCCGCATTTCTTTCTTCTGATCCCTCACCAAAACATTCCTTTATTTGGAGTTGCTTCTCCATGTTCTTCTAGCTTCTACCTTTACCCAGCTGCTTCTACATTTTAAGTACCTGTTATAGTAATAACCGCATTTCTCAGTATCAGTTTTCTTTCTTAATGTATTTTATGCTACTATAATGGAATACCCGAGAGTAGGTAATTTATAAAGAAATTAATTTATTTCTCATAGTTCTGGAGGCTGGGAAGTCCAAAGTCAAGGGCAGAGTCCTCGTATCACTTCTTATAGGCCCCACCCGCCAACATGTTGCAATGAGGATTGAGTTTGCAACATGTAATCCTTGGTGGGCACATTCAGACCCTAGCATTATTCTCTGCTTCCTGGTATAGTGCCTGAAACCGAGTTGGTACTCAATGAACAGTTTTCCAAAGATTGAATTTAAATTATCGAGAATAATTTAGTAATACAAATGTTATTTGGATTTCTAGTAAAGCTCTTTGCAAATGTTTCATTATTCTTTTGTTAAATAACACAGATGGACGTCAGCTTTGCTAAGTAAGATCATCTATTTATAATTCTTAGAATTATATGTGAGTTGAAATGTGTTAAGAACAATTATACAATGTTCTTCTGGTCTCCTTTTTCAAACAATTATCAATTTCTATCACTTTATTAACATTGTG
Organism: Otolemur garnettii; assembly: GCF_000181295.1. Classification (NCBI taxonomy): domain Eukaryota; kingdom Metazoa; phylum Chordata; class Mammalia; order Primates; family Galagidae; genus Otolemur; species Otolemur garnettii. The sequence goes on from NW_003852410.1 coordinate 10,106,376, forward strand.
TTGGTTTTTACAATGTATCCTTAGCAGAAATCAACTAAGTGGTGCTTTATACATCACTTGATAGAACTAATTTTTTTGTATCCTGGATTTTTCTTTTCATCCCTAAGTGGGTGTGCATTGTTGAACCGGGCTGAGAATGTTAAAGCTATGAAAACTGCAGGGCCCCTTCTCTCAAAGGCAACAAAAGAATAACAATCTCTCTACATTCTGGATCTCAAGAAGGTGCCAGAATTCACAGGACAAAGAATTATGTTGAGTATTGGAACATGGGCCTCCTGATACAGAGTTCCTGCTCCAGACATGTAAATGCTGTGTCTTTATAAGGCATTTAATTTTTCATATTCTCTGAGGTTCGGTACACTTTGTTTTTGTACATAATTGAAGCTTAGAAGGAAAGAAACCATATCTGGGTAGCTCTAAGGAAATGGTCATAAAACAAACTCTGCATCGTGTCATCTCTAATGCTATCGCATGAGCAAATTACACTGTTGAGTCTTAAGCTACCTGGTGTGTACACTTGCTTGTAGGATGTACTATATATTTCCTTCAAGACAGAGCAGAGTGCAAAAACCTTTCATTAATCATGTGTAGTTAGAATGCAAAATGCTTTTGGAGAAAAAGAAGTTGTTTAAATCTCTTGTGTACCAAACAAGTTTACAACATATAATATTTCCTGCAAAGTGTGTTGTTTCTCATCCAATTACACATTTCATTGTTTGCCTCAGACCTGCAATTTTCTAACACATAACAGTAGTCCTTCAAAGTAAATCAGGAATTAACTTCGGAGTACCGCCAACTAGAAATTATAAAACTGGATGATTAATGAAAACCAGAAGTGAGCGTCAACACAGAACCTTCATGAGCTTCTTTACATTCTTAGAATGATCCCGAAATGTGTTCTCCTCTGAAGACCTTTATAATTCTCTGGTGAAAAGAAAAGCAAATAAAAATTGATATTTTTATTTGATTGCAGAATTTAGAGACGCACGGAGTGAAATGCACTGTTTGCTTTTTCACTGAGCATTTGTAAAAATTGTCCTTTCCCCAGCACTTCTACCTAAAAACAAAGAAGATAACAAAGAGTTGAACTATATATTTTTAATAACTCACTACAGGGGGTGCAGGGGAACCCTCCTCTATCCTGGAAAACATAGCCTTTTTTTATCTATACCTTTAAAGAGAAATATTCAGTACCCAGAGAATACAAACTATTATATGCTTTTTGATTTTCTTTATTCTACAAACTGTACTAATCTCATACAAACCAACAAAAATTTAAAAATATATTGCACCCATCATCTGGATCTTGTCAAACAACTAGAAGCTTCAGATCAACCAGGAAAATATCAGCATCATTGGTTAAATTTTTTATTAGTAACCATGTATGATGTTTTATGAATGTCAAAATGTCAAAATGTCTTCCTTTCAATATTTCCTATATCGTCAGATAAAGAAAAAGGTCTTTCAGGGCCAGAACAGGTGAGCAGGGAAGGTTCCAATATAGCTATTTGTTTATTGGCTGAAACCTCACAGACAGTGCCATGTGAGCTGGTGCGTTGTCATGATACAGGAAACACACCTGTCACATGCCACGATTCTCAGTTAAGATTTTCCTAGTTCTCTATCAATGTTTACTTGGTCTACTATGCTTCTCACAGCCAGCTGATGATTTTGACACACACTGATGAATTTTTGCAATTTTTTGGTCATTTCTGCCTGTTACTGGCTGTTCTGAACTTTATCAGTGATGCTTTTTCCCCCTTGAGAAAAAAATATTTAATCCCTTTGTACACTGCTGTTTTCTTCACAGACTCATCCCCATATACTCAGACTAGCACATACCCCTGATTTCACTTCTACTCTTGCCACATTTAACAAAAACTTTAATGTTTGTTCATTGCTCTAATTTAAGCTCCAACATTTTCACAACAGCACACAAAAATATACAACAATAACAAATGCCACTCAGCAAGACACAACCACATGTTGACAGGAGCACAGCTGTGAGAGTTTCATCATTTGCCTCAGACCTGCAATTTTGTAACACATAACAGTGGTCCTTCAAACTAAATCCATGAAGTTAGGAAACCCATGAAGTTAGGAAACTTCATGGAGTTGTTTATACAATGTTGCCAATGTAAGCACATGGGGGGAAGTTTACAAACTTAACCCACAGGCTTCATATACTATATCCATAGATGTGAAAGATATACATACATACCTGTATGGAACCTAAATACTATTTGAGAAAACAAATGATAATGTTCCTTCATAAGCAGGTCTTTTTTTTTTTTTTTTTGAGACAGAGTGTCACTATATCACCCTCAGTAGAATGCTATAGCATCACGGCTCACAGCAACCTCCAACTCTTGGGCTTAAGTGATTCTCCTGCCTCAGACTCCCAAGTAGCTAGGAAAACAGGCACCCGCCACAACACCTGGCTATTTTTTGTTGCAGTTGTCATTGTTGTTTAGCTGGCCTGTGCTACAGGCCCCGAGCCCATAAGCAGGTCTTTTAATATTTATTGCCTTTAGCATGAAAACTGAGAACATAAAAACCCTCAGAATAGAAGGAAAAGGAGATGGGAGAAAAAAATTATTATCATACATAGACCTTCACATATTAAATGACAAAGCAACTCTTAACAGCTGGCTTAGGACTAAAATGTGTAATTTTGACATTGCATACTGTTGATCTGATGAAGAGGGATTTTTTTCTTTTTCGAGTGGGAAAGAATGTTTTATTTTACATTCAAATGCTTTGTACACTATTTATTACCAAGTTTTCTAAGACTTTGAAACCACTTAGATAAAGACTAATTTGTTCTTCAGTTTATCAGTAAGAAAAAAGGAATCAGAAAATAAGGCTATAGATATGTCAGCCTTCATAGTTACAATTATACATGTGGGGGCTTGTAGTCACTGCATGGAATTCTCATCTGGAACCTTCTGTGACAATGGATTCAACAAATTTCAACCTTACCTTTTTTTTAAAATTCCACTTTAACAGGGGTACAGGTATATAAGCTATAAAACAGTTAATGTGGCTTGGCCAGGAGAAATCTGTGAGTCTAGATCTTTCTACACATGAAATTGTTTAATTTCTGTATTGGTGGAACTCCAGTTTGCCACTTTATAACTTCCGACTGAGTTAAGGATTCAATTTTCCTTTGAAGTTAGAGAAGGCAGCAAGTCTAGACCATGTCTGTGGGGTAGAAAAGTCAGGTAAGAAGAGAAAGCACACAGAATTACAGAACCACAACAACAGCAAAAGATGGAGAGTGTTGCTTTGTAATGTCTAAGTTGAGTGAGAATTATCTTTTTAAAATTCCTCTTTAACAGAGGTCCATGCATACATATAAGCTATAAAATGGATAATGTGACTTGCCTCAGAGCAATCTGTAAGTGTTGATCTTTCCACACATGACATTGGTTTAATTTCTGTACTTAATTATGGGAACAAAATCATTACTAAAGCATAGTAATATCTAAGAAAGTTTTCCAAAGCTTGCACCTGTAAATAGGACAACGTTTTGACCATTTAAACTTGTGGTTGTGTTGCAGACTTATTTTGAGAAAAGAAAAGAATATTAACAAATCCAAACATGTGAAGAGAACGAGAGAGAGAGAGAGAGAGAGAGGGAGAGAGAGAGAAGAGGCCTTCCCCGCACTGAAGGGAAGCGCAGGAGGGACGCAGGGAATGGTGCTTCCTCCTTTGTGATCTGACATCGCACTTGACAATGTCTTGCCATCTCCAGGGGACCGTGACTTCTGAATTCTTGATGGCACTGTTAAACAGCTGTGCAGCGCTCATTCTGGAGCAAAAATGCTCGAGCTGGAACATTGGAATTAACTGTGGAGAATACAAATTAGCTGACAGATTTATTCCTCGTGCTGACATAATAAACAAATATTGATGGCTTCCTGTGGTGTAATACATCCTTCTTCATTGCTTCCCAACTCACTCAGAGCTCCTTCATTTTCTCTTCAGTGCTTCTAAATGGGTGATTCATCCTACACTTCTCGAAATATTAGTCTGTTTACAGTCTCCAGATAGCTCACAGATTGTGTATCATTAGAGCAGCTCCGTGATGGCTTTCACTGTAGATTCTAGTTCTCTTCCAATTTAGATAGGGTTCTTTTTTGACTTTTCGAGGTTTTTTATAAAGAAAACAAATGGATCTTTTTATTTAGCAACGATGTTTGGATGACACATAGTCATCTTATCTTTTTAATGACATCGAGTTTTCCGAATACAGCTTGCATGGTTAAAAATATGAACCGTTCAATGTAAAAATCAATAAGTCGAATCCGTGTCTTTCCATCCTCTTTTGCATAATGTCTGAATCCTTCCCCAGTTGTACAGTTGGCTAGAAAGAAAATCACCAGGGAGCTCTGTCCATTTTTCTATTTAGAGCCGTGTTGAACTGAGAACATGTTGTCATCTCCCTTAGATATACATATATATATATATATATATATATATATTTTAGGATGAGTCAAGTTGTCACATTTCTACATTATAAAAAAAGAGGTAGCACTATAAATATTTATTATGTTGGTTATCTTTGACTACATTTATATTTCATTTAAATCAGAACTGCTTTTTTGAAAACCGGTAGACAAACTACAAAGAGATAAAGTGACTCTAAAAAAGGATAAAGTGACATATTCCCAATCCTAGAACAAGCCAGAAGCCAGACTGAGCAATAGCTCAGGATGTGAGTCTTCACACATGCATTCTGATATCACATGCTATCTGTATTTTAGAGTGTTCTTGGAATGGAAAACCCAGCCCTTGTGCATGCCTGTCTCAGTTGCTCATTGGCTGAACATGGTGGGATGCCACTGTTTGCAATTATAACTTTATCCTTTATGGATTCCACGCTAGAATAACCAGAAAATATCTCCACTAATGATAGTGGATATTGGATATAAATATTCACATTTGTAATGGAATTTAAACCTCCATAGTGTTTGCACTAAAGTATAGTCAAAAGAATCTCGTTCTACATAGTTTCCTGACCCAAATTCTCATTCAGTATGTTTTGCCACAGAAAAAAACCCACTGTACCCCATGATAGTATTAATGTACACAGCTATGACTTAATAAAAAAAATAAAATAAATTAAAAAAAAGAAAAGATAAAAACAAAGCCTGTAAAGGGTACATTCAAGGGTATTTCGGCCTCAATTTGATTAGAATTTATAGTTCTTAGAAAGATATGAGCAAGAATTTTATCAAGCATTGTACCTACTTATAATCTAGTATCTATTCTCCTCATTTCAATACTCATATTTAAAAATTTGTTGATGCAAGCACATCCCATTGAACTCATTGAACTTGGATATTATATTGGAGAAGGATGTATTATTCAACTGTTTGCTGGTAACAGGATATAGGAAAGAATCAATTGCCCTAGTTTCTGAAGGATGTTATCAACATTTTAAATGCAAATACCCATGTATCTGAAGTCACTTATGCAAGAAATAACAATAAATAATAAGACAATGATTTTATGTGAAGGAAAAACATTTTTGGTTGCTGAATAGATCAAAAATAATACAGTGTAATAATATGTAGTTTCTTAAATAATTGGTGGTTATTGCTAAATAATTGGTGCCAAATTATGGCCCTAATCACTGGTAAAATATATTAATGATCTAATGTTTGGGGTACCACCCAACATATTTGGACTATGAACACACAGCATCGCAGCTGTTAGGATTACTTTAGTGTATGACCTCATTCTCTAAGGATAGTTCCATTATAGTAACTAAAGTTGTGGTCAGACCTAGACTATCATTATTTCAATTTCATCTTCCAGAGTCTAGGTGCGCTAAAGGATTAGACTGTTCACCTGTTATATATCTAGTGTTGATAGGCGATACACATCTACTAAACAGTGGGCTGGTTTGATTGCTATATTGTTTACTGTAATAATTATACTCCCTAAGTACACACACACACACACTTACTTTGCAAGATGTGAATAAAGATTATAGTACTTTCCATTGCATTCATATCAATTATCTGATTGTTCTTAAAAAAAATGCTAATACTGTTTGATTTGGGACAAAGTTCCAGATATCATCACTTGTTGAACCCATCCTTACTCAGATCGGAATTTGGGGACCAGTATTTCAATAGCTGCGGCGCAGATGTTGATAGAATAGTTTCTAAACTTCTCTAGTACTAGGGTGCAACTCTCTTATTCCATTAACTGGGGACTGTGTCTGAGAAGCCTGGTCCAGTTGCATAACCCTGTTGAACTGATCGGTCTTATTGTCTTAGAGTTATGGTCACACTGCTATGGCTTGACACAAATGTGATCAGAATTTACCTAATCAAGACAGTTCGTGATGAGCCTTCTCTGTCATTTCAATCTTCATGCTCATCTTCAGCAATATCTGCAGTGCACACGCTCTAAGGCAATTTCTTTTACAGAGGAAATATCATTCCTTGTGAATCCCCTTAAAAATCAAAGGTTGTCTTTAAAGTCAAATAAATTATAGATAATATAGTTCTTATGTTCCCTTGAGAATTGGTTCAGTCGTTGCCACTGGTCTTTGAACTTCTAGGGTAGGTTCCAAATGCCAAGGCACGGAAAATATCCCTGCATCCATAGCATCTAACTCTCTGCCAACCATTTCTAACAATTGCCTTGGCAGGCTGCATGCTCCCCTCCAGGTCCCGCAGTAGCCTTGGCGTCTGCATAGGGAGGCTGTATTGGATAAATTAATTTTTTACACCTTTATCAACTCTCTAAAATGAGCATTGTCCTTTTTCTGGGCCACGTATGAGAAAAGGAGCCTGTCTGCTTTGCACACCACGCTGGAGGGCCTGTCCCAGATTGCCATTTCAGCTCATCAGGTTCTGGCCAAAAATCTGCTCCGTTGGCTGAGAAGCACATATCACATTCTGTTCATGTCACATAAATCTGTCTCCTGGCTTTTGGGTCACTTTCCGGTTTTAGACCAGGCACAGGGCAGCTTGCTTCTCTATTAAATTTAAGTGGTCCTCATCAAAGTGCAGAACCTCTGCTGTGAGTGAAATTAACAGCATATTTGATGCATTGCTGGCACTCTGCTAATATAGATTTCTGACCACATAGCAGAGTGCATGTGACTGTAGTGTACCTAAGTGAACCCTTTATGCACGTTCTGTTCTTGTTGTTGGGCAGAATCAATATCTATCCTATAGATTAAGCAAAACAAGTGAGGCTGTGATTGTCAGACTTTCATTGTTTTGATCTGGACATTTTTTTCCTCACAATATAATAATCAGTAATATGTTTATTAAGTGCTTAGTATCTAAAACTGAGCCAAACTCTGTTTTTAATGCAGGCAGTCCAGGACTTAGAAACATTCAACTTATATACAACTCACACTTATGAATGGAGGCTATTACACGTAATAGGTAAAGTACCTATTCCAACTTACATGCAAATTCAACTTAAGAGCAAACCTACAGAGCCTATCTTGTTCATAACCCAGTGACTGCTATAATATTAGTTGTCAAAGTCTTCGGATTTTCATGTGAGATAAACCATGAATACAAATGAAGCAGGTGGAAATTGAGACAAAATAAGTTGTAATTAAGGGAAAACTCAATATTAGATATGTGAAAATAAGGTTTAAAAGCTATTGGACCCTTAAAACCACTTTAAGCCTTGAGAGAAATAGAACTGTGATCTGAGTCAGATGCACATAGTTGTAACTTCTGCTTCTTAGATTATGAATTCCCTTTTGTCTCTATTGTTAGTATTCTGCAAATGACCAGGAGAGACCAGACCTTCTCCTCTTCAATTACTGACTCCTGTTAGAGATTAACCACCTCCTTTACGGTCCTGCACCTAATTCAGAGCAAATGGTGCAAAACACCCCATGACGGTTACACCTTCAGTGTGGGAATGTTGAATATACCTTACTTGAAAGAAAAAGACCATCTGTAACTATGCACTAAGCCTTATGCTACATATAGAAAGATGTTGACATTCTGTTAAGCTTCTTCTAAATGTTCTCTATATAAACGATCCCAAGCTTCCATATCCTGAGCAGAGATCATCACAATTTGCACTTGAACTCTCTTTAAACTAGATTCTGACCCTTTTGATTGTTTTTGGTTGACAGACACTAAGAGGGTCACAGTAGAGAGAGAGCATTGTGAACTACAATAATCGGAAAGGCTTCATCAGAGGTGTGGGATTTGACTGGATCCTTGAGTTGATGACATACTGAATCTTATAACAAAAGGTTTATACTTGTGAAGTCAAATTCATAATCCCCAATCTATATATTTTATATATTCACAACCTACTATATACTCAAATTTAATAACTCTTTCACTTACGTATATACTTCTGTTGCACGAAACTGCTTGCTTTTCTACAAATAGTACCTGGTGTTTCTGACCTTTTGCATTTGCTCCCAACTTAATGAATGTCCACTCATGAATGACTTACTTTTACCCTAAGTCTGTGCTCCAATTTGAATTTTTCATAAAGTATTTCTAGATCATCTGCGCCAGATGAATTTCTTCTTTTCCTATGGTCATAACATTCAATAATAACTCTTTAACTTTCCTTTCATTCCACTTAACAGAATCTATCTTTTGGCACTGCTTGTCTCTGACCAGATATTAAGGGGTGTATGTGTGTGTGTGTTCCTATTCTTTTCATGTGAAGGAAAGTTTAAAGTTCAAAAGGGGTTTGGGTCTTTAGGGGTGGGGTTGGGAAGATGATATCACATTTTGGGGAGAATGAGGGAGGAAAGCAGGACAAGCAGAGGCTACATTATCTTGTAGGCAGTGAACATCTCTCAGGAATCTGTGCTGCCCACAGAAAGAACAGACAGGACCCCCTTTTGAAAGTTTCTCTGTCAGACCTTTAAAGAGGTATCAGACTTTGAGTCTCTTTTTTCCTATGAGTTAATTTTTTCCTAGATCTTGATAAAGCAGGTAAGGGAGCCTCAGAGAAAGTCTACTGTTTACTTGACTAATACAAATTTCTTCTACAGATTCAAATCTCCCCCATGAAAGAGAGCTTTTCACGGCTATTCCCACATTCCCTTTGAAAAGCCATTTTCAGTTATGCAAAATAAATATATCTGGGGGTGAGATATTCCAGTTTTCTTCACATGTGTGAACTGAAATAAAATCTTAAGCCCTCTTCCCCAGCTGACTGAATGGACTCCCTCTTGGCCAAGGGGATCCCAGAAAAATCTCAAAGCTTAGTTGCTAAGAAGAGGGGTCAGAACTTGCTTTTGGCCTTACTCTTTGTAACAATAAGGTACTCAATCACTAACAGGCCTAATTAAGGCCATGGAAGATGACTCTTAAACCACACCTGTAGGCTATCTTAATAGTAAATTGAGTTTATAAATGTCAGGTGGATTGTCTCTGACTGACAAACTTCCTTAAGTTAAAATATTCCAATCCTTTAGATCAGTGGTTCACAACCTATGGGTCGCAACCCCCTTTTAACAATGAAAATACATTGTGACATTAGGAAGGTTGAGAACCACTGCTTTAGATAGAGCTTCATTTCTTTAGCCAATCACAAAGTAAAGCATCTTTAAACCCACCTGTAACATATAAGCTCCCTCCCACAGAATCAAGATGTCTCAACTTTTCGGGCCAAAAGGTACTTCTTCCTCATATTGATTTAAGATCTTGCATGTAATTCCTGTCTCCGTGAATTATTATAAAACCAAATTGTAATGTGGCTACCACAGGCACATTTTCTTAGAACTTCTTGGTGAAGCTATGTGCTTCAGGCTGGTCATACACATTCAGCTCAGGATAAACCTTTCTATTTTACAGAGTTTGCTTTTTCCTGTTGACACATGGAGATTTCATCTATGTCTGTAAAAAATATTGTCTAAATGCAAAAAAAGAAAAAAAGAATAGGGATCTGCTTACCTAATTAACAGAAAACATTATTTTGCTTTGATTTTTCTTCTAACCTTTGTACAGAGAGGCACACTCTCTAATAATTTCACACTTACTTTCTAGAACCTGTTTTGGGAAATGGCCATGAGGAATGAAAGCATAGTGAGGTTTGCACACTGGATTAGGATATGGCCAACACCCCAGACTCATCTTAGTTCAGTTCTATCCTATAGAGAGAAAGGAAGAAACATATTTGATCAAGAGAGAATTTTTCAATGTCCGTTTCTAATGTCATCAAACCATGTGTGGTCAGTCATCTTCATGAGAATGTCTTTCCAATGCAAACCACATTTCATCCCACACCTGATGCTTCCTCTTTGTGGAATTCTTCTTCAAAAAGGCAATCCCTCATTTCATTTGTCAGACTCAGTCACTGCTTCTTGGAATCTAACCTTATAGGTTACTGGTAGGTTTAAAGATGCTTTATTTTGTGATTGGCTAATCTATCCTTGATGGATAGATCCTGTCCTCCAAAATGCTGAGGCATTTCAGAGATAGCTCAAGAAAATTAGTCACTTCTTTGATGCACTCAAATATATCAGAAAAAAAAAAAAAAGGAGTGAAGCAAGTAACTTCATCCACTAGTTTTCTATTTCCTTGAGGCCTGAGCTAGAATTGATAACCCACATTAAGATAGTAATGCCTGTCACAAATAAGACAAAAGATTTTGCAGCTTCTGTCCAATTGCAAGCCTTAGGAACTATGACTGAGATGCTTATTAATTACATAGAACCTCCATAGTTCTATGTAATTAATAGTTCTCCATCTCCCTATGTTGACCTAATTTTCACAGACCAGACATGAGCCACATCTATGTATCAGGTGAGTAGGCCTAGTTCCTTATGTTGACCACCTCCATGTTGATCAATTTGCTACAGTTCCTTGGGTGGTCAACTTACAGAGCTTCTGTTGTACTTTTTAAAAGGCTTATAATGTTAATTTTCAAAGAAGATCAAACCAATATAATAAAAGATAAAAACTATGTAGGCATGAAAACACAAGCACACCGTACACACATACACACACACACACACATCTTAACATTCCTTATTTATCCCCTACTGAGCTGACAAAATAAATAGGACAGTCCCAGTGCAGTTACTGCCACATCCATTCTAGTTTGTACCATGGAGAGGCTACCTGGCACATGATACAATTTTTCTTGGTATTCTCTCCCTATAGAATTTTAGGAAGGCTCTCTGGGCTCCATAAACCTTTCATTTACCTTTGAGAAATGCTTCTGCAGGAAGTCTATAGGCTTGTATAATGTCAGAGTAGGGAAGACTCTGTGTCATTAAGCCAGCTCTCATTTTACAAAGATGAAAATTGGAGTTCAGGGATGAGAGGGATTGGCTCAAGGTTAATCAACAAGTTCATGACTCCCCCTTTCTGGTCTTCCCACTTATGCCATGGTATTATTCTGCTTCTCCTATGGCTACATTTCTTAAAAATTAAGGAATTTTTAAGAAATTTAAGGTTGCCTTAAATGTTAGTCCCCTAATCTTTCTAGAAGCCCATTGTTTTTTCTTCGTTGGACAAATCCCCAAACAAAAAGCACAGACAAGTTCCTTTATCTATTTCTCATTTATGTCTCTATTCCTGTTCTCATTTTGGTTCCATTTTTTCAGACCATCATTGGGTGACTACTTATTTATCTGGTCTGCAGTACTACTAATATTTTAATGACAATGTGTCACATCATCTCTAGGTAAATACCCAGCATTTTAACAAAGCCCTGCAGGGATTATGCCTTAATTCCAGCTTTTAACACCTCTTAATGTGGGAATTGCGGCCTGCCAAATCTCCTGCTTTCTATTTTAATCAAAAACACTTTGTCTATTGCCAGCATTAAGTAATTATTAAGTTCTGCCTGTGTGTTAAGGCCTAGGGATAAAGTAGTGGACCAGACAGCTATAATTCTTGCCTGTAGGGAGTTTATATTCTAGTTGAAGGAAATGAGTGATGGGGCCAGGGGTATGTTACATTAGCCAGCGATATTAGGAAAGGCTCTTAGTTATGACGATGAATTTTTACCAGCAACATTAACATATGCAAAGAAGGCAGCCATTCAAATGTCTGCAGGAAAAATACTATGAAGAGAAAAAAACAATGTCAACACCAGAACTGGGAGAAGGTTGGATTCCCAAAAGGCAGAAGGGAAGCCAGCAATGCCTAGATGATGCAAGGACATAGAACCTTAAGGGGTGAGGGCACAGGGGGAGGCAGAGGCAGGAAGGTATACGGATTTTAAGCATAATTAAGGGTTTAGACTAAATTGTTATTCTTATTGCAAATAGAAGACACGCATTTTAAAAGCAAGAGTGATTGAGTAGTTTTACTCTTTTTAAAGATCACTTTGGTGAAATCCACCCCTCAGATGAAAAGAGTGAAGGCAGGGAATTTATTTCCAAGACAATTCAGCAATCTACTGAGGGAAGTGAGTGGGTTGGTCTAGGATTGCGTCTGAGGAAATGGAGGGAAGTGGACTGGGCCGTTGTATTGTCCTGAGAGAAATTAACTGCAAAGTTCCTGTGTTTTGAGGGGATGGTCCAATTTACTGATACAGCGAATGTGGACATTACAATCCTCCCAATGAGTGTTGTTTCACCCGGTGCCCACAGACCGTCCTCTAACAGATCCTTACCACACCAGCTACTGAAGAGCTTCTGCTGCAGAGTGGAGTCATTCATCTTCTGTGATTCACTGGTTGTTCATGAAAATAATTTCTAAGAAAGATATCACTTATTAAGCTTTTATTGTACATAAACATTGTGCTATGACTCAGTTTCCTGGTAACCCAGTGGGTAGAGTGCTGGCCACATACACCAAGGCTGGTGGGTTTAAACCCAGCCCACCTGGGCCAGCTAAACAATAATGACAACTGCAACAACAAAAAAATGGCTGGGTGTTGTGGCCGGTGCCTGTAGTCCCAGCTACTTGGGAGGCAAGAGAATCGCTTAAGCCCATGAATTTGAGATTGCTGTGAGCTGTGACACCACAGCACTCTACCTAGGGCAACAGCTTGAGACTCTGTCTCAAAAAAAAGAAAAAATCAGTTTCCTTCCTTTTTTCTAGTAACTTCCTGATTATAGTCAGGGGTAGGCACATGACGTGAAATGAAATTACCAAAATCCTTTCTTGGCATTTTTATTCTAGAGTTCCCAAGGAGGATGGATTCTTTTCTCTTCTCTTTTCTTTTCTTTCCTTTCTTTTCTTTTATTTTATTTTCTCTGTCTCTCTCTCTTTCTTTCTTTCCTTCAAGAAAGTTTTATTTCAAAAATATTTAAGGAGTACAAATGTTGTTGTAATGCTGAGTCTGGGCTTTAAGTGTGCCTGTCACCCAAAAAGTGTTCATTGTGCCCGTTACGTAGGTTTTAGCTGCTCCCCCTCTTCCCCTCCCCTCTGCTTGATTTTCAATGACTTTTACATCCCTCTGTGTATGTGTGTGCCCCCTTGTTACTTCCAAGAGAGTACCTGGGGTATTTGTTTTTCCATTCTTAACATACTTCACTCAGGATAGCAATCTTCAGTGCAGTATAACTTTCCACAAAAGGCATTAATTCATTCTTATTAATGGCTGAATAGTACTCCATGGTATATAATCACTGGGGAAATGTAGATTAAAACCAAAATGAGATATCACTTTACCCCTATAAGAATGGCTTTTGTTAAAAAGTCCCAAAACAATAAATGCTGGCATGGATGCAGAGAGAAAGGAATGCTTATACGATATTGGTGGGACCTCAAATTAGTACAGCCTTTGTAGAAAACAGTATGGAGAATTCATGAAGAAGTAACCATAGACCTACTGTTTGAACCAGGAATCCCTCAAGTGGGTATTCATCCAAAGGAAAAGAAGTCATTTTATCAAAAAGACATTTGCACTTGAAGGTTTATTGCAGCCCAATTGAAAATTGCAAAGTTGTGGAATTAACCCAAGTGTCCATCAGTTTGAGTGGACTATGAATAGGTGTCATATGCATACCGGAGATCCTTTCTTCTTTTAGAAACTCTTCCCCTGGCACAGGTAAAGCCCAAGGAAATAAAGCTGACATCTAAAAAAAAAAAAAAAATTGTTAGAATTAGAGGCCCAGAGAAATGGTCCTGTTGGGGTTGAGTTCAGAAATACCAGAAGACTTGGGAAGTTCCCTAGACCTCAGAGTTTCTTTCTTTGCTCAGGGAACGTCCCCAGTTCCAGTCCCCTGACCCCAAACCACCACCTTTCCATCTGTGCTTATTTTGCTTAAGATGATTCAAGTGGTCTACACCAACCAAAAGAGGTGGGACAAATATATTTCGGTTCAACCTGCAACAATTGATTCTGTTTCACAGAACAAGAGACAGAATTTAAAAGCCTAAGTAAGTTGCTTAAAAAATCACACAGTACATAGTGAATCTAACTTAACATTCACATCAGGAGCCAAGGTCAAAATTGTGAGTCATTCTGCGTTTAGAGTCTACTCCACTAAATACCTACAAGATATTATGCCCTGCACAGAAGGTGTAAGATGGATACATGTGTGTGTAGTGGTCAGGGCCGAGAAGAAATAAAACTCAGGCAGGCAGACATAGATGTCCTCGAGGATATTAAAATGTCATAAACAGCGTGTAAATAACAGTAAAGGGAACATGAAATAATTGTTATAATAGAGGGACAACGAGAATAAAAGGGAAAGATGATTAATTTTGATCAGGAGATCAGGTGAAGGTCTTTGAATCAGGTCTTGAAAAATAAATAGGCCATTTATTATGACTTCCTGTCTATGCAAATCACCTACTCTGTAGCTGATTTGATTTATTTCATAAACTTAGCCATCCTTTATGGTTCAAATACAGGTATTGCTACCACGTATTTTGTTTTTCTAATATAACCTGCACAATTGGAATCTACATGTTATGTAGTAAAAATGCCACATGGAATGCAGGGAAACAAATCAACCAGGATGTGGAATATTTGCTCTATTTTTCTTCAAGTTGTGATCTTTCAGCAAGTTCAGAGGCCGTTCAAATCCCGCCTGATCTACTTTACTTCCAGGTTTCCTTTGCAGTACAGGTTTCAACCGAAATTCCAGAAGTTATTCAGTTTATTTGATCCATGGAAACAAGTGGAAGGGGGACATATTTTGATTCATGAACAAACTAAACTGTTAATCCTCTATGCTGTGCTTTGCGCTGTACTGGAAGTTGAAATCTCAGTTCCCTGTAGACCTTCACAGACATTGTCCCATAACCAATTCCTTGTTTCAGTTTCTACTACTAACTAGATTTTTTTTTTTGTTTTCTGCTTTATTTCTGATGCTGATCCTCTGTCTCATCTCCTTTTCCAGCTCATGCTCACCATCTCGAGTTATTTGAAAATTGCTCCAGTGACACCACCACTTCTGATCACGTGTGCTGTCATTCTGTGCCAACAACGGAGTGAAGAGCTCATGAATGAGACTCATTTGGAATTTTTTTTGTCCTTCCACATTTGAGAGTTTGCATTTTTTCAGACATCCCCCTTAAACCGATTGATTTTTGTTTTTGAATTTCTTAGTGATTAGTAATATATCCCCCTTGAATATCTTACACATGTCACACCGCCTGTGGCTTCGTGGGTGACGCTATTTTTATACATGTCTCAGACTCTCCTGAGGGGAAGCAAAATAGATCAGGCAGGATCTGAATGGCCTCTGAGCTTGCTGAAAGATCACAACTTGGAGAAAAGCACAGCAAATAATCCACATCCTGGTTGATTTTTTCCCCTACATTCCATGTGGCACTTTTACGACTTTTCCTTTTCTCATCCACTCCCAGACTTTGAATATCTACCATCCATTTATTCTTATTTCATAGACCAGCAGTCCTCCTCTTTTTGACACTTGGAAGACAAGCTCCTAATAAAGGCACAGAATAAGAAAAGGATATTGAATGGCATCCAGTATTTCCCCCAAACCTTGCCTCTCACACTATCAGTTTCATAGAAAACGCACACACGACCAGAGTGTCTGAAACTTCACTAATAACATTTGGTAGCCTGGAAAAGTTAATATGCCTTCTAGCGTTTTCCAGCTTTCAATTAAAAAAAATAATAATAACATTCTTACCCCTGCCTTTTTTTTGCTGATTGCTCAAAAAATCCAGTCATTTTCATATCAGATCGCTCTGTATCGTTGTAATGAAACAGAGAGTGGAAACTAGGTTACTCGGGATTCCCCGTAATGAAAAGTTAAACCCTATTCCTTCTAATATTTACAGATCCTTCAATAGATGCTGAATCTTATTATCAAATTATTCACAAGTCATATTGCGACTGACCAATCCTTGTGAATTTAGCCCTCATTTGCCATGAGGGCCTGCACGAGAATGCCACTTCTTTGTTCATGGGTGGAAAACAAATATTCTCTAAGAAAATTCACTTATAAATCCCATCTAAAAGATTTATATGGTAATCAGACACAGAGAGAACTTACATAAAGGAAGAGAATTGTGTGTCAGCCTCCGCCTGGAATCCCGTTGCCTCCTGGCTCTTTTCCGCCTGGCCTGTAACTCTGCCTAGCATTCAATATCCCCCAAGAAGCACTTCCTGACCACCCCACCTAGCTGGGTTAATTTTCTGTCTTTTGAGTATCTGCTGGACCCTGTGAATATCTCAAAACTAGAACCTATCAGGATGACATTCTCTGTTTAAATAGCTTTCCCTCTCAAGGAGAATATAAGTATTAGAGGGCAGGAGTTGGGTTTTATTTATTTGCCTCAAATTACTCACCTGAACTTGCTCATTCATTTCTCACTTGAAGTTAGTATGACTAATCCTAGTCTAAATAGAAGGGAATTAAACTTTAAGACTCAGTTGAGTCAGGGTCTCCTCTGCTGGTAACAGCAGACTCAGGGCCCCTGAGTCTGAAGTCCACCCTCATTTACTGGATCACATCACAGCAATTAGAGGTCTGGAGGCTAATGCTACTTTGGGCTAGCTCTGACCTGCACAATGACTTGTTAAAAATAAGCCTAGATATCTGATAACAAATATTTGTATTTAGAAGCTATGGAACCCTAACAATTTTATAATTAAAAAGGGGCAAAGAGTCCAGAAAATAGGCAAAGGTTTTGAATAGACATTTTACCAAAGACAACGTATGACAATAAACATAGGTGGCATCATTTGTTGTTATCAGGAAAAATGTAAACTAAAGTGATTAGATGCCATTTATATCCACTAGCATGGTAAACATTATCATAGAAAGAAAATAACAGGTGTTGGCGGGTTACAGAAAAATTGGAGTCTTTGTACTTTACTTGAGGGAATGCAATGTGATACATCTGCTTTGGAAGAGTTTGGCAAATTCTTTTTTTTTTTTTTTTTTTTTTTTGAGACAGAGCCTCACCCTGTCCCCCTGGGCAGAGTGCCATGGCATTACAGCTCACAGCAACCTCCAACTCCTGGGCTCAAGCGAGTCTCCTGCCTC
>NW_003852410.1:10124503-10125926 GCF_000181295.1 Otolemur garnettii
AAAAAAAAAAAAACCAATATACTAAATAAAAGAGTCCAGTTGAAAAAGCTGATATATTGTATGATTACACTTACATGAAATATTTATAAAAGTCAAATTTATAGAAACAGAAAGGAGTTGAGTGGGAACTTGGGGAGGGTAAGAGCAGGGTTTGACTAGAAATAGGCACAAGGGAATTTTTCAGGGTAATGAAAATTCTCCAAAACTGGATTGTGCCACATATTATTAACTCATACACCTACAGTGATGAATTTTATGGTATACAAATTAAAATTCAGTAAATCTTTAATAGAATTACATGTTGACTTTTGGACAATCTGCCTTTATGGATCTTTTTCAACATGATTACAATTTTTTATCTTAAATCTACAGATACCCTTCCCAACAAAACCATAGAATTCATTAACCTTGCAAGCCTATATCTAACTACTGCTACAACTAGGGTTAAGCCAACTCTACTAAAGGACAGATAGTGAAAACTTTAGGCTTTGTGGGCCAGAATGTCTGTTGAAACTACTTTATCTGTCATAGCAGAGCAAAAGTGGCCATTCACAATACTTTAATGGGGGTTGCTGTGTACCAATAAAACTTTATCTATAAGAACAGGCAGTGAGCAGAATTTGTTCTATGAACTATAGTCCATTAATACTGGCTATAGACTGCTAACTTTTGGCCTTCCAGTAAGAACTGAAGTTGCAGTAAATTATATCCTAGAACTTGGAACTTCCGGAAACAACATCCTCAAAAGTTTATAACTATACATTTTCTACTATTTCTGACCTGGCCTTGGTTTAAGAATTGCAGGATGACAAACCCAGAATAACAATAGGCAGTAATTATTGATTGCTTTCTAGTCGGCTAGCACTGTTTCAAGAAATTTATATTCCTTTTCTCCTTTAATCCAATCAACAACCTTATGTAGAGAGTGCTAAGAATGCCCAAAACATGGCTAGGAAGTGGTAGATTCTGGAGTCATACCTAGGTGGTCTAAGTTCAGAGGACACAAATTTTTTCAACCTTTTTGCTCTTTTGCTTCTAATTATAAATTGGCACCTAACTGAATTTGAAAAACAGACTAATTTCTGGTCTGTTCCCCTTAGGTTGAGATGAGTTTCTCTAATTGCGAAGCTGGAAAGACAGGCAGAATAAGGTGGTATCTGGAAATTCCAATTACGTGATATTTTCACTTGTAACTGCTAGCACTTAACATCAGTAAGAGTTCAGTGAGGTGGGCTTTGGTCCCAATTAAAGCACTTGTTGTTTCTCTGATGAAAGGGACATTAAATTGGACATTAAATTTTTGGTATAAGAATGAATTATGATTTTAATCATTAGTGTGGAACTCACCCTTCCACAGACTTCTTTAGATAATCTTCCCTATGACTGTTTCTGTCATGCTATATGGTTTTTTTTTTTTTTTTTT
>NW_003852410.1:10126035-10140756 GCF_000181295.1 Otolemur garnettii
CTCCCAAGTAGCTGGGACCACAGGCGCCCGCCACAACGCCCGGCTATTTTTTGGTCGCAGCCGTCATTGTTGTTTGGCAGGTCTGGGCTGGGGATTCGAACCTGCCACCTTAGGTGTACGTGGCTGGTGCCTTAGCCGGTTGAGCTATAGGCGCCGAGCCCGTGCTATATGTTAATGCAAAACCTCTTCATCTGCAGATATATGTTATATACAACATATTCCAAAATAGTGATTTATCTTGGTAGACCAGGAATAAACTAAATTCAAGATCACTACTGAAATGCCCATTTGCTCATTTTGTTTACCACGTGTAATAAGGGCTGATGCTTTGCAAGTCACAGAGGAAGTGAAGCATTTCTAATTCAACAAGTTAATCCTGTGATTTAAGGGATTTGAGGAAAAAGGAAGGAACTGTTTAATGCACTGCATTAGTAAGACAAGCATCCATGAAAATAAAAGGCTTTCAAATAGTTTAAACACAATATTAAAATTAAAAGCAGCGAGTGTGATTTTAGGGAATATTAGACAAAGAACCAACCTAGAAGCCCACAGGATAAAATTCTAATCCATACTTTTTGGTGGTATTGAAGCCTCCTGCCCCATTATGATTATTTCAGAGACTAGCTGTGGCTCACTGATGAATAATAAATTTTACTAATTTACAATCGTGGAAATGTATTGAGTCCCCACTATGTGCAGCTGGATTGCAGAGAAGTGGAGACGTCAAAGGGAAGATGATAGGACGGGACTAATAGCCTCAGTTTGTCTCTACTTCCATCATTTGCTTCAAATGCTCGTTTTGAATCTAAATCTAAACTCTAAAACAGAGAATTTTTGTGTTGGTTTCTAATGTAAGACTTAGATGGGGTGGTATCTAAGATTACTCAAAGTACTCCTACTATGAAACTAATTTATCGCTTTCATATGAAAGCTATAATCCAATTATTGCCCAAGAATATGGGGAAAGAGGAAAGGGAGGGGAGGGGAGGGGACAGGATGAGTGGAGGGAGGCTCATTGGGGGGACCACACCTATGGTGCATCTTACAAGGGTACATGTAAAACTTACTAAATGTAGAATATAAATGTCTTTAACACAATAACTAAGAAAATGCCATGAAGGCTATGTTGACCAGTTTGATGAAAATATTTCAAATTGTATATAAAACCAGCAGATTGTACCCCATGACTGCATTAATGTACACAGCTATGATTTAATTAAAAAAAAAAAAAAAAAAAAAAAAAAAAAAAAAAAAGATTCCTCACAGATTTGTCTTTCCAGGATCTGATCGTGCAATACCATTTTTATCCAAACATCCTTTAGCAGACTGTGTTGATTTCTTCAGAAACTCTTGGGATACTCTAGATAAGAAGGACAAGTTTCTTCAACTTTTTTTTATCATGTACTTCTAAGAATATCCAACTCTTCACTGGCCGTATTTAGATTGTCTTTAAAGAGTTTAATCTCAGCCTTGCCTTTTCCCTATCTTTGCTAAAGTTGATTGATAAATATTGGGGAACACATTTCCATGTTTAAATATTAACTTGGGGAAAAGAATTCCTCCTGCTGAAGATATGTCATAATGACTTTACAAAAGTTTTTGAATGATCTATGAAATAACTTCTGAGTGTTTATTACCAGAGGTGAATTCTTATATAGAAAAGTTATTAAGCTTGGGAAAGAGTATAGTTTTAAAACAGATTAATATTGCTTACACTGAACTAGGCAACACATCCATCACAGTTATGCTCATTTCTTAATTGTTTTGAAATGCACCACTGCATCATGCACGTTAGGTGATTTCATATTGTAGATCGAAGCAGTACCCTGGACCCCATAAATGCATCAATGTACAAAGTTATGATTTAATAAAAAATAATTTAAAAATAAATAATAAATAAAACCTTAAAAAAGATTAATATAGAGCAGAAAGACCCCTTATGTACTGTCCTACTGCATACAACAATAAAAAAAATTTCTTATTCACATAGAATCATAATTATCATACATTGTACAGAAATAACATTTCTCATTTAGATCCATCCTGAATTAGGAAATAAAGACCTTGCTTGTATCCCAAGTGACCCAATGCTAATCTCCTTGAGCAATTAATTTCATGAAAGTTCAACCTCCACAAAATGCTCTGCTGGTTCCGGGACTGTCAGAGCCAGCATGACAAGACTCCCCTCAACCATCCTGTGTAATGCCATTATAATTAAACATGGGCGAAAGAAGAACGTGTAAACCAAAGAGCACACAGGCTGATCTAGGGATGTGGCATTTACCACAGCTTTTCTTATAAATTCTCAAATCCCAATTTACTGTTGTTCATTTCAGTCAAAAATGGACCACATTGACATTCCACTTACACGTTTTTACCAAGAAAATTGTGTGCTTTCTTAATGAAATGTCAACTGCAGCCAGGCCCGCATAGAAGGAAAAATAAGCTTCTGCTTCAATGGCGTTACAGTCTTGGGGTTGGTGAGAGTTTCTTTGGAATCTATGTTTCTTTTCCTTTCCCTTTTAAAAGATTGGGCTTAGGACATGGAAATGTCTGGGACAAAGGCACGAGGGTTAGAGAAACAAACAAGACAGGCTTCACAGGTGGCTCCCAAGTGGCTTCCCTTCTCATGTTGCTCCCTCTCTGTTAACCTTTTTGTCCTTGACAGCATCAAATAGAAGTTTTGCAAATAACATTTCCCTGAAAACTTAAAAAAAATTATTTCTTTTATAATTCCTTCAATGGAGTAGATAGTGTCTATCTTTTTTTTTTTTTTTTTATCCCTTATATGCTACCACAAGTCAAGATGTTTCTGGAATCTTCTACGTAATTGAGTCACAGTATCTAAAGCCCCAACATGCACAGTCTGATAGTTGTCCTCTTCCCAAGAGATACTCTGAGAAATCTATCAGCAGAATGGTATTTATTTCATTTTTTCCTGCCTTCTGTTCACTGTTAATAAAGTTATTATCTGTGGAGCCAAAATATTTTATTTGACTCTCTGAAGTTATATTTTACTTCTACTCTTTTGCAAGAGGACAAGATAGAGAATTCCTGGGAGAACAGACTAATTCAAGAATTCTTAGAAAAGAAAAGAATGAATGTGATTTCCTCAGCAAATTTTTAAGCTAAGGTCATTTAACAACGATAAATCTGAAGTTCTGAATCTCTTCAGAATTACTGAATATTTGGAATTACGAACTTGACAAAATTATAGATCTTTATGAGACTCAGTAAAGTGTTAGCTAATTTGAAAGCGTCTTCTGGGAAAAAAAATGAATAAATAAATAAAACAGAAATTCAGCCAAGCAAACCTCCCCCAAACCCTAGTTCTATGAAAGTAATCCAGCAGCACTGGGTGAATTAGTCACAGGAACCCTACAAGATGGTTTTGGTTAAAGGCTTTAATGTTCCTCCTTAGCTTCACTAAATTTTAGACAAGCTTCCTCCTGACTCTAGGCCCCTGACCTCACTTATCTTAAGGCATTTACTTTAGAAAAGTGCCAATTGTAATTTTTTTCTGTGGTCCTTTGAGATATTAATCTTTCCCCCCACCTCTTGCCCGTTTTATCACCCAGGAATGCTTTTCTCAAGGACCAGTGGCCCTGTCTTTGAAATGTCATCATCTGGAAAGATAATATCCCTGTTTCCCAGTGTGAAGGAGGAGAGGAGTCTCATATCATAAGCACCAACAAGCAAATATTGATGAAATATTGATGGTGTAAGCCCATTGACCAACCTTCCCCTGCTGCCCTGGGGTTAAAAAATTTCCCACTTTTGTTTCAACTAAGTTGCATTCCATCTCTCTTATAATAGTCTTGAGTAAAGTATTCCTTGTTTTAACTTGTCCAGTGCAATTATTCTTTAACAGTTCCTGGGTTTTGTTACATTATATTCTGCATTGGGTTCCAGTACTTTTTCTTTTTTTTTCCCATATTCATTCCGTTTTTCACCTAACAGAGAATAGAATGAAGAAAGAGTCCACATTTGGCTAGATGAGCAAAGTAGGAAATATTGGTGGTATGTTTGAAAAATAAAATCATGAACTCTTTAATAATCTTTAAATATTAAAAAGCAGGGCTGCCTTTTCCTCCACATATGTCTGGTTAACCTTTCCTGAACAAATACTTTGTTTCTGCCTTTAAGTTGCACCCCAAACTTGCCATGAATTCTCAAATACCACTTCACAGTCATTTATTTCTTCAGGTGAAGGGACTGAAGTCTTTTGTTAAAAATGTAACTGTTACTTTGCTATGATAACCAATCATCCCTCTTACCAGTCAGAAAATGTGTAAATTTAAATTGCTTGTTTATGGATTTTGATCATTCTAACTGTCCATGTTTGTTGAGTAATGGATACTAAGATGGTGGGTGGAATGTGTGAAAAAGGGGAAAAGATATTAATTCCCAGAAAATATTTTGGAAGTAATTCTCAAAGGGATAGTCAACAATTATCTCCCCCTTTTACCTATTACCTTGATAGGTAAGCTGTATCAAATCTCTGAGGAAGGGGTTGTTATTGTGCCATTTATTTTTCATAGAAAAGACAGTAAGTGCTTGTATTCTTCTACTAAGATTAGCATGGGTGCACCCCAAATTTGACAAAGTAGCAGAAAAAAGGAAAGTCATGGGTGTACCTCACTTATAAGAGATATAAAAAATAAAAATAGGCAGCATGTTTTTAAAAAATATACCATAATTTATTCAAGAAATGTAAACATGATTGACCTTTAGCAAAATTATATTAATTCAACGTGTTCTGTTCATGGGCTAAAAGCAAAAACCCCAAAGCTCATCTTCACGTATATTGAAGAAACATTTGATTGAATTCAACATGTATGCTATGATTTGAATGTGTTCCTCAAAGTTCATATGTGGCAAACTTAATCCCCGTGCAATAGCGTTGAGAAGGAGGTCTAATAAAGGTGATGAGACCAGGAGGACTGTGCACTCGGGAATAACCCTGATGTGGGTTAGTTATCTCTTCAGGGGGCTTGTTATAAAATCAAGCACAGCCCCTCTTGCTGCCTGGTGCTCACCTGCCCTTCTGCCTTTTGCCATGGGATGAATAAGCAAGAAGGCCCTTGACAGTTGCTGGCACTCCGATCCTGGATTTCCCAGCCTCCAGAACTGTGAGAAACAAATCTAACTCTTAAATGAATTATGCAGTCTTTGGTACTCTGTTGTAGCAAGACAAAATGGACCAAGATAATATGTTTCTAATTTAAAACATTTTCAACCCAATTAGAAACAGAAGGATGTTTTCTTAACGTAATAATGTAAGCAAACAGAAAATCAACAGTGGACACTCTTAACAACTTCTCAGTGGTGGTATTTTCTTTATTTTTGACCCATCGCTCCCTGAAATGGGATCGGGAAACGCTGTGATTTAGAAGGTAGCTATTTCTTCTAAAAAAAATTTTTGTTTTGTTTTGTTTCTTCTAAAAATCATTCTGTTTCTCCCCATCCCTATCCCTTAGGTGCTTCATCCTCATGAATACTCAATTTGCAGAACTTGCTAAAATATTAAATGTGATGTCATGTTCTGGTTCCCTGCCCTTTTATTATCTGTATGTACTATTTCATTTTTCTTGGCACAGAAGGGATTTAAAAGTGTCATATTTTTCTACTTGTGGACTTTCAAATCCAATCTTTGGTCTTACCAGCCACCTTCCTTTTCTTCATCCCACTCTATTTTACTTAACCAAAAAGTCACTGTGAAACCCATGATAGTAATAATATTTTCTACCTTCCTGTACATAAACCCTTCCAGTCCGCAATGGCTCATTTCTTCTAAAAAAAGTTTCTCTAACATACACATAGCCAGGTACTTTATGTTTTAATGTCTCCTGTGTAGATTAATCTTTACGATATTTCTACTCTTCTCCTTCTTAATAGGTTTTGATGCAGTGCCTCATACATCTAATACTTAGAAATATTAATAGAGATTGTTATAATGCTTGTGCTTTTATGGAGAAATCTAAAGCTCAAACCCCCATCTGGAAATATCCCCCGTCCTTATGTTCCTAAAATGACATTGGACAAGAGCAGTGCCTGTGGCTCAAAGGAGTAGGGTGCCGGCTCCAAATGCCAGAGGTGGTGGGTTCAAACACAGCCCTGGCCAAAAGGTACAAAATAAAAAAGAAAAAGAAAAGAAAAAATGACATCGGACAGGTAAAATTCCTACTGTCACTTTCCACTTTCATTACAACAGAATTCTAGAAGAACAAGATAAAGTATCACAGAGAGAGAGATAGAGAAAGAAACAATGAAGGAAGGAAGGAAGGAGCAAAAGGTAAAGAAAAAAAAAAGAGAGAGGAAAAGAAAGGAAAGAAGTCAACAAAAATAAATATGAAATATAAAGAGAAACTCAATTGTCGTCTGAAGATGCTATAACTTTTTTATAAAATCAAAAATTAACGAAGCAGTATTAAGATCAATGTACAAACACCATCAGTTGTTTAGGTCTCACATTACTTGCTAAGCAGCTCAATGGACATGAAGGAGTCCTCCTTTCTCAGTTCCTTTCCTTTCTTTCCTTATTGATTTGTTTATTTTATAGATTTTTGATTTTTACAGCAGTCCCAGGTCTACAGAAAAATCAAACAAATTACAGAGGTTTTCCATATAACCTTCCCACACACTCCCCACAGTTGTCTCTGTTATTAATAGCTTGCAAAGTGTGTTACATGTTCCAATTAATGGGCCAATATTAATACATAATCATTAACTAAAGTGCGCACTTCACATCAGTTTTCACTCTTGAGCTTGTACGGTGTATGGGGCTAAGCTGAATGTGTTATGACATGAATCCACCATCATAACATCATACGGAATAATTTCACTGTTCTACACACATCTTGGGCTGCACCTGCTCATCTTGGCGACTAGGTTGACTGACTCTAGTTTTGCCTTTTCCTGAATAGTCGGAATCACACAGTATGCAGCCTGCTCAGATGGGCTTCTTAGACTTAGCAACGTGCATTTAAGGTTCCTCCATGTGCTTCTGTGATGTAACAGCTCATTTCTTTATATTGCTAAATACTAGTTCACTCTGTGAATCTATTATAGTTTGTTTATTCATTTACTTATTGAAGAACATCTTGGTCGCTTTCAGGTTTTGACAATCCTGAATAAAGCTTTATAAAGATTTGTGTACAGGTTTTTGAGTAGACAGGTTTCAACTCATTTGTAGAAATACCAAGGTTCATTTTATTTATTTTTAAGTTACAAAATGTAAGCTATAGCTCTTCTAATGTATCAGTACACACAGTAAAACAAGCAAAATATAGGTAAAAATCGAGAATTTCCGCAGGAGAAAGTTAACACATCTCAAAGCATTCATTTGGTGCAGGACTGTGGGAAAGATCATTATTTCATCTGAAGGAGCCTCAGGAGAGGATCTAGGACATAGTAATAACATCAACATGCACAGACAGCTTTCATTCAGTAAAAACATGTAATCATTGTACATCAGTGTGTATTTATTTAAAGAAGATATTTTGTCCTTACTAAGTGCTAAACTTACTAGGAAGATCTAAATATCTGATGATCTGTGCACACCATAAAGATTGCCAGAGATACGGATCAGGGGTGAAGCTCCTGATTTTCCTGTACCCCAGATTTAACAGTAGGAGTTGGAATTTGGGAGTTCCTTCTCAGATATTCCTAGGGGCTCCTTCTCCCAAACTGTAACCTAATTAATAAGGGGCAAGTGCAACCAAATTATGGACTTTTTGGATGTGATTTATATTTTAATTCGTTGCTTACCACCAAAGAAGACATTTTTATGTTACTCTGGAAAACCAGTCACTATGGGATTTCTAGAAAAAATGTTGCCTGGGATAATAATGGTTTGCTTTTGTTGTCCCAGAATATTTATTAACAATAATTTCTTTCACTCTCAAAAGCTTATCTTCCTAGAAAATAAATTATGTGGTCCACCTAGAATTAGACAACCTGTGTAAGATGTGCTTATTCTTTGGTATTATATAGGATTTTTGGATATTTAATCACTAAAGTATCCATACATACCTCCACTCTGTTAGTGACATAATTTATGTTTAAAGTATGACATAATCACTTTAGAAGGAGTGACCAGTACGCACAATTAACAACAAAAAAAGAGAACCATCTGAGGTGAAATCAACTAAAGATAATAATTTGCTATATACAATTTTCAGAAAAGAATTGAATTCAAATATATACACAGATAATTTTCACACTCAGAGTTTTATTTTTTAAAAAATTGGATCAGATGGTGTTTTCTCCTTTCATTGAGTATTATGCAATGATCACACTCCCAAGACTTGAACTATTTTTGCAAACACATAGTGTGATGGCTGCACAAATATTCCATCATCCAGATAGATCTTAATTTATCCTACCATTTCCCCAGTGCTAGAATCTTAGGTAGTTGTAATTTATTGGGGGTAAGTAACAATTCAGGAACAGCCTTATACTTTTCTTTTTTATACCTCTAATTTCTTTAGCATAGTATTTAAAAATAAAACACTATTGGTATTGTTGGTTGGTATACAGTATCTGCAACGAAACAATTTTTAATTCTTCACAGGTCATAAACTTTATGTTTCAAATTAAGAGGGAGATTAGACAGGTGAATAACATATTTGAAGAAGCAGACAGAGATCTCCTCCACAACTTCTTAATTAGGGCCTGGGTTATCTGGATTATGTCTGAATCATGCGCTTACAGTGATATAATGAATTGGATAATTGCCACATTTGCGCTCCATTTCTGCCGTGTAGGCCAAAGAGAATAAACTGCTGCATCAGGATTAAAGGTGAACAGATTTGAGAATGCCTTGACTTGTGGCTGCCAATTGCATCAACAGTTATGAAAGTGGGAAACAGGCCAAACTTAGCAGAATGGTGCTCATCGAGATTTCAGGTCAACCATATATGTCTCTGCTTTGGGAACAACTGTCCACTTGTATCATTTTCAGAGTTATTGATTTAGAATCCATGTTTCTGGCTATTTTCTGCCAAGTTATATAAAAAAGATCACACAAATCATTCTTCCTCGTTCCAGCCCAATTCCATGAGCTTCAGACCAATGAACTCTTGTGATTTGATACATAGATATTTTATAATTTTCTATGAGAAATTATTTAGATTAAGTTTATCGTAGACAACGTAACAGCAAACCTAAATATAAAAATGTCAACTTTTGTTACTATGGTGATATTGTAAATAAGTACCTTTCCAAAGCTATTTTGCAATTTATGTTGTATGTAAAGAAGGAAACGTTTTCAAGTTCCTTTGATCTAATTAGCTACATACTTCACAAATATCAGCTGTAGATAGATAGACAGAAGTCAACAATCAGTTCCCGTGATAAGTTTATATTCTTAGACAGCTGCTGTTATATTTAAAGGATTCTAAGTTTGAGTTGTTTCCTTGAACTCTCCTAACCTTCATTTTTCCAGAAATTGAATAACAATATAGTCTTTGACAAGGTTTTACTTTGTTTGCATTCAGATATGGGAATGAAACACAGCAATATTTTCTATTTGTAAACTAATAAGTCTGTAAGAAAAAAAAAATTTTCAAAACATTCCTTTAATCTTTTTAATAAAACTTTCAATGCCACAGGTGAGAGTGAGACTTTCTTTTTATTTGACTTAACCTCTATCTTTTTATCTGAGAATAAAACTAGAGGCATAATTAGTACTATAGAAATGAAGTAGTCAACCATTTCTAGCAGAGTATCCTTTCAATGACTTATTGTCTTCTACTTTGTAAGGCTCTCTGTGTCCTATTTTTTTTTAGAGTTCAACACATTTAACTGCAGATCTGCTTTTCAATTTTTTTTTGGTATAAACTCCATATTAGAACCTGGCAGGAGGGCTGCTACAGAGTAGATACTCAATTAACTTTTACTGAATGAGTAACACTAGAATTGAGGTCAACAATTATTGAGTACTAATCTGTGCCCTTCGATTAATGAAAAAAAATTAAATTTAAATTAGGAAAATATTTAAATGACTTATTCTAGATTTTAAAAAATGCATTGCCTTTCTGATGGTCCTCTAAGATATGAACTGGACTATACAAACTAAATTATTTCCCACTTTGATCAAGACGAACACAGGAAGAAGGAGATGTACCAGGAGTGACTCAAGGCGTAGAAGATTTTCTTGGCAGGACGTTTTTTAAATTGCAATAAGTTATTGAAGTAAGAAGCTTCTTCTTTAACAGGGATATTCATTCAGTCATGAAATGTAATTCCATGTCAGGCTCGAAACTGCAACATTGTCTCTCACTGTCCGCTTTAGCCTTTGATTCTATTATTACTGTCCAACACTTTAAACTTAAAGCTCTCGCTTGAGCCTGTTAGCAAGGAGAAGCACTGGAGCTCCTGATGGCTTGAGGCATGGATTGCCTCATTGGAATGTAATCATTTGCAATTATGCAAAAGAATTGAAAGGCAAGATCTACACTCCAATGTACTGTACGATTTCCATTTAACACATAATTGCTTATATTGGCAATCTCTGTATTGACTTTCCCCAAGCAGGAGTCAGAATTAAATGAATCTGTCTTTCTTATAAAATCATCATTCAACTCATTTAAAATAGTTTCATATTCAACAAGCGTTTGTATGATATTCATGACAAATATCTTAATACAGCACAATTGTGGGTTTTTAACTGGTAGCAATTATTCCACTCTCAGGCATTGCCTTACAAAAAGTCAACATATTGTACAAAAACTGTATCCATCATGCAAGTGGAACGGGGGAATAAATTAGTCAAAATTCTCAGCTAACTAAGTCTCAATTCAGGTTACCTCTGGTGGTAGTCCTGATAAATTTTCCTGAATCTCTCATTTAAGACCTCTAATAAGATAAAGCAACTGTAATTGGCTCATTATTTTCTGCAAAGTGCTCTTCAATCAGAAAAACAACTCTCGTCCTCCAAAGATAGAACATATAAAAAATAAAGTTAAATAAATAGGGAAAATGCTTTCATAATATCATTCAGAGAAAAATTAGTTAAGATGTTTACTGTTGCATATTTGTGGGTTAGTAGGGCTTCTGCTGAAATTAAATTATAAAAATCATTTAATCTTAGTTTCCTGACAACTAGTACATAACCTTCATAAAATACCAAACACAGCTTTAAAACTAAATATATAACTGTATCTGCACATTAATATTTGATATATCGAGGTTTTCATTTGGAAGTACATATTATGTTAACAAAAACAATAAACAGTTAATGCACCTTACACTTCACCCTAAAATGTAAGACACCATATATTCCGTTCACCTTAGGATTATCTTTAACTGTGCTGACTCTGCTTCTGCACCTTAAAGCAGTATTGTTTTCTGTTTCCAGGGAATGTCTTTCTTGGACACGTCATTATTAGCATTATGCAATGTTTTCGATGATAGTATTCATAATAAAAGCCCTCTTAATTACCTTCTAAAAATTAGGTGATCTGTATGTAGTGTCAGCTTGGTAAACTATTTCACTAGAACACTTCATGCTCATTCCATCACTTCAACAAATATTTAGTAAACCCCTGGTTAGAAAAACAGAGCTGTAGCTCTCAACTCGGGCTGATTTTACCTTGCAGAAGATATTCAGTCACGTCTGAGGAGGTTTTTGATGACCGTGTCAGCCAGGATGAGGGTGTTACTGGCATCTGGTGGGTGCTGAACATCCTCAAATGCATCTAGCCCCTGCAAGAAAGTTATTGAGGACAAAATGTTAATGGGTGGAGGTCGAGGGAAACTTATATGAAAAAATGCTCCATAAATCTGCCATTAGAAGGTGAGAGGTCAGCTCAGCCCCTGTGGCTCAAGCGGCTAAGGCGCCAGCCACATACACCTGAGCTGGCAGGTTTGAATCCAGCCCGGCCTGCCAAACAACAATGATGGCTGCAACCAAAAAATAGCTGGGTGCCTGTAGTTCCAGCTACTTGGGAGACGGAGGCAGAAGACTTGCTTGAGCCCAGGAGTTGGAGGTTGCTGTGGCTACTCAGGGTGACAGCCTGTCGAACTGTAGCTCCGCTAGAGATCAGCTAGCAGTCACTTTAGACAATTAATATAATTATATCATTATGTTATAAAGGAAACTTTTATCTGCTGTTATATCAACTGAGGATGACAATATATACCTCTCTGATCTATGGTGAGAACTAAATATAACAAAATGTATTAAAATATTTTTGTAAACTGTAAAGCAGCTTATAAAAAGGAAAGGATCATCGATAACAATAGATTTTTCTAATGTATTTAGCTTCAATAAAATAAAATGTCATTGCACTTTATTTCATGCTAAATTCTCATTTAGTAAAATTTTATATTTGTTTATTATATGATATTGTGATATTTGAGTTTATGTTACTAGGACCCCTAGATGGCGTCAGAGTGAGAGCTGTTGGAGGAACCGATCAGGTGATTAAAAGCTTGGAATTTTCAGGTCATTCAGTAAAAATTTATATTTTTTATCATATGATATTGTGATATTTGAGTTTGTATTAATAGGACCCCTAGATGGCTTCAGGGGTCCAAAGGAACCAACCATGTGATTAGAAGCTTGGAATTTTCAGGTCATTCAGTAAAATTTTATGTTTGTTATTATGTGATATTGTGATGTTTGAGTTTATATTAATAGGACCCCTAGATGGCTTCAGGGGTCCAGAAGAACCAACCATGTGATTAGAAGTTTGGAATTTTCAGCTCCAACACTTGATCTCTAGGGAGAAAAGAGGAGCTGAAGACTGAATTTGATCACTGGTGGCCCTAATTTCCTTAATCATGCCTACAAAATGAAACCTCCATAAAATCCCTCAGTGTAGGAGTTCAGAGTTTCCAGGTTGGTGAACACATCCACAGCCAGGAGGGTGGTTCACCCCAAACTCTACTGGATAAAAGCTCCTGAACTCAGAACTCTTCCAGACCTTGTCCTGTGTATCTGTTCATCTGTGTGTTCATTCGTATCCTTTATGATATCCTTTATAATAAACAGATAAAGGTAAGGTAAGTGTTCCCTTGCCTTACAACTCTAAGGAGGTTGTAGTAGGAATCTTGGTTTTGTAGCCAGACTGCCTCTGAAGTAGGGGTCAGTCTTGTGGGACTGACCTCTTCACATTCAATGTCTATGCCATTCTAAGTTGTTAGTGTTGGAATTGAGTTAAATTATATGATATCCAGTTGGTGTCTGCAGGGAACTGGTGAAATAATTGTTGTAGAAAACCCACACAAAGGTGCCAGAAGCATTGCAAGCTTACGGGAGTTGCATATATCATGTATGTTATTCTTTTATCGTAAGAAGACGATGTCCCCAAAACCATGTTGCCCAAAACTATGTTAACATTCTGCATCAGTATTCTACTGCTGCACAACAAATTACCAACAATACTTAGAATCTTTTACAGTTATAATCTTAATTTTTGTGGGTCAGTAACTTGAGGGAAGCTGGCCTACAATCTCTCCCAAGATTGCTGTCCAGATGGCATCTGGGTCTTTAGGTTTTTGAAGGCTAAACTGTGACTACCAGACCCACATCTTTGGTTTCTTCTGGCCCTTGGTAGGAGTCCTCAGCTCCTGGCCACATAGGCTTCTCCACGGGGCTCCACAGGGAACCCTCTTCCCCACTGAGAGAAATCTGGAAGAGGCTGCAAGGCTGCAGTGCGTTTTATGACCTGCTATTTGGAGCCTCATGCTATCAATTCTTCTATATTCTACTCATTAGAAGCAAGTTCCTAAGTACAACTCCACTAAAGGGCAGTCAGAATTAGCCTTCTCTTTTGGAAAGGGAGAGTGTAGAAGAATTTATGAACTTTTGGATACGAAGGATAGGAAGAGTGTAGAAGATTTAATGAACACGTTTTAAAACTACCACATTCTGCTCCTTACTTTCAAAACCCAACTGAAGACCACCATCTGAAGAGATTTCATGACCACTTCTGCCCACAGTAATTTATCTAGTTTTCTATGCTTTTTCCATCTATTTACCACATAGAAATTAATAAATATGGTATAAATAAACTGCTCAATTCACAAGTGTATATGAACCATTTATGTCTATCTGGAATGAGACTCAGGAATTTATATTACTAAATATTTTTCTAGTGATTACCATGTTCAGCCATATTTGGGGGCCCCTCATGTATTAATTATATATATGAGAAATCACAAATTTACATAAGGCATGCTCGAAAGTTCCTTTTGAAAAGCTATTGTGGGAATTGGGGCCATATTTTCCCAGGTAAATCACAAAAAGCTAGGATTAAGTATGGCTCAAATAACATTCTCACATGATAATTTCACATTATTAGTATTAAGGAAAACTACAGGATTCTTACCATGGCACATATCACTGTTCCTATTCACTGAATGACTTTGTGAAAAAGGGAATGTTTATCTCATAGCTCACCAAGTTAGAATCATATTTTTATTTTCAATTACATAATTTTTCCCCTAAATTTTAGACTCAATGCCAGACCTCAAATTTGTGCATTTGAAATCCTTGATATTTAATCAAGACAAATAAATCAACACACACACAAAAAGTCATTTCTTCCCCAAGGTAAAGACCATTTCAGTTGCAACTTCTATTGCTACTTCTTTCCTAACTAAATTCCCCTTATATCTCCTCTCCTCTCCTGTCCTGTCCTGTCCTGTCCTCTCCTGTCCTCTCCTGTCCTGTCCTGTCCTCTCCTGTCCTCTCCTGTCCTGTCCTCTCCT
>NW_003852410.1:10141064-10144724 GCF_000181295.1 Otolemur garnettii
TCCTGTCCTCTCCTCTCCTGTCCTCTCCTGTCCTCTCCTCTCCTCTCTCCTCTCCTCTTCTCTTCTCTCCTCTCCTTTCTTTTCCTGTGGTACCCTAACTGGTCATAGCAGTTGTCTATTGCTCTTGGAATATTTTGTGTAATTTTAACTATTACCTGAAGAAACAGACATGAGATCAAGTTTAATCTTATCAGAAATTTATATTTAGGGTTGAGTGGCATGTTTTTAAATTTCTTAGTGAATAGGCAAGAAATATACTTACATGTGGGATAGTTGAACACACAGGTTTGGATTTGAAAAACACAGTAAAAAATGAATCACTTCCCAGAACTCTGACCAATTTTACTTATGTCACATATTTTTGTTTATTTTAAACACATCTCAACGGGGCATATGAATTAATTCTTCCTAACGTGATACTGAAGACATGGATAGCAAGGGAATAAATTTTGAGACATTGTGGGCTCTTGAGAGTGATGATTAGATTTCTCTTTAAAACAAAAGATCTCTCTTTATAAAAGACTAAATGCACCAATACAAAACAACACTTCTATAAGGTTAGTCATTTTACCATTATATTTGATAGAACATTGGAAAAACCTAAATGCCAGTGGAGACTGGTTGAGTAAACTACAGCTCACCTAGACAGTAGAGGACTGTGCAGGCATTAAAACAAAAGGGTCCACAAGTTTTATGATCTGATAAGGAGTAATTGTCATCATACAATATCAAAGATTATTACATAGTATCAGCTTTATTATATGTGTGTGTTCATGTACTTATACATGCATAGTGTAAATTTTGTGATGAAATACAAAAATAATAATGTAAAACTAAATTTGTTACTCATAGATAGGTCAATGGGAACACCATAGAAGGGAGAGAATGGAAAGGAAGCTTTCAGAAAGTTGCCTTTTTATACTGTGTTCACTTGAAAATCATGTAAGTGTTTTACATATTCAAAAATAAAGGGGTGGTGCCTGTAGCTCAAAGGAGTAAGGCGCTGGCCCCATATGCCAGAGGTGGCAGGTTCAAACCCAGCCTCCGCCAAAAACTGCAAGCAAAAAATAATAATAATAATAATAATAAAATAAAATAAAATCAAGACCTAGGCAGAAAAGCAATTCTCAAAATTGAATATAAAGAGTATGAATATGTGTATGTATAATGTAAACACAAGAAAAAGATATTTTAGGTTACATTTGATCAGAGTTCAGTGTGTTTTGGAACCAGTATTCTCAATGTGAGAAAAGAGAGATTGAAATACACAATTAAGGTGGGTGAGGAAAAGATCTGTCTTGTTACAATTGTATTGGCAGTGATAAATAAATTCACAGTTGTTCAAATATACACATTTTTCAACTCTCTGTACACTGATGAAGTGAAACTGTAATAACAATGATCAAACCTGGTTTTAAGAACTTGATTTCTAAGACCAGTCTCTGCGGGGATAAAGAAGGACCAGACCTTTCAGAGACTGGTTTTGGATCTAGGACAGAGAAATTACATGTTGAATCTGAATCAAGGACCCATGGGAGCATGTCCTGAAAACATAAGCTCTTCTCATCCAAAAATATCCTTACAAAAATTACAAGCCACAGACTGAGAAAGAAAAAATATTCCTTGAATGCATATCTGACAAAGGACTACACACTAGTTCATCCGTCTAGCAAAAGAATGCACGTACTTCTAAGGAACTCCTTCAAATCAGCAATAAAAAGACAGACAACCTATTAAAAAGTCAGGAAAGAAGCTGAACAATCAGTTCAAAGCAGAAGTCACATGAATGGCCAGCATGCTCAAAAAGAGGGCTCAACTTTATTACTCAAGAGGGTCAGGCAAAATAAAGCCACAAGGAGTTACCACTGTGTGTCTGTTAGGACAAGTTTTCTTATAGTCTAATGGTTCATTCATGTTTGTCTGTTTTCCCAAGACTAGATTCCACTTATACACACAGATGTTTCCACCCAGGTGTTGGTGATCCCTTTCCATTGTCTCACTGTGCAAGTCTATAAAGGTACTTTATTCTGTTGTTAGTGCTTCTGAGTTTGATCATTAGAAAAAGTTGGCTTCTGCCAGACTTGTGCATTGTAAAAGTACCTTTTCCACTTTGTAAATGCAGTAGAATATTTAGGAATTATAGATTTTGAGTATTTATTACCTTTACTTTAATTATACGTACCTAAAAATAAGTTAATGTAACAATTTTTTTTTTTTTTTTTTTGAGACAGAGCCTCAAGCTATCCCCCTGGGTAGAGTGCCTTGACATCACAGCTCACAGCAACCTCCAACTCCGGGGCTCAAGTGATGATCTCAGCTTCCAGAGTAGCTGGAACTACAGGTGCCCACCACAACACCTGTATATTTTTTCTATTTTTAGGAGAGATGGGGTCTCACTGTTGCTCAGGCTGGTCTTAAACTCTTCAGCTTAAGCAATTCAGCTGTCTCAGCCTTCCAATATGCTAGGATTATAGGCAGGAGTCACCACACCTGGACTAAAAAATAATATTTTAAAATGACCCTGAAGTAAGAGAGAAATCACAGCCTATTTAAAGACAAATGAAGACAAAGACTAGAGGAATGAGTGAGGTGGTTGATTAGTAATACTTGTGAATGCTAATAACAGCTTTAAAGACATTTTATAAAAAAGAAAAATGTCTTTTTATTTTCAGCTATAAATGCATTAACTTTAAATTTCAAAACAAACCAAAAAGTAACAGGAAAACAAACAAAGATTTTTAAAAAGAAGGCAACAATGCGCTATACAGAACATTGAAAAACAATAAAATCAAAACTGTGTCATATCTTATAGTAACTAAAAATAGCATAAATGATTATGCCTATTATGTGATAAACAAATTTCTTTTTTTTTTTGATAAACAAATTTCTGACTTGATCAGGCAAGGAAAAAGAAAAGAGAAGAAAAGAAGTTATAAATTTAAAATAGTATGAATAATGAAAACCAATAACTTTTAATACCTACAATAAATGTATAACTTTCTAGAAAAGTATAATATTCCATAGGTAAGCCCAAAATAAATACAATCTTGAACAAATATAAAACTGTTAAAGATATTGAAGTGGCGATCTAAAATTCCTTTCTTGAAAAATCATAAAGTTCAAATGGTTTCACAGAAGATTGCGACCCAATGCCCAGGACACTGTCTTAATATGTTTTTTCTAAATACAGAAGATGAAATGTTTATCGATTCATTTGATGAGATCACTATAGCCTTACTAAATTCAGATAAGAACAAATAGTCTAACATAATGAATTAAAAGCTAATTTATTTGTAAGCATAGATTTATAAATTGAAATACAATATTGGCTGACATATCTATATCAATGATTTAGTTGCAGTGTTGACAATTCTATTCATTCCTGCCTCCATTGGTGTTTTAAGTCACTTATATCTTTCTGGTTTCCTTGGAAGTATATGTATTTTTTAATTTCAGGTTATTGTGAGGATACAACCAGGTCACAGTTTTTGAATTGTTAGGTACAGTGCCCCTTGTAGTTATGTCCCACACCCCAAAGGTGTGCCATATCCCCCTACTTTATGCTCTTCAAGTGGGAGCAATAATGTCTTGTGCAAATGTTTAGTGCAAATGTCTTGACTAGAATTAAGTTTTTCTGCTATGTGGGCATAAAAAAAAAAA
>NW_003852410.1:10145634-10151317 GCF_000181295.1 Otolemur garnettii
TTTTCTTCTTGCTAATACGTTTTAGTTCTCTATGGATTCTAGTTATTAAACCTTTGTCGGAGATATAACCTGCAAAAATCTTCTCCCATTCTGAGGGCTGTCTGCCCTGATCAAACTAAAGAAGAATGTGTTTCAACTATATTCAGATTCATTCAAAAGATGTAAAGTCTCTGTCTTCTTATGGCTGAATATAATATTCCATGTTATACATGTACCACAGCTTGTTAATC
The DNA here is from genome assembly GCF_000181295.1 of Otolemur garnettii. Classification (NCBI taxonomy): domain Eukaryota; kingdom Metazoa; phylum Chordata; class Mammalia; order Primates; family Galagidae; genus Otolemur; species Otolemur garnettii. The sequence continues at coordinate 10,145,865 of NW_003852410.1, forward strand.
CATTCCTTAGTTGATGGGCATTTATGTTGTTTCTGCATCTTGGCTATTGTAAATTGAGGTGTGATAAACATTCTAGTGCAAATGTCTTTATGATATAATTTTTTTTTTCTTCTGGGTAGATGCCTAGTACTGGGATTGGTTTAAGGTCAAGGTTTAAGTCGAGTTCTTTGAGGATTCTCAGTACTTCATTCCATAGAGGATATATTAGTTTTCACTCCCACCAAAAGTGTCCCTTTCCCTCCGCACCTGCCACAGCATCTGCAACTATTTGAGTGTGGGAGGTGAGGTATTCTCACTGGAGATAGGTGATATCTCAGTGTGGTTTTGATTTGCAGTTCTCTAATGATTAGGGATGCTGAGCATTTTTTCATGTCTGTTAACCCATGTACCTGTCTTCCTCAGAGAAGGTTGTACTCATGTCTCTTGCACTGTGAAAGATGGGATTGTTAGCTCTTTTTTTGTTGTTGTTGATTAATTTGAGTTTTCTATAGATCCTAGTTATTAAGCATTTGTCAGATTTGTAAGATGCAAATATCTTCTCCCATTCTTAAGTTTGTCCGTTTGCTTTAATTGTTGTGTCCTTAGCTGTTTAGAGCGCTTCAGTTTAATCAAGACCCATTTGTTTATTTTTGTTGCTGTGTGATGACATTTTCTTCATAAAATCTTTCCCCAGGTCAACATCTTCAAGAATTTTGCTCACTCACTCTTTCATCTAGGATTTTTATCACTTCACATCTTCGATTTAAATCTTTATCTATCCTGAGTCAGTTTTCATATGCGATGAAAGGTATGGGTCCAATTTCAGTGTTTACATATGCTTATTCAGTTTTCCCAGCACCATTTATTGAATAGGAATTCTTTTCCCCAGTATATGCTTTTGTTCGGTTTCTTAAAGATCAGATGGCAACTAGAGACTGGTTTCATCTCTTGGTTTTCTATCTTGTTTGGTATGTCTATGTCTCTATTTTTGTGTGAATATCATGCTGTTTTGATCATTGTGGACTTATAAAATAACTTAAAGTCAATGTAAAGGAGGTAAAGTGCCTTCTTACTAATAAGTTTGAGTTCTCTGTGGATTCTGGTTATCAAACCTTGGTCAGAAGTATAACCTGCAAATATCCTCTCCCATTCTGAAGGCTGTCTGATTGCTTTACCTACAGTATGCTTAGCTGTGCAGAAGAGTTTTAGTTTGATCAGATCCCAGTAATGTATTTTTAGTGTTGCTTCAATTGCCCAGGGGGTTCCTCCTCATAAAATATTCTCCCAGACCAATTTTTTCAAGTGTTTCCCTAGCACTCTCTCCAAGAATCTTTATACTTTCATGTCCTAGGTTTAAATCTTTTATCCAGTGAGAGTCAATTTTTGTTAATGGTGAAAGGTGTGGGTCCAGTTTCAGTCTTCTACAAGTCGCCAGCCAACTCTCCCAGCACCATTTGTTAAATAGGAAATCTTTCCCTCAATTTATGTTTTTGATGGACTTATCAAAGATCAAATGACGATAAGTGTCTGAGTTCATCTCTTGGTTCTAAATTCTGTTCCATACATCTACCTCTCTATTTTTGTGGCAATATCATGCTGTTTTGATCACTATAGATTTATAGTATAGTTTGAAGTCTGGTAGCATGATTCTTCCTGATTTGCTTTTATTTCTGAGTAATGTCTTGGCTATTTGAGGTGTTTTTATGGTTCCATATAAAATGAAGTAATATTTTTTCCAGGTCTTTAAAGTATGATGGTGGTGCTTTGACAGGGATTGCATTAAATTTGTAAATTGCTTTGGGTAGAGGTGGAACATACCCTACTTAGCAAAGTATCTCAAGAATGGAAGAAAAAATATCCAGTGTACTTGTACTATTCTGAAACTAATTTATGATTACTTACACTTTCACATGAAGAATAGATCACAACTATGGTCCAAGTTGAAGGAAGGAGGAGGGAGGTTGGGAAGGGAGGGGGAGAGGTCATATCGAGGGAGGGTGAATGGTGGGATCACAACTATGGTGCATAATGCAAGGGTACATGTTGGATCTATTAGCATAGAGTATAAATGTCTTAACACAATAATTAAGTAAATGAGATGAGGTATATATTAACCAGTGTGATGTAAGTGTTCCTAATTCTATATGAAAGCAGCACATTGTACTCCATAAATGCATTAATGTATACATGATTTATGTGTTCATAATTTAATAAAAAAATAAAAAAAACATAACCTAAAGTCTGGTACAGTGATGTCTATGGTATTGTTTCTATTACTAAAAGAATAGCCTTGGCTATCTGGCTTTCTTCTGTTTCCATATAAAATGAAGAACTATTTTTTTCCAAATCTTTAAAGTATGATGTTGGTATTTTAATGGGGATTGCATTGAATCTGAGTAGACATTTTAACAATGTTGATTCTTCCCAGCCAGGAGCATTGTATGCCTTCTATTTGTCAGTCTTCTGCTATTTCTTTTCTTAGGGTTTCATAATTCTCTTTGTAGAAACCCTTTACCTATTTTGTCAACTCCATTTAGGTTGAATATTTTCTCTAAAGTTACTGTGAAGGGAACTGTATCTTTGATTAGCTTCTCAAGTTGGCTGTTATTGGCATATACAAAAGCTACTGATTTGTGGACATTGATTTTATATCCAGAGATGTTACTATATTTCTTGATCACTTCCAGGAGTCTTGTGTCTTATACTAAAGTATAAGATCATATCAGTACCAAAGAATGAGAGTTTGACCTTCTCTGCCCCCATTTGGATGCCCTTTATATTCTTCTCTTGCCTGATTGCATTAGCTAGAACTTTCAGTGCTATGTTGAATAATAGTGGTAATAGTGGACATCCTTGTCTGATTCCTGTTGCAAGTGGAAAAGCATTCAGTTTTACCCTATTCAGTATGATGTTAGCTATGGGTTTATTGTAGATAGCTTCACTCATTTAAAAAAATGTACCACTAATACTTACATTCTGAAGTGTTCTTGTTAGAGAAGGATGCTGAATATTATCAAATGCTTTTTCTTACCTTTTTTTTTTGAGACAGAGTCTCACTTGGTCACCCTTGGCAGAGCACCATGACGTCTTAGCTCACAGCAACCTCAAACTCTTGGGTTTAAGCAATCTGCTTGCCTCAGCCTCCCAAGTAGCTGGGGCAACAGGCATATGCTACAACACCTAGCTATGTTTAAGACAGGGTCTCGCTCTTGCTCAGGCTGGTCTCAAGGTTATAAGTTCAGACAAGCCACCCACCCCAGCCTCCCAAGCGCTGGGATTACAGGCATGAGCCACTGAGCTCAGCTTCAAATACTTTTCCTGCATCTATTAAGAGGATGATATGGTCTTTGCTTTTGCTTCTATTAAATGGTGAATTATATTTATGAATTTGCATAACTTAAACCAGCCTATCAACCTTGGGAAGAAACCTACTTGATCATGATGCATACTTTTTTTTAAATTGTGTAGCTGTAATCTTTTAACTAGGATTTTATTGAGTATTTTTGCATTAATATTCATTAGTGAAATTGGTCTGTAGATCACCTTTTTAGTTGGGTCCTTTCCTGGTTTTGGTATCAGAATGATGTTTGCATCATATAATGTGTTAGGAAAGTTTCCTTCCTTCTCAATGCTTTGGAATAGGTTCAACAGCCCTTTCCTGTACCCAGACCTCTGTGGGAGAGCCAGCCAATGGGCCAGCCTCAGCTTGTTCCAAGTACCTGCCTTCTGCATTGGTTTTCCTCAGCTTCAGACCTCCTTGTTAGCTCCTGAAGTCTTCTGCTGTTTCACTGTGTCCCTGAAGTGATATTTCTGTGCAATCCCTATAGCCAGAGGTGACTGAAGTCCACTTTCCCCTGTCTCACCACAAGTAGCCAGCAAGGAGATGTCTCTAGTCCTCCATGTTGCTCCAACACTTTTGCAAGTATTTGTTATCACAAGGACTTTCCTTTTCTTCTCTTGCAGTTGTGTTTTCATATCAATCTGTTATCTCCTTTGACTTTCTCCTCCAGTTTTAGAAATTATATTTTTGAACCATATTAAATGTATTGAGTTTTATTTTATTTTTCATGTCCTATTAACTATTAACAGCTCATTTACAAAAGTGATAGCCATCAATTTTTTTTTTGCTTGTGGAAAAGAATGAAAACAAGTGGAATAATTTGTTCTAAGAAATTCTCAATGCTGAAATGTAATGTTAGAATAGTCCTTCTAAAATATAAGTTTATATTTGGAAAGTGTGTATTTACAAGAATAATTATATGTCAGTGGCAATTATTGCTAAAACGTAACACAAACAAATATCATTTATAGTGTGCTTTACTATGTTTCAGAATGGTTTTGTTGGATATTCACAGGGTCTTAGTTCATTTTGTGGTTCTTCAGCAGAATTCAAGTGAAATCCATGAATAAGGTAGTTTGTACAGGAAAAAGTTTATTTGGCTCACAATTCTAGAGGCTGAACGTTCACTTGGAGTGACTTCCACTGAGCTTCTGGTCAGGCCCTCACTCTGGGTGACAATGTGGCAGAGAAATGACCATGGGGGACAAAGGGGTCAAACATGAGAGACAACCTCACTTAATAAAAAACTACCCTCTTAGGAACTAATGCATTTCCAAGAGAGCTAACCCAGTCTCAGGGGAAAGACATTAATCTATTTTAGTGACCTAATTACCTCTGAAAGGCACTACTTCCCAACGTCAGCATATTAGCAACTAAATTTCAACAAGAGTTTTGGCACAAAATGTCATCACACATTATCCATGAGAAAATTGGAGCTTAGTAAAGAAAAAATTTGCTCAATCTCAGCCAACTACTTAGTGAAAGAGCCAAAATTCAGTCAGATTCATTCAGATCTTCCAGACTCTAGAGCCTGTCCTATCAAACACAGGACTATAAGACACTACTGGGTATTAAAGGTACCCACCCTCTACATATTATGAAATCAAAATCAATTCATATGTTTAACATCCGTTCAGTTTCAACTATTTTATGTGTGCTGTGTGTGTATTTGATGTTCTCTCCCTTTTACCCATAATTAAATATAAGAATTTAACACTTTTTCGTTACGTTAAAAATGTACATTAGCTGGGCATTGTGGTGGACACCTGTAGTCCCAGCTACTTGGGAGGCTGAGGCAAGCTCAAGAATTTGAAGTTGCCATGAGCTGTGACACCATGCACCCTACTGAGGGCGACAAAGTGAAACTTTGTCTCAAAAAAAAAAAAAAAAAAGTCAATGCCTTTTGAAACAGAGTGTCCACGCAGTAGAATTTATAATAAACACAATGATAGATGTAATGAAAGATTTTATCTTTGATACATTTAAATATTGTACATAATAGTGAAAACATGACACACTTAAATATCTTAAAAACTAGAGTTAACGGAGGGCGGAGCCAAGATGGCGAACTGCAGCCAGCTTTTTACAGAAGCTCCCGTCCAGAAGGAGGCTGAAAGGACAGAACCTTAGCAAA
>NW_003852410.1:10156460-10165841 GCF_000181295.1 Otolemur garnettii
AAAAAAAAAAAAAAACTAGAGTTAACTATTTTTACACAGTCAATGGAATGCTATGAAAACATTAAAGTTAATATTGTAGAACATAGCGGCATGAAAAGGTAGTTATGTTGTTTAAAAATGCAATTGTATACTTTAAAGGGATGTCTTTTATGGTGTATCAATTACATGTAGTAATAATTAATACTTTTGATTAAAAACATCTATTCTTCTATGATGCAAATTAAAACAGAGAAGACAATTGGGTGAGTTTTTTTTCTACGTGTGAAAAAAACATGTCCTTCTTCCACTTACAAAATAGGATTAAGCCAAGATTGGCACAAATACTCATGTTTTATTATTTTATTTTTGTTCCTAGAACATATCCTATGCATAAAATAATTATATATATCAGCATATTAACATTGGCTACCTGCGTTTAGAAGGTTCTTGGATTTTTTTCATTTTTATATTTACATTTTAATCTACCTTCCAGATTTTTGATGTTGAGTGCTGCTTTTCTTATTAAATCATAAATATAATTTTAAAAATTCAATTCACACAAAAAAAATTCAATTCACATAGTAGCTAATCTTTCATATTGGGGGTGCTAACATTGTTGAATCCAGAAGCCCACAATTAGGAGAAGTGTTTGTTATTTATTTGTTCCTTTTTAACATAGATCTTTAGTCCTTTGCATAAAATAATCTGGCAATGTATGCCTAGTTTCATTAGTGGACTTTTAACGTGTTGGCTGGTTCAGCCTTTTAAGCATCATGAGTGTGTGGGGGAGGGGCCACCAACGTGGACTACCAACGAGTGAGGACACATTTTCATAATTGGGAACTTTATGAACCTTGCAACTTTACTTGGAACTTTACTCTCGACTTTCCCTTCCCACATTTTATTTGCTGGTTTGCTCTTATTTAGTTTGGTTTTCTGAATTCTTCTCTTAAACAAATGAAAACAAGGGAACAATTCAGTAAAATATTTCTTTTTCCCAGCTTGAAAGTAATCAAATATATCTTCCACCCATCTACAATATGGGAATTAAATAGCATTAACAGAGGACTGATATTAGGGTGTCATCAGATTATATATAAATGACACACTACAACTGTTAGCTTAGATAATGAACATCTACAATTAAAAATTGTGTTGATATGAAAATATGTTTTTCTATCATAAACTTGGCAAATCCCTAAGAAAGTAAAAATTCCTCAAATATATATTAATATACACGAAGCACTTATGTATTTATATATTAAAATTGTTATCTTTTGCCCTCAACTATGGATGGCTATAAAACCTCCTGGGTTTTATAGTGGGTATTAGGATTTTCTTCTTGTCAGTAGACTTATTAGGTAGGTAGCTCTTTAAATTTGGCTAATGCTTCCAGATTCCATGAACTAATTTTGATTCCAAGGCCTACTTTATAGTTAGGGAATCAGAATTGAATGTGTAAGAGAGATTTTTATTTACATCAAGAAAAGTAGGAGAACACTTGTATATATATGTGGGGGAAAAAAAAGACAAAACAACCTTTGGATTAAAAAGGAAAATGGTCCTGAAGTCAAAGAAAAAAGACTAAACTAAGCTTTGGTTGCACTCCTGTAATCCAGCTATTTAAACTTTCTGGGGTTCAGTTTCTTCACTTCAAAACCAAAGCTCATAAGAAACTAGATGCTTGGGTAATTATGAGAATAAAATTAATATACATAAAGTGCTTAGAATAGTGCCTTACACACATGATTTTCAATCAGTCTCTGCCACTTTTATTATTGTTGTTGCTTTCTCCATGCATAATGGAAGATCATCTCACTATCTTCCCTCTCTCCGTAAGTGCTCGGTATATTGTAATGACGGCAACGAAAGGTAGTCCACCCACAGAAGTCCTTTCATTTAAGGCACCCCCTGAAATACATCCAAATGTTTGACTCTCCTCCACAAACCAACTTTTTTATGCTTTATCTTTGAAAGTTTCTGTGAGTAATGTTTTTTAGTAACTGGTCCTTAAATTATATCTTGAGAAGGCTTTACTGTATCTCAGCTTCATCTGCAGAATCATTTAAAATTCACAAAGCCTTGCATTATCACACATCAAATGTCACAGTCTGGCAGTTAATCTTATTGAAAGGTTAGTTATGTGTAACACCTGCAAAGGTGTCTGAACTGAAGATCCCCAGGATTTGATACTAAAATGGAGATGAAGGTAAAATTAAATTGGGGATTGGAAAGGCAGTTGTGTAGGAACTGATGTTTGGGTATCTCAGCGTCTTCAAACTTCTGGCATGTGTTTCATTGATCAATGACGCTACATCAACAACACGCACAACAAACACCAACCTTCTCTTTTTACAAATGAAGTAGATTGCAGATTCGCTTCTTTCTATACAATTCTATAATGAGTTTTTGCAGGGATGAGTGCTCTGGGAATGTAATCTTTCATATTTAACTCATTCCAAATATAATTAGTACGGACAAATTGCTGTGAAAAGAAAAAAAAGCCCATGGCCCCTTTTTCATTACACTCTTTTTGATTACTACTTACAAATATCTACAAGGACAGGGTAGGGTAACAAAAGTGAGTGCAATGGGCCAGCTCAGGTGTGTGTGTCATGTGGCCCACCGGTCTTCATTTATTACTTCTGGAAGATATTGTGAGGGCCAGTTGTATGGTAGACGCTTGATCTTAGTGAAAAATAAACTCAATCCAGTAGTAGATGATCAACTTTGGCAAAAAATAGGAAACTATCACTTTATGAATACTATTATAGCAAAGTGTTCTTTTAGGGCCCACGTACTATAAAAATAAGTCATGGTATGACTTTATAACGATGCTGCTTCTCTCTTTAGGTGAGAGCAAGTCCTTCCCACTAGCATCAACATGTATAACAGATTCAGAACTAGGGGGTTTGGCTGGCCACTTTCCCAGAGACTCACTATTGAACAGGAGTGGCACAGAGAGAAATCGCAAGGTGTTTTTGTACAATTTCACTGTGATTAAGGGTTTATGGGGGTGGGGCCATGCAATTTTCCTTCCATCCAAGTGTTCCTCCCACCCCCACCAAGCCCATGAGTCTGAGGTCCTCTGTTTAAAGTGTCCTGTGCCATGAAAATAATAAAGTTTGCCTGATATTTTGGTGTTGGTAGATTTTGTAATGACAGTGGGAGGGGAGTGATTTTTCTGCTAAAGGATCAAAATGCAAGCATCCTTTCCAGGGATTCCCTCCGTAGTAAGCAAGGTAAAGTGTGGCTGACGTAGCTCTTCTATTGGGCTAATGTGAGGAATTTGCTGAATTCTACAGTGATGGACTAACTTTCTGCAGTTGACTCCCTGTTCCAGCTATGGGACAGTTACTCTCAAGCACTAGTTGGGTGACCTGGACATGTCTTCGGCAAGGTTTTTCCAGATCTCAGAGGCCTTATAATCACCTTCCTCATGCTCCCCCTTCCCTTAGTTTGTCTAGGCAAGAAGTATCTCTTCTGTCTGGTTTTCACTGTAGTGTTTCTGGATGACCTTTGTTTCCTGCTGTATATCTGGGTCTTCCGATTTAGACAGTAAGCATGTGCAGGAATGTGTGTCTGTGTGTATCTGTGTGTTTGTGTGTGTCTGTATGTGTGTTTGTGTGTGTGTCTGGATGTGCCTGGTCTATGTGTGTGTGTGGCAGAGATGCCATGTGTTGAAGAAGCCATGAGGACAAGCCATTCAGATCTCCATCAAGACACCTTGCTGTGGGGAGCACAGTGGGCTGAGAGCCTCAAGCTCCCATTGAGGTAAATGTGAGGCCTGACTTCCCAGGGTCTGTTGCCAGCCAGTAGGCTGAGGAGAGTGGGGAATTAGTTCCAGCCCATTCTTTCTCAGTGAAGGCTGCTTCATGGGTGATTTTTTAGAGACTCCCCATTGGCCTTGCAGAGAATTTTTCAGAATGGCATTGTGGTCTGAGGTTCTTCTTACATAATCCTCCCCTTTCCCTTCCCCAAAGGGCCCCACTTGCCTTATGGTCTGAAGGCTTTTGCTGCCTACTCCTTCCTTTTCTCTCTTTCTCCTTCACAGTTTTCATGCCTCCAGTAAATCTCTCGAATGACACATTTGCTTCTTGAAGGACATGAACAGACATATGTGTATAATGTCTGTGTGTGTGCTTATACATACATGTTTATACATGTACATTTCTAAGTATACAAGGGCTATCCAGAAAGTATCCAGCCACGTATGCCTCTATTTTTCATATTACATGGCTAGATGTTTTCCCGAAATTCCTCATACACACATACACACACACACATATGCACACACACAGACACACGCAATTGACATGTCGCAGAAAAATACCAGTCAAATGTGAAAATTACATTAATCTATATTTGGCTTTCTAAGGGTGTTAATATTTTGAAGTCATGTAGGACAGATTTTCTGAAAATTGAAAAAGAGAACCTTCAGGAAAGAGGAAATGTTGTGTATGTGCTTTCCATTTGCACAATAGTGGCTGCTTGGTGGCGTCAAGAACCACTAAGCAATGTAAGGCATGAAGCCAGAAAGTTCTAGAAGAAAATGCAGGAAAAACTCTCCTAGATATTGTCGTAGGCAAAAAATTTATGACTAAGATCACAAAGGCATTTACAGCACGACCAAAAGAAATAAATGGGGTTTGATTAAGTTAAAAAGCTTTTGCAGAGAAAGGAAATAATCAACGGAACAGATAGCCTACAGAGTGGGAGGAAATACTCACAAGCTATGCATATGATCAAGGGCTAACATCCAGAATCTACAGAGAATATGCTAACAAATCAGCAAGAGAAAAACAAGCACCCATACTAAAAAGTGGGCAAAAGTCTTGCAGAGAAGCTTTTCAAAAGAAGGTACACAGAGAGCCAACGAAACATGAAGAAATGGTCCACATCACTAATCATCAGGGAAATGCAAATTAAAATCACAATGCAATATCCCTCACCCCTGTCAGAATGGCTATGATTAAAAAGTCCAAAAACAATAGAAGGGAATGCTATACACTATTGTGGGACTGCAAACTAGTACAACATTTATGGAAAATGGTATGGAGATTTCTTGAAGAACTAAAGGTAGACCTACCATTTGATCCAGCAATCCCACTACTAGGTAAGTACCCAAAGGAAAGTAAGTCATTTTATCAAGAGGACACCTGCACTTGAATGTTTATTATAGCACAATGCCCAGTTGCAAAGATGTGGAATCAACCCAGGTTCCCATCAATCATGAGTGGATTAACAAAACGTGATATATATACATCTTGGAGTACTTCTTAGCCATAAAAAGAATTGATATATTTTGCAGCAATTGGATGGAACTGGAGATCATTATCCTAAGTGAAATATCTTAAGAATGAAAAAACAAACACCACTTCAATCTCTAATAGTTTGGAAGTAATTGATGGGCACACAGGAGCACAGATAGAAGTGAAAGTCACTGGAAATCAAGCAGGGTGGGGAAGGGAGGGAGCAAAGAAAACCTCCCTTACAGGTACCATGCCCAGTATTCAGATGATGGGCACATTGTAGCTCTTATTTAAGCATTATAAAAGCTATCCATATAATAAAACATATGTACCCCCTTAATATTTTGAAATTTAAAGAAAAAGAACCCCTAAGATTTCCACAATTTCTCTGCTGAAGCTGCAAGTACATATTATTCTGTAAAAATATTTTCTCCCTTGTGTAGAAAAAAATCATTGACACAAAGGTCCACATTATTTATTTTGATAAAACTGATATCAATTCAAACTAAATTCGTCTAAGAAAGTTTATCTTGGAGAAAGAGGTATAAACCTTACAATAAAATAACTGACTAGTATTGTAGGTTCCAAAGCCAGTAGAGACTTAACAACATTAATATTTATATTAGGATTATTATTACTACTTCTTTGATTACAAAGTTACATAAGTTTTAGTGTTCCATCTTTTCTTATTCTGTTTAGTGTGTAATTTTGTAGAACACAAAGTTTTTCCACATGATGGAAGAAACTCCAGTATACATCTATAAAGATATGTATTTGTTCATTCATTTTAGAGAGCCAGCATCTGGCAAATTAAATGATTTTTTCCACAAAGATTGCCCTCAAAATGAATTTCAAGGGCCTGTTTTGGGACTCAAATCTGAATATTGATTCTTTCTTTTTCATTTGTGCTTTAACAATTCTATCTTTGCAGTCAGGACATATAACCTAGGCTGAATTCAGGAAAGGCCAGTATTTGGAGTGTGGAGGAGAGAGCAAATAAGTATATCTGTATTTATGCCTTGGTGTAGACTCTCGCTGATGAGTCTCTAAATGACACTCCATTCCCACTCACCCAACATGAAGCACACAGGATTCCAAATCCTGCAGAAAGAGGGAATAATATCCATAGGCCATGCACCTTTAAGACCACTTAGTAGATTAAAACAGTAAGTGAACACCATTGGTTTGCTGTTTTAAGTAAATAATAGGGACATAAATGAGACGATGCATTTTATCAAATGCTTCTTGCTACACTTCATAGATGGAAAATATTTTCTCCTCTAGACACTTAAATGACAACCTTAACCTAGAAATTTTTCTTTCTGATCATCTAAAAGAAGCACCAAAGTGTAAATGTACCTCTAGGTTTGCAGAAAAAAAAAAAAAACATGCATGGATTCATGTATCCTGAAATCAATTGTATGTTGTCTCTAGGAAGAAAAGTCAGGTGCAACTTCACAGAAGTAATGTCTATGAGTGAAGAATAGCTTTTTCTCCACTCCAATGATGATAGGAGAAGTGAGGGGCAAATATGACGTGAGGCATTTGAAAAAAACATAAGGAAGCCTTTCCTCATGGGGGGTGTCCTGAAAATATTATAATATTAGGAAGGATTAACCAGAAACAAAGTCAAACATCACAGTCTTTAGAAAACTAAGATGGTGCAAAGAGAAAGAGGGTAAGTCACTGGTAACAAGGCCAAGTATTTTGTAAATCTTACCTGGTTTGTGAATTGGATGAGGTTTTCAAGATCTCTGCTGTCCAATTCTTTCTGCTATCCAAATCTTTTTTTTTTTTTAACTTTTTCAGCTTTTGTTATTTTTTTATTAAGTCATATGCACATAGATCATGAATACATTGATGCATATGTGGGGTACAATGTGTTGATTTTTTAAATACAATTTGACGTGCTTACATCAAACTAATCAATATAGCTTTTACTTGATTATTTACTTGATTACTGTGTTAAGATATTTATGTTCTACATTTGATAGATTTGACTTGTACCCTCACAATATGCTCCATAGGTGTAGTCCAGTCGTTTACCCTCCCTCTATCAAGTCTCCTCACGCCCTTCCTTCCCACTCCATTTCTCTCCTTCATCCTGGGCTATAGTTGTGTTCGATCTTTCATAACAAAGTGTGAGTAAATATAAGTTGGTTTCATAGAAGTACTGAGTACACTGGATACTTTTTCCTCCATTCTTGATATACTGGAGAATGTGTTCCAGATCCCTCCATGTAAACATAAAAGAGGTAAATTCTCCATCTTTTTTAAGGCTGCATAGTAGTCTATGATATACACATAGCATAATTCATTAATCCATTCATGGGTTGATGGGGACTTGGGCTTCTTCCTTGACTTGGCTATTAAGAATTGAGCTGCAAGGAATAATCTGGTGCAAATATCTTTTTGCAAAGTGATTTTTGGTCCTTTGGATATACTTCTAGTAGAGGAATTGCAGCATCCAATGGCAGGTCAATTTTTAGATCCCTGAGTGTTCTCCAAATTTCTTTCCAAAAGGAAGGTATTATTTTGCATTCCCATCAGCAGTGGAGAAGTGTTCCCTTTCCTCCACATCCATGCCAACATCTGTAGTTTTGGGATTTTTTTATGTGGGCTACTCTTACTGGAGTTAGATGGTATCTCAAAGTGGTTTTGATTTGCATTTCTCTGATGATTAAAGATGACAAGCATTTTTTCAGGTGTCTGTAGACCATGTGCCTGTCTTCTTCAGAGAAGCTTCTGTTTAGGTCTCTTGCCCATATTGAAATGGGATTACTTGGTTTTTTTAATTAATAAATTTGAGTTCTCTGTACATTCTGGTTATCAAACCTTTGTCGGAAACGTAACCTGCAAATATCCTCTCCCATTCTGAGGTCTACTTGCTTTATTTACTGTGTTCTTGGCAGTGCAAAAGCTTTTTAGTTTGATCAGATCCCAGTAATGTATTTTTGGTATTGCTTCAATTGCCCTTGGAGTCCTCCTCATAAAGTTTTCTTCCAGGCCAATTTCTTCAAGTGTTTCCCCTGCTCTCTCTCCAAGAATCTTTATGGTTTCATGTCTTAGGTTTAAATCTTTTATCCAGTGAGAGTCAATTTTTGTTAGAGGTGAAAGGTGTGGGTCCAGTTTCAGTCTTCTACAAGTTGCCTGCCAATTCACCCAGCACCATTTGTTAAATAGGGAGTCTTTCCTCCAATTTAAGTTTCTGATAGGATTATCAAGGATCAAATGATGATAAGTGTACGGATTCATCTCTTGGTTCTCAATTCTGTTCCATACGTCTACCTCTCTATTTTTGTGCCAATACCATACTGTTTTAATCACTATAGAGGTATAGTATAGTCTGAAGTCTGGTAGGGTGATTCCACCTGATTTGTTTTTATTTCTGAGTAATGTATTGGTTGTTTGAAGTTTTTTCTGTTTCAATATAAATTGAAATAATAGTTTTTCCAGATATTTAAAATATGACAGAGGTGTTTTAATGGGGATTTCATTAAATCTGTAGATTGCTTTGGGTAGTATGGACATTTTAGCAATGTTGATTCTTCCCAGCCATGAGCATGGTATGTTTTCCCATTTGTTGACATCTTTGACTATTTTTTTCTCAAAGTTTCATAGTTCACTTTATAGAGATCTTTCACGTCCCTTGTTAGGTACACTCCCACATATTTCATTTTCTTTGGAAGTACTATAAAGGGAATAGAGTCCATGACTGTTTTTTCAGCTTGACTATTGTTAGTATATATGAATGCTATTGATTTGTGAGTATTGATTTTGTAGCCTGAGACGCTGCTATATTCCTTGATCACTTCTAAGAGGTTTGTGGTTGAGCCCCTGGGGTTTCCAGGTATATGATCTTATCATCTGTGAAGAGCGAAAGTTTGATCTCCTCTGACCCTATATGGACATCCTTGATTGCCTTCTCTTGCCTGATTGCAATGGCTAAGACTTCCATTACAATGTTAAAAAGCAGTGGAGATAGTGGGCAACCTTGCCTGCTTCCTGATTTGAGTGGAAATGTTTTCAATTTTACTCCATTCAATATAATATTGGCTGTAGGTTTGCTGTAGATGGCCTCTATGAGTTTAAGAAATGTCCCGTCTATACCAATTTTCTTAAGTGTTCTGATCATAAAGGGATGCTGGAT
>NW_003852410.1:10167344-10173506 GCF_000181295.1 Otolemur garnettii
AAAAAATAATTTCTAAAAAAAAAAAAAAAAGCAGATCACACCAAATCTTACAGACAGTAGAAATAGAAATACTTAAAAATCATTCTACTTAGTCTGGATACCCCTAATAGTAAAATTAGAAAAAATATATTATTATAAAGGGGAAATTACAGACATATTTCACTGATGAATAAGGATGCAATATGATAAGCAACATATTGACATGTTGAATTAAAAATTGATGTTTAATAATATACGTTGATCAAAATTAAATCCCTCAGTTGGTCTATAGCAGTGGTTCATAAATAATGGTAGGGAATAGAATGGTAGGGATAAGAAAAAAAAATATGTCATGACCCTTACCCAGGACTTAATGAATCAGCTTTTCTGGGTATGGAGTTCAGGCATCTTTAATTTTTATAGTCACAAAGTATTACAAATGAACAGCCACACTAAAGAGCTACTTCAGTTGTATTTAATGTATAAGTTTTAAAAGTATTGAGAGTTTTCCAAAAGATTGGCTTGAAATACACATCAAGAATAAAAGTGAGTCATTTTAATCTCCTTATGCCAATTTAAAGAACAGCTATACTTGAAAGACTGAGGGCCATCTGAACCTAAGTTGTATGTGCTGACCACCCAAAATCCCCCCTGTGGAAGAGGTAAGGTCTAACCAAATAAAGTAAATTTAAAAGTCAACATGATCATTTAAAAAAGAAGACTTTAGAACAAAAATGTCAACAGATATTGCAGGAGGAAATATGTTTATAACCCTCTGCTTTCTACTCAAGTATGTGAAATTAACTGTTGTAATGCAAAACACCTCGTAATTGAGTAAACTGAGGATCTCTGGGTGCAATAACAGTTTTCAAGGTCAATTGAAAGGTGGGGTGGGCCCACCGATGTGGAGTCTCAGGCTAAGAGCATTGCCAATGCCCACTAGTGTATAACACCTTTCACCCAGCCCCTCCCTCGTTATAATTTTTAGTCACTGTACACAAAGATTTTAGGATAACAAATCCTTAAGTAAACAATTTTCTTCTTTGAGATTTGAAGATGAGTTAAAAGTGAAATAATTCCCAACATATAATCTGTTGTTATCCTACTTTCACTTTCCTTGTCAGGAAAATTATTCTACAAAGAAGACAAGTATAAAATATGAAATTAAAGAAATAATTAATTACCTTATAGTTTCTGCACATGTAGGTTTTATACATGGCTGTAATGACAACCAGAAAGTTGCTGCTATGTCTTTGGTTCTGGTTATGAGAAATAACGCTGTCCATACACCATCACGGAACTGAACTCCAAAGGATGCTTGTAGGTGGAAAGTTGCCAGAGAGTGGGCCGCTTCCATCCTACTTTAATATTAGTTTAACAACTGGAAGGATCTGGATGTTTAAATATTAAACACCTAGTCAATTATTAAAGAGTTAACATTCTTTTTCTGATTATTAAACCTGTGTGGAAAGAACATTGGCGCTAATGTGCAGTCAGCTCTCCTAGCACCACAGTCTGGCCATGTCACACATGTCAAATTGTTTCTGCACTATCTTGGGTACCAAAACAGGGCTGAGAAGCACCAAAAAAAGCCTAATGAAAATGCAATTAAAAACTACTTCTCAAAGCTTTTAGTGGGCACACGGATCATTTCCAAGAAGGATGTTCAGATTATTGCTTAAGGCAAAATGACGACAGATGATGATTTTGCCATTGATCTAACAGAAAAGAATTCCCAGCTAATGAACCTCAGGAAAGAGATTAATTAAAGGAATAAAAGATAGCTCCAACCCTAACCCTTTATTGAATGTGACAAAAAGATGTGAGACTCATTAAAATGTGGCAATAGGTAAGGAAAAATAAATGTTATTAAATAAATGAATTTATGAATAAGTATCAGTCTTCCATAAAGATGGAGTCCAGTAATTAGCTAATGACATACAATATTTTATCATCTTTTAACATGTTGCCATGAAATTAAAAAATGCAAAAACATGTAATTAATTTATCTTAAAATTAATCTAATAATGAAGACTACCTCATCCCAGTTGCTGATTTGAATAATTCCAGAGGCCTTCATTCTCCTGAACAGATGAATTGGATCAATATATTTTATCTTCTTGCTTTATTCTAATAGAAAATGGAAAGGATAAATCTAAGGCAAATTTTGTCGAATTAGATTTAGAAATAAAATATTTTGATTTTGCTGCTGTGTATCCAGCATTTCCTGTATATGTGAGGATTCAGCCACCTTGCCTGATTACTGTAGATAAATTTTCCTAAAATTATACATGGTATACGGTAAGCCCAGCAAACATGAGATCATATGCGTTATAATATACATTATTCTAGGCCTTTACATGCTATGTATGTATCAACAAAAGAAATGACATCCAACTCTTAGGAAACTGGCAGGTGCATGTACCAGGACCTGATGATAACGGCTCCCAATTTGCCATTATCATTACCACATTATATGACTCAGCATAAGTCACTCTATCTCATACAAAAAATGAGGTGCTACACTAAATGCTCTTTAGTATTCTTTATCACTCTTTAATTTTATAATATATAATTTTTTTTTTTTTTTGGAGACAGAGCCTCAAGCTATTCCCCCTGGGTAGAGTGCTGTGGCATCACAGCTCACAGCAACCTTCAACTCCTGGGCTCAAGCAAGTCTCTTGCCTCAGCCTCCCAAGTAGCTGGGACCACAGGCACCCACTACAACACCTGGCTATCTTTTGGTTGCAGCTGTCATTGTTATTTTGGGGGTCCCAGGCTGGATTCGAACCCGTCACCTTAGGTGTATGTGGCTGGCGCCTTAGCCATTTGAGCCACAGGCGCTGAGCCATAATATATAAATTAATAAAGGGAAACGTGGCTGAGGTAACACATAAACCTGGAAAATAAGAAGTTGTTAACATTTAGCCTTGGGATGTAATACTTTTCCCACATGAAATTACTTTCCTATTTATATTTGGCTTTGAGTAATGTTAACACTAGTTTCCACCCCCCCCCCAGGTCACGCCACATGACAGTGAAGTCAGGTGACTCAGTTTCATGCTTGGACAATGGGTGAAACAGCCTAGAAATAATTCACAAGATAGATACTACATACGTTATTGAAGGTATTTTATTGGCAAATGAATATGATCTCTCGTGTGCTGAATGGAGAACACGATGTGATCTATCAAGCACACATTTCTTAAGTGCCTATTTTGTGTCAACTGATTGTGTTAAAAACTGTGAGATCCAAAAAGAAATTAAAATATATAGTCCCTGCCGTTAGCCAACTTCAAATTTAGTTGCAAATACTCCAAAATGCCAAAATATCATATCATTCAAACTAAGTATAAACTATACTTAGTTAAGCAATAGTTAAATTAATAAGCTGGACAGTAAACTCAAGTTTCTTAATAAAAGGATAAAATAAAATATACAAGAGCATTGGGATCACTCTATCACTATTCAAAAGGGAAATACCTTGTGCTACAATGAAAAATTAAGCAATTAACTGAAAATCTGAAAAAACGTGAAGGATGGTCGGGGATGTTCTAATATTAGGATCATAGATCTCCCGTAGGATGTAGAATGAAAGTGCCTGACTTGAATTAGTACTGCTTCTTAAGACAATTTCTTAATATGAGAACACTGTGCAAATGTTAGAAAAAGAAAGAGTTGGTACTGTATGGTAAATCTACAGAAGTAGAAATATTACTAGACAGAACAGAAAATTACAGGACATAAATCTTCAAATATAAATTAGTATCTTGTTTACCTTTGTAATGTACCTCTGTCATTACTTTAATTAATGCATGATGAATTTTTGTTTCACCCTTGCATTGATCAGAAGGGTTAGTTTTTGCTATGGCAATAAACCCCAAACTTAAATTGATCAATTACTTTCTCTGCATCCATGCACTCTGGGACCAGCCTAATAGAACATCCCCAGTCTGGAACTCTGGGACATATCCTGACGGGGTAGAAAGAGAGACTGGCAGTCACAGGTTGGCTCTAAAATATTCATAAGCCAAAGCAAGTCACACGATCAGATCTGCAGTCAAGGAAAATTCTCTAGGGAGTGACACAAATATTTATAAAGTCATTTTTACCAGTAAAATTTTCTTCATAAAAGTAGTAGATATATGTACTTTAAAAATAATGATATTAAAAGATTTTAATTGTAAAATAGAAAACAAAAGCAAGCTAGGAGTGCCCTGTCCAACTCTCCCTTCTTTCAAGTACTAATAGCTTGAACTTATAATCCACTTATTCCAATGTGTGTGTATGTGTTATGTGGGTGTATCTCCTCCACATTTCTATATAATAAACAACTTCCTAACAATATGCCCACTTTCTTACGTATTGACTTACCAATTTTAAACATAATATATTGGCTTTCTTTTATATAAATATTTACCATTTTTAAAGAAAGGGGCCTGATTTTTCACTCTGATCTTCCCAATATAGTTGTATCACAATTGACTACCAAACTGTCAGTATATATATATTTTTTATCTCTAAAACCACCACTCATTGATGGGAGAATAGGAAACCTATGATTACAGGTTTTTTTATTTTAATTTGATTACTTTTTTTTGATCTAGAGTTTAAAATTGCCTCCTTTTTCACTTGCTTAAAATACTATGCATTAGTTGTTGCACAAATTCTCTGCTAGATACCTTATGTCTATAAATAATTCTCCATAAATATTCACGCTAGTGAAAGTCTCTTTCTGTGCTTTTAGTTTTCTTTTTGATGACTTTCTTCCTGGAAATCCATTTATAGCTACTCAGAAGAATTTTCACACTAGGGAAAATCTTATATTGTTACTTTATTTTTTTTAATAATCAGGTTTAGTTTATTTCTTTTCTTTCAGTGGCTTAAAATAGCAGCCATTTTATTTAATTTATGATTCTGTAGGTTGGCCCGTAGGTTGGACTCAGCTAGGCAGTTCTTCACGTTGTTACTTTAGATCAGCTCCTTGCAAGTTTCCTTCATCCCCTGTACTTCCTTCTGTTAATTTGTTCTCATATGTTTCTAACACTTCCCTTCTGGATATTTCTTAAAAAGAAGAAAGAAAATGGTGCATGAGATTTTCCTGAATTTTTCTTCATGTACATCAGCAAAACTATATCCTATACTCCTAACATGTGATTAATTTATCTGGTTATATGATTCTAGTTTCAAAGTCACTTTTCTCTCAAAGTTTAAAGATGTTGGACTGTTGTATTCTGGCATCCAATGTTAGTGTTGGAAAGTCTTATGCTCTTCTGGTTTAGACTTTCTTCCATTCATGAAAATTTATTATTCTGCTGGGGCTACTATACAGAATACTAGAAACTGAGGGACCTAAACAACTAGAAGTTATTTCTCACTGTTCTGGAGGTTGGGAAGTCCAAGAAAACATTTCCATATTTAGTTTCAAGTGACAGATCTCTTCTGGACTTGTAGACACTCACCTTCTTGCTGTTTTCTTGTAGGGAAGGTAAAGAACAGGCTCTCTAGTGTCTCTTCATAGAAGATTGAATACAGATCTTTATGATATCATTTTACCTTATTTTAAAGATTGTCACATTGGGGCTTATGGCCTCAATCTATGAACTTTGCAGGACACAATTCAGTCTTTGTCAGAAAGTATTTAGAATCTTCCCTTTCTTGCTAGAATACTGAAATTTGATGCTATAGTTTTATCTTTGGCTCATTCTGTCTGTTCTTCAGTTCTGGAGCATTACTAATTTAAAAAAATATAATTTCCTTTTATAAATTCCTCTATTAAAATCTCTGTTATTCAAATATTGCATTTCTTGAATTTATCCTTTGACTTTCTAGTATTTTTCTGCTATCTTTCATTTCTTTGTTTTATTCTAGTTTGGAGAGATTCCTCATTTATTCTACTATACCCCACCTTTTCCGCCCACCTTTTATCTTGATTATCCAATCTCTATGGAGAGCTATCATTCATTCTTTGATTTATTCTCCTCTTCCTCTCTCTCTCTTTACTATCTTCTTGACCCAATAACTTTCCTTACTGGTATGAAGATGTGAATTTGTATTTTTGAAAACTTTCAGTCTTATGTTATTTTCTGTTTTCTTCTTGACCCAATAACTTTCCTTACTGGTATGAAGATGTGAATTTGTATTTTTGAAAAATTTCAGTCTTATGTTATTTTCTGTTATTTT
>NW_003852410.1:10173686-10245757 GCF_000181295.1 Otolemur garnettii
CACTGGACTATTTTTTGTTGCAGTTGTCATTGTTTAGCTGGCCTGGGCTGGGTTCAAACCCCCCAATTTCGGTGTATGTGGCTGGTGCCATAACCACTGTGCTACGAGAGCCGAACCTATCTGTATTTTCTCTCACCTTGGATTGTTTCATCAACTATATGTTGATCTTTATATGTTTATGTGGTATGTTTATGCACATTTATTGTTTCGTGGACTTAACTACTGAGTCATTGCATAATTACCTATACCCTCAATGGCAGTATGTAAAGGTTGTTTCTTTAGGATTATTTGATTCTTCCAGAGAAAACTTTTCTCATTCTTGATTGGCTTAATTGGTACAAAAGAATTCTTAATTGGTTCATCATAAAAGATTGGTTAGGGGATGTGGTTTTGTAAAATTTGCTGGTGTCCTAGGAGCAGAGTTGTACATTTTGGCATTGAGACCTTTCTACATTACACCATCTTCCCTTTTTTAATCCCATACTTTACCCTGGACTTTCAGGATCTATGGTGGCCTCAAATCCGAAATCTTTTCTATCTCTAGAAACTGTTTCTCCTTTCTCCTGCTGTTTAGGGATAGGATGGTTCACCATTACCTTGTTACACAGAGGGAGTGAGGATTACATGGTTCATCCCCATGTAACACTTGAAACTAATTCTCTCTGTCTCCTGTTTTTAGTCCTAAGTCCTACTTCAGTATCTCATAGGATTTTATTGTTATTTATTCCACCTTGCTAATATTATTGCCAACAGTTCATTTATTTTTTTCTTCATCAATGTGTTAACATTTCTTGTCCACTATTTTCCACTTTCCTCATCTTTTTTGTAGGTTTGTCTGTTACTACAAAGCACCCATATGGGTTACTGCCCTTTTGAAAGAGTTTTCTTTAGTGACAACAAGTGAAGACATTCTCATTGTGTGTGTTATCTGAAAATGTACTGTTAAAAATAATGATTTCACTGATTCAAAAAGAAGCTATCATAAAGCAGTTCTCTATCTTATGTAGGAACATAACTCCTCAGGACTCCACTGCTCCTTCCTTTTCAGTTAGCAATTGACGATCTTAAAAAAGCATTATCTGCTTCAATATAATGCTTAGGTGATAATATATTTGATATTTCTTGGCTATTATAATGTTTTTTTCATACAGATTGGAATTTATAACTAAATACATTAAGTCAGAAAGTGAAAAATAGTAACTAGTATTTTGTGTTAGTTTAATACATGTTTCAAAGCTAAGCTTGGCATCATGTACGTGGTTGACCTATTCTTAAATATTATAATATGAAAATAATTTTTATAATTCAAAAAATGAGTTGAATTTGAATACATCAGTATAGAAAATCGGAATAATCTGCTCAGGAGCATTAATTTTTTAATTTGTCAATCCTGGGCTTGAATGAAAGCTCTGTTGGTTACTAGATGTATGAACTTGGGATGCGGTACTTAAATAAGTTCTCTTAGCCTCATTTTCATTTCCTTATCTCTAAAATGGGGTAGATCAGCAAAATATTGTATTCTTAGGACCACTTTAGGATTACTTGAGGTCATTCAGTATGTACCTAGGTACAGGGACTGGCATAGAATGAACGCAATAAATGTTTGCTGACATTAAAATTGCATGTATTGTAATTAATATTAATAAGCCATCAATTAGTGAAATTTCCTTGGATTATGGAAAAAAGATCTAAGGAAAACTTAAAATAGTCAAAAAAACATGCAGAGTAATATATAGACTAGAATTTGGCAACAGAAGAATGACTACCTAATGCTTTCTGTAGGTATGTAGACTAGAGCACTGGAGGTAAGTGGGAATGTCAGAACACTCATGAAATTGCTGAAGAAAGCCAGTTCTAAGAAAGCATAAAGATAAAGTAGTTCAAGATGTCTATGTTTTGCAAGCTATTAGATATGTCTAAGGTCTCATTATATTCATCATTTCACAGCTAAAATTAGAAATTGAGGGAGATGGATTTAAAGGAGCAACTCCAAGTGAATGGTTATTTAAGGTGAGCCAGTGTTAAAGTGAAATTCAACTTTTTATTTAAACTATGGCTACTCTTTTATAATAGAAAACATATGGAATTAACCAAAATGTCCATCAACAGATGACTAAATAAAGAAAATATGATGTGTGTATGTGTGTATAGTCATGTAGACTAACAGCCTAGATGTCACTAAGCAACATAACCCATGTAACAAAACCACACTGTGCCCTTAAACTCCTTCAAATAAAAAAGTGACTACCCACAATTCCTCTGGGACACCAGGCCTATGCAGTTTTAACTCAAATACACACTATTCGGATAAAGCACCTGCACTGACTACGTAAACAGGCAGACTTTTTCTTTAGTTGAGACTTGCATTTATATGGAAAATTCGGTGCTGAGGTTCCATCTATTTATGTTCTGTCACCTTCTGATTCATCTCTTGTAAAAGTCAATATGTCACTATTCTCCGTATGTCAGTGGAGACTGATTGGAGGGCTGACTTTAAAGACAGGTCAGAAAGTCATTGCAAAAAAAGGCAACAACCTTTACTGGAACAGAATTATGCTAAATGTCAAAGAACAAAAGATTTAAATGGGATTTAAAGACTGAAATGCAAAATGTTTTAACTATATAGCTGGGATATTAGGTTCCAAATCATGTAAAACTGATGAAAACAAAATTAACAGGCAGGCAGAGTCCCTTAGGAATGCTGTGTCTCTTCTAGTTTCTCCTGGAGGGAAAAAGAAAGGGGAATTAACCAAATAGGCTTTTGTGGAGGAGTCCTTAGCTGCCCTAAGGCCCAAGGGAAATCTAAACACAAAAGGAAAAGAACAATTTCACTTCACATTCTGGGCTTCCCATTCCCTGACCTTGTTTTTTGGTTTTTACGTTGATGTTGTTTTATTTTTAATTTTAATTTTTTTTTTTAATTTTTTGAGACAGATTCTTACTCTGTCACCCTGGGTAGAGTGCTGTGATGTCATAGCTCACAGCAACCTCAAACTCTTGGGCTTAAGAGATGCTCCTGCCTCAGCCTCTCAAATACCTGGGTCTACAGGTGCTTGCCACTATGCCCAGCTAGTTTTGCTATTTTTAGTAGAGACAGGGTCTCCCTCTTGCTGAGGCTGGTTTCCAACTTCTGAGCTCAAGCAATCTACCTGCCTTAACCTCCCAAAGTGCTAGGATTGCAGGCGTGAGCCACCACGCCCTGCATCCTGACTGTGTTTTAAATGAAATATGTCTCTAGAGGTGAGGGGGCCTCTCATTTTCATAAATACTAGACCCATACAGGCTTCATATAAAGAACAAATACCATCTCTAATGGGACTGAAATTATTCTATAGGATGGAAGACACTCGGAGTCAGCCTACAGCAATTTATTAAACTTTCCTTGAATACTGTTGTTTATAGAGAATTTTCAACTTAGATCATCTCTGCAGGTGAATCTATTCTTTAGGTTTGCCTTGTGTTATGTACAATAGTTAAAGAAATTAGGAAATCAGCTCTAGAGTGCAAGTGAGACCAAAGTATGACCTTAGAGTTGAGTTGAAGATAGACCAGGGCTAGAGAAGTTAACCTAAAACAATTTTCTAAAATGTATTTTTAATGAGAAACTTCAATCCCTGAAATTTGTTTGAACATTTTTTTCTTCTTCACACCTCTAATAGGACTCTCTAGTTTCCACACCTCAGTGATAAGAGTATAAAAAAGGAATTCATCTCAACTTAGTAATTACCTTGTTTCATTCTGGCTGAAAGTTGTTTTGCATTTAATGGTTTAGGAGAACCAATTGAATGTTTTCATTCTAGTAATAATAATTCCAAGGGGTAGAGCGCGCAAATTCCCATGTAATGTTTAGCTTATTATAATGACCATATCCAAAGCTTTTGAAAAGTAAGATTTTGTCAGAGACTCTGAATAAGGGCAGGCCAATATGGAGGAAAGCATGAGAAAATAGGAGAGCCAGAGGAAGTCTGGGAGAGTCCCTCCCTCTCCAAATTAGGCCCCATGGTCATAGTGGCCATTTGTTTTTGTCCCTTCTCATGACAAGAGGGGAGGGTCCCCAGAGGTCTCCTCATGTGCTTCCAGGTTGCTAATTCTTGCTGTATTAGTCAGGGATCTCCAGAGAAACAGGACCAATACTATATATATAAAATATATACATGTGTGTATACAGATAGTTACAAATAATGGCACTATTTTAGGAAAGGAAAAAATTGCATTGAAATCCACCCTGTACTGAAAAACGGACACACAATTTTTATTATTAGATTCAATTGCTAAATTACAATAAAAATTTCTAACATTCTCAATTGTCCTATTTATCTTGTCACAGATGGTAACAAAAACTGTGTGGACAGGCACTGGTTTGACCGATCACGCTTGGTGCAGCCTGATTTTGACAGGTCCGTAGTAAGATCTTGTTCCCCGTGATTATTTCAGGGATACTTTTATGACCTAAGCTGGCCACATACATCTGAATGTTGGGACTTTTAGTTGGGAATTCTGGGACAGTCATTCACTGATAAGGATTTCTAGCCAAGAAAAACTGTTTTGAAAGAGAAAAGCTATTCTTTGACAGTCTTATTACAAAATTATTAATTCATATCAGAAGACTGGGGAGGGCAGATGTAGAGGTAATACTTTTCTGAGGAACATGATATATCTGAGCAGTTATGACCCACAGTATCTGATATGTTCAGAGATCACTAGGCAGTTACAAATGTTGGAGCTTACTGCTAAAATTATGTTATGGGGCCAAATGCAAAGCCTCCAACTTATAGAAGTTTGTGTTTCCTAGTTTCCAGAAGTAAATATTTATTAAATGAACTTTAATGAGGATGAATATGAAAAAGAGGAGGAGGTGGCACCACTTGGCACTTCTCAAGGCAGGTTACCCACTCCTGCATAAGTGACATGACATGACAGCCTGCCAAGCTTGAAGGCTGTCACACCCCTTCATAAGAGATCAGGGAAGAGTGTCGGCCCATGGGTGTCACATAAAGGGCTGTCCAGTTTAAGAAAGACATGAGAAGCTAGAAGACAGTGCAGAGGACATCTGTCATGATGATAAAGAGCTTAGAAAGGAAGGTATAGGGAAAGAGGTGGGAGGGATATTGGGATCATTTAAACCTCACAAGAAGAGATTGAATAAGGTGTGACAAGTACTGATATTTGGACATTTGGAGGGGTGACTATATGGAGGAGATAATTTCAAGTTTTGTTTTTTTCTGTGCCAAGTCATTCTTAGGAAAAGGTCACATTTACATGGAGCGTAGGATAATCAGGAGAAGCTGCTCAGCCTGGATTCGGCCCCTACACTTTGGAGTCCTCGGTCTTACCCTGCCACCAAGGATGGAGAGACTCAATAGCAAGAGATTTTCTATTGTTGGTTCCCATCTCTATTCCCACATTTCTGAATGAGAATTTGATTAGCTTAGAGAGTGGCAGAAAGTCACTCTTCTGGGAGAAGAGGTTGGGAACTAAGGAGAACTGAGGTTTCCACCTTAGGCTCACAGGCTATGCCTCTGGGTGCTGTGGGGTGTTCCAGCTGAAAACCCCAAAAAGTGATTTTATGGTTCTGCATTGCCATATTTAGAAGGGGTGGGTTCTCTGAAAGAGAACAGTCTCTCCTGCACTTGCTAGTCACTTTCCCATGTCAGGTGGCACTCACTCACACCTTCATGGTGGCCTGATCAGGAGATCAATGTTGAGACCCTCCTAGCTTTGTCCCCAGGACCCACGTCTCCTATGAGGGGGCAGGTGTGACTGTTGGCTTCTGATTCTGTGTCCTCCTTGAGCACAGGACTTCTGAGAACATCAAATGGGCATTTCACAAACTACTCCTTTAAGTTTTTCAAAGAAGGAAAAGGTTTTATCACTTTTAAAAATTGATAAAACTAACGAACTTCTGTGAATTAAAATGGAGAGTGATATTATTCATGGGTAATGAATTTCTGGGCTTCCTGAGAGAAGTAAGTCCCACCAGCCGCTTACTCTTCTCTTCTTCTTGTTTTAAATTTTAGATTAATATAAGTGTATATATGATCAGTTTACATTGTTTGTATTTGGAAGGTAAAGTTCAAGTTGTTATCGGGTCCTTCACCCAGGAGGTGTGCCATATACTACTTACATTATACCCATGAGGAGCTTACTGAACCCTTCACTCCCCCAATATAAGACATGAAATGATAAAAACTCTAAAAGAAATTATGGGAAAACCTCTTAACAGTATCAGCTTGAGGAGGAAATTATGAACAAAATCCCACTGGCAATTGAAGCAGTATAATGGAGCAAGAAATTTGAGAACAGGCAAAGTTACAAAGACATGAATATGTATATTTCACTCAAAAACTACCAGTTCTTCCCTATAAATATGTGGGACCTGATCAAGATAAAATGTTTCTGCACAGCTAAGGACACCCAGCAAAGCAAATAGATAACCTTCAGAATGGGAGAAGTCACATGTTACAAATCCGACAAATGGCTAATAACCAGAATCTACAGAGAACTCAAGCAAATCAACAAGAAAAGAGCAAACAACCCCATTACTCTTTCCTATTTTAGTTTTCAGTGTCAAGGCAGAGCCAAGAGGAGAGGAAAGGCAGAACACTGAAAGGTAACATTCTCCTACTTGACCTGACATCCCCAAGGTCAACTTTTCTGTTCTTTCTGTAAGTTCCCAGGTCCATGATCGCTGCTTGATGTCAGTTGCTAGATACAGTCTCTCTGGGGAAACAGAGTCCTGAGAAGAGGCTCACAGGAAGGCAAGGAGATCTAAGACACTTCTCGGGGTCACTGCTCTGCCCATCGAGATCCAGGCAACGGGTGTTCCCCACTAGGTGACCATGAGAGATATTAAGGAAGCACTTCCGGCTGGTTTGCATTCCAATGCCTCTGTGTCCTGACATTTCATATGTACTTTGACTTCTGTGTGCTCAGCTTCCTTTTTGAGGTAACTAGTGATGCCTGTGCTTTGTGTGGTGATTTTGGACATTGTGGGATAATGTATGTGAAAATACTTTATAGATGAGTCCATATAGACAGGTCAACCTTGTCATGACCATTTGACCTTGTCTGCTGATTTTCAGAGCTATCAGAGTTTAAGATCCATAAAGGGACTCCTGTATGATCCCCGTGCTTCTACTTTTCCTTACATTTAACTTACATTCCTGGTTTCCCAGGTCAGAGAATTTGCTAGAGAGAAGCAGAGGAGGTAAGAAAGTTGCTTTCTGCTCTGATAGGTGACTAATCTTCTCCCTTGTTTCCTGGTCCCACCTTAAAGCATGTTCTGTGTGTTTCAGGGATTTAGCACACCCTGCCATAGTCATGGGAGGGGGAAGCTACAGGAACAGGGATGTGAATGAAGGTTTGGAGAGGGGGTGAAGGCGTATTGTGAAGTTATGGGGGCAACGTGACCAGGGTGGTGGACTTCTGGTGGACCCTCCCCTGCTAGGCCAGCTGGCCCTCCTTTCCTTCTTCAGATCCTGGCTGTAGCTTTGACCCTTCCATCTTCTGCAACCCCTGAGGTGAGGATCATAATATCATGAGCTTTTGTCAACTGTTATGTCCAGACCCCGTGTGTGACGTGTGTCATAGAATAGCTGCTGTGGTCGAGGAAGGGCTGTTCTGGCAGTCCCTGGAAGATGTGCTCCCCCTGTGTCACTTTGGGGTTCTACAGTTTCCTGACAAAGTCATCAGGCACTTCGTCCTCTGCCCCCCTTAGCAAGCCCCCTAGGAAAACTAATACCACCTCTTCTGCCTGAGCTGTGTCCACCTCCACCCTCCATTCTCTGACCTGCTGACCCCTCACCTGAGTGACTTTCACCCTCACCACACAGTGACTCTGCCACCTGAGCCTGTTCCGCCCTTGATTCCAAATTCCCAGGGGACCACGTCCCACCCCAGCCACTTGCCTTTCCCCCTTTCCCACAATATCACACTCAAAGAGCAGATCCTCTTTTCCAACCAGAGGCCAACCAGATGCTGAGTCTGTCAGGGAGTAATTCAGGGGGCTCAGGTGTGGGCCTCGTTCAAAACAACTGGCAAATGTCCTGACAGTATAATCGAAAAAATTTGAGAATGAGCAAAGCTAAAAAGACATGAATATGTATATTTCACTCAAAAACGACCAGTTCTTCGGCATTATTTTAAGAAAATAGTTGGTTAGTGAAAGAATATGAGGCCATAAAACAGTGATGTTTCACGTTCTATTAAAACTTTCTACCATGATGGAAATGATCTGTATTTGCACCATCCGATATGTAGTCACTAGCCACCTATGGTTATTCAGCACTTGAAATGTGTCTAATGAAGCTGAAGACTTACATTTTAAATTTTATTTAATTTTAATAAACTTCTGTTGAACTTGAACTATGTTGGTATATGTAGATAATGGCTACCATTTGGGGCAGAAAAATTGTAGAAATGCAAACTATCCATGCAGTGCAGGAAAAAAATACTTGGATATCTTTCTGACAACAGTTGCAAATCCTTAATAATTTTAAAGCAGGAAGGTGGCATGGCAGAATTTGCATGTTAGACAAATTACATTGGGTAGAGCTTAGCTGGATTTGAGGGGACAGTCATGAGTCAGAGAGTCTTATAAAGCTGTTGTTATTATTCATAGAAAGGAACAGAAATGGGGACATTTGGGTTGATCTGAAAAACTGTTAGGGATTAAAGGGCACAGTGAGAAAACAAATGGATACATTTAGGATTATGGTTAGATGACCGGCCGTGTACTAAGTGCGCTAATGACGCAAGATAACAAGGTAATAGTGGTAAGATGAGAAAAAGAAATTGACTGGTGTGCTCCCACCTAATGGGCACCATGGAAGGGTATATGGCACATCTCTGGAGTGCAGAACACAGCTACATGTGGGTCTCTGCCTAACAAATTCAAACATCATAACCTAGTTGTTTGTACCCTCACATTAACCTGAAATTTAAAAAGAAAGAAAGAAAGAAAGAAAGAAATTAATTTACAGCAGCGACTGTGCCAGAATGACTAGAGGTTCTAAAGCTGATCGTCAGAGTTCTTCCCAAAACAGTACATGCCTGCTCAGGCAGATCATGGCTGTCTGGCATTTGCTGTTTACTCCTGTCCAGCGTCTCTGCCTTCTTCCATTCAGAATATTATTTTACGCAAGAGTGATGTCACTCTCTGATTTCACAGAAAATGCTCTGAAAATAAAACCCAACACAGACAGAAATTGGGCTGAGAGAGAGTTCTAATGACATTTTCTTATTGGTTCCTGGATCTAGCACTGCCTAAAATCAGCGTCTGGAATTTTAAGTTATATAACTCCATAAATTTACTTTCTGTTGTTGTTGCTGGATAGTTTGAGTTGTGTTTGGGAAAGTCATGAATGGAAGAATCCTGTCTAAATCACAAACTAGAATCAGTTGATGTTGACTGATATTTGGGCTCCCACCCCTCCCACCCCTCCCCGTGCTCCCCACCCCCAGGCCAACAAGGCAGGAAGTGACACTCAAGACAGGAAGGGTCTTTGTTTTCCCCTGTTTCTGCTTGGAGTAAGACCTTTTGTGAGAAAGCAGAGATAAAATTATTGATGTCCAGGATTGGGGGGCAATATCAAAACTTTCGAGCATGTCTGTCTCACCAGGAATTCTGCAGTCTTTCCCAAAGTGCTCACTAATCCAGACATTTGCATTTGGCAGCAGGGCAATTCTCCATCGCAACAAAGTTCAAGTTTCTCTGCCACACTTAAAAGGAGAGTGACTAAACTGAAATCTCTTCTTTCTTCTTCTACTTCTAAAAAGACTCAGAGGGTCACAGGGAGACTCTTTCAAATAGAAAGGTGAGCTATGAACAAGTAGAGCCTTTAAACAACAGTACTGACATTGACTTAATATCAAAAGCATTCTACTTAGGGTTTTGAAATTAACAATTCTCAAAAGCCATTAAATGGCTAACTAAATATTTAACATATGGTGATACTTTAAAAGTATAGCATGGCTCAAAATGTAGTATATGGAGCCCTGTTTTCTAGATTCACAGTGGAGACCCAACACTTACTGTGTGTGACTTTGGGCAAGTTACTTAAACAAGTTTGTGACCTGTATGTTAAATCAGTCAATATAGGCAGATGGCTTTGAATAGCATCTGGACAAACAGAAAATGCTCAACAACACTAGTTCTTATATTAGTTTATATTACTGAATCATATCAACTAAAGAGGAGTTTTTAATAACCATTCAAATTAGAACCCCATGGATACTTGTATTTGACTACTTTGGGAGAAAACGGGTAAGAGCAAATCATCTCCATTTAAATGACCCAGTATAGGATTTATCGAGTTAAAAATAAGGGAGCTTATTTCAAAAAAGAAGCTAACATTTAAAAATCCCACCATTTACATAGTACTTAATTTTTTACAAATCCCTGGATGAGCTGTGGTTATCATACGACTAATGAAATAGAAAGAACTACAGCATTCTATTAGAATACACTGGTACCTAACAGGTGGACAAAAGAAGACCTTGTACCTTTGGTCATCAACTCTCAGCTGGTTTAGCTTTCTTTTTCTTGTTTTTTCCTTTTTTGTCAAGAACCATTACTATCTGATGATCTATGTGTTGAAGACTTGCTGATGATCTCAGAGAAACTTGCTTGCCGGCTTACGTCCGGCTTCAATTGACTGAGGTTTCCATTATAGGAGTCACTGCTGAGCTGTGTTTTCGTGATGAATTGCACACAATCGCAGTGTTTGTACGAATGCCAGAGAACGAATGGGACCCAGATACAGCCTCTTAGGCCAGACTTTGCTCCTTCTTCCTGGGCAAGGAGTGGGCTTACACGGGAAAAAACAAAGGAAACATCTGCCTTCCGTAGCTGCCTTTGATATTTATTTTATAGTTGACACATTTCAAATACAATCAGAGATTAAAATGCTAGCTAGTGCCCCCTCTTTGCAATTATTTGGCAAGTCCCAATGGTGTTCCCCATGGTGTCTTATTCACATATTCCATACTGAAAATGTCCATTCATTGCATCCCTTGAAAGGAGTTTATTATAACATTGAATCTCATTGTATCTAAGAAACTGGGCTCAAGCAGCTCAAAACCTGGTTCCTCCAGCTTGCTGAGGACAATGGGCAGGATATTTAATCTCCCTGGGCCGTAGCTAGCTCATTTGTAACTTGGATCATAATTACAATACCAACTTCATAGAGTGGCTATTGAATAAATGAGGGAATGCACATGGGATTTTTGGCATATAGCAAGGGCTCAGTAAACGGAAGGTAGTACTAATGATAATCACAAGAATAAATCAGAAACACAATTTTCTATAATTATTAAATATTTCAATTTGGCAGGAGTTTTTACGAAATTCATTTCTTAATGGAATGGATCAAAGTTTACCATTTTTCTTATCACATTTCAGATAAAGAGTGACACAAAATTGGTAAGAAAAAGAAAAAAAGCAAATCAAAACTCAAAACCCCAAGAAACAAAATGCTCACTTTGCTAATTTTTTCCCAGTGTTTTCTTATAACAAATTTTAAAATTCAGCAGAGTTGAATTGGACGGTGAACATTATACAGCCACTAATGATCTGTCTGCTTTTAAAGTGTTTTAACATGTTGTGGAATTGGAAAATTCATTCTATTTCAAGAAGAGCTGAGACTTGCAAGTTAGAAAAGTCAGTAGTAAACTTTTCTGGGCTAGTCCAGGCTGAAGAGTGTGGTGGCAAAAGCAAGCATGTCGGTGTCCGTAAATGTGAGGAAAGGCTTTCTGTGTTGAACCAAACTTAGATCCCTCCAGGGCTTTGCCTGAGACCAGCATCAGAAGGGAAACTTGCAGGTGTCATGGCATGGAGACCAGTGAGGGTCACTTGTATTTACTCTAGGATAACTACTGATTGCTATCTGGGGGAAAATATAATTAAATGACAGATGGCAAATTGCAATCACTTTAAAGAGTGGAGAAAGGTAGTGAGTCCTATTTTTTTTTTAGTGTGGTTCTCAGCCTGGGTACTGCCACTACTTACTCCAAGGGGACATGCTA
Organism: Otolemur garnettii; assembly: GCF_000181295.1. Classification (NCBI taxonomy): domain Eukaryota; kingdom Metazoa; phylum Chordata; class Mammalia; order Primates; family Galagidae; genus Otolemur; species Otolemur garnettii. The sequence goes on from NW_003852410.1 coordinate 10,185,711, forward strand.
CTTAGCCTTTTTTATTCTGTTCCAATTGTACCTCTGTCCCTTCCTATTTTCTGAGATAGCTGACATATTCATATGTCTATATTGATACCTGGGTATTATTTATATCTGTGTCTATATAATATAATTTTATCTGCCGTCTATATGTATTTTATCTATACATACAGTAGGCGGGGCTTTTTAAAAAATTAAATACTAAAAAAGCTAAATATGACTAAAGGAGAAAATAAAGGAAGTGAAGAGATTGTATATAACAAAGTAGTTGCATTAACAAGTGTGGGCTCTTCTCCAAAAATGGGGTAAACTACAGCCAAATCCACACCAAGTTTCCAAAAATAACTAGTTTCTCACATGAAAAGCGTGGTACATTTTCCTAACATCACGCCTCCTTGTTCTGCTTCTCCTCTGTTTACCTTGAGAAGAGTCTACTTTTATTCTTCTGACGGGGGTCTAAATTATCTACGGAGTCTTACAAAGGCGTTCATGAATTTACTCCATTGGCCTTACGTTGGGAGCCCTGTACAAGCCGTTCGGTCAGGTTTCAGAACCCTGATAGATCAGAGTCTCAGCCGTGTTTGTGTCAACATGGGGCAGTGCCTTGCTGAGTGCCGTCTGTTACTGATTAGTCCATGCCTTCCTGCACATTGAGAAAATGTCAGAGCTTGAATTAGAGCAATGAACGAACTTTTATAAATTGTTGATAAACTTGGCAAGAATGGAAGTGAAATCGGGGATATGGGATACGTTAGCCCACACATATGGGAATCATACCATAAAGAAAACAGCAGTGTACAAATAGGGTGAAACTTTCTCTGAGGGGAGAAAGTATCATGGATGAGAAGAAGTCAGGGCGGCCAGTAAAGGGTAACAAGCAGCACTGATGAAAACATTGCAAAAAGTGGTCGAATTGTGTGTTGAAATCATTTGCTGACTGTGTGAAGCACAGCAAATCAAGTAAACACGGACAGAGAAACAGGAAAATCTTAACTGAAAATCTTGGCATGAGAAAGGGGTCTGCAAAAATGGCCCCAAAGGAGCTCAGTGATGAACAGAAGCAAAGAGCTCGCATAGCACTGGCTCCGAGGGAGTTTTTAGCCAGTAAACAAATGACTGCTTTGGAACCCTGCTTACCCACCTGATCTGGTCCTCAATGACTTTTATCTTTACCTTAAGATAAAGAAAATATTGAAAGGAGGGCATTTTGAAAGAGTTTCAAAATTGCTTAGAGGGGTGGGCTAGGTTCTGACATTGGTTCACAGCTTCCCAGGGGGAGTTGCTGAAAGGTAACTACAGTGAAATTCAACAATGAGGCATGCAGCACTTTCTCCAAGACGAGTTTATGAACTTAATTGTCAGACTTTGTGAAGGATGCCCATTTTGGGGACGTGACAGAAGATTATCTTTTCAGGAGCTGTCACTCATAGATGTTCTTCTAGATGCAGATATTCCATCTGGGTGAAAATTTGGCAGATTTCGAACACAAGCAAAGAACAAGTATTTAAAACAATAGTGAGTTTTATTTCGCCATTTATATAATTGATCTGATATCCTTTTGGCAGTCCTGTGACATTTCTCGTGCCTGTGAATGTTTCTGTAGGAGGCACCTGTGAGAAATGCTTTGGCAATAAGGGATTGGGGGAGGGATTTAACATCTTCTAACATCATTTAACATCTGGTCTCTCATTAAGGAGCACGAGAGAGAACACTGACATTATTACACAGCAGTCTCCACTCCGGTGGTGGATCACTTCTATAAACAGCCTCTGGGGCAGCTAGTGGATGCTGGTCCCACTAAGCCTGGCAGACAACTGCTGCTGAGATGCTTGGTCCCACTAATATTGACTGTGACTTCTAAGGTGCTTTGGCACCCGAGACCTGAACGAGACCTACCCTGAGAAAGCTGGCACAGTGGCCCACATCCAGTTGAGTAGGCCAGGGCTGGAGACCTAGCGTCTTGGCTCCGATGAGGTCCTGGGTCAGGGCTGGAGACACCGTCGCGGGCTCTGACATGTTTCTCTTGGTAGTTGATGGTAAGTGGCCCATCAGATTCTGTGCATTCACAACAACTTATTTGTTTCTTCACTGACAACTTCAAAAGAATGCATGTTAGCTCAGCTGTGTGTGCAGGACTCTTAGTTGAGTGTGGAATTCTTGGCACAATTAGGAATTTTGTAATAATTGATGTGGCATCTGAAGTTCTCTGTCTTAATTCTTCTTGGCATATGACAGTAGTTTTCTCTTTTCATTTCCCAAATCTTTCTCTCCACTGCCAACACAGGGTTAGTACAGTCCCAAGACATGCTTGTGGAGTGGATAAATGTGTGACTATAGCATAAGAAACTTTGAAAGTAGTTTAGTAGAAGCTTATTTTATTACATAAGGAAATGAAGCTATCTGTTCAATTCAGAAAAGATATTTGAGGTGACTCATCTTTCTTCATCACTTTTATCATCTTCCTCTTTTTCTTTTCTTTTTTTTTCAACATTTTTCTGTCATGTAATAAATACAACTAGAGCTTGGTATGCAGTTTGATGGTTTTGTAGACCTCAGCCTCCTTGGACTTCAGTTGCAGTCCAAGCTCTGTCTACATTTGCTGTAACTGTGCATAAACCTATAACTGTTCTTCACTGAAGGGTATTTCTTACTCTCCAAGATCCCAAAAGCACTACCGTGATCTTATGCCCTTGAGTTTCTCGCAGTGCCCCACTGTGTTAACAGTCTCATCTCTACTGCGGTTCTGAAAACACAGAAACAATAGCTGGCTGTCTTCCTGAGACAGATGACGGGATCGGGGGAGCAGTAGCCACTTTGCATCCAAAACGTGAGAAACCTGTAATAGTCCAATTGGTCCTTTCTTTTGACCTTAATTCGCATCGATTTTTCCCTTGCTTTTACAAATACCTGAAAGGACTTTGAGTTGCCTTCAAGATAAGGAGCATGATCTGGACATGAAGGTTTCTCTTTTTCCTTTTTTTATCTTTGATCTTTTTATCTGAGCCTCCGTTGAATATCCTGACTTACAATCGAGTGGATTGGAGGGGAGGACCTCTGTGTTCTGCATTGCAAAGTCACCCACATGATGGGAACAGGCCCCTGCTGCAGGGGGTTAATAGAGGAACAGAGAGACAGGTGAGCCTTTTCTATCCTTGTGTGGCCTCATGTCAGATAAACTTCAGGATGCCACAGCTCTTAGGCCGAGATAAGAAGCAGAATGGAAAAGTAAAAATGTAGTCAGATTAGACGAGCGGAGCTACCTGTGTGTATTACATAATCTCTCCCCTCCCCATTTTATTGGGGTTGGAGGGATAGCACTACATACAGTCTGATATCTGGCTATTTAATATGTGCTAAGGGAATGTCTCATATTATTATTATTATCATAATTCTTAGGTTTCAAGGTACAGAAGACTTCATCTGAATTGGCTTAAACATGAAAGTGAATGTGTGGCTAGAATGTCCAGAGGCAGGTCGAGCTTTAGACAGAGGTTGGCAGAGAGGTCCCAGACGTGTCTTTGGGTTACAACATTTTTGTCTCCATTTCTTAATCTGATTTGAACGTTTTTCTCACTGGGTTGCCAAATAGTTGTCAGAAGCTTGCTATCTTATGCACTTACAGGTTCAGATTCTGAAAATAATTTCTAAGATTTTTGTCCATGATTAGCTTAGATCATGCAGCTTAGATCATGCAGTCACCACAGCCCAGAGAATGGTCTGCCCAGGGGGCTGTGGAGCTTCCTGGGCTCCCTCCTGGAGATTTAGACCCCAACAAGCTGGTATGGGTCAAAATGATGTGAGATAAAATGTTGATGAAATATTTGATAAAATGTTAGAGAGTGAAAAGGTAGAGAAGTTAGAGATAAGTTTGGAAAGGTTATTTAAGCCTGGATTATATAGGTCTAGGCCGCTCCGGATAAAGGGTATTTAATTTTCCTCTGTCGGCAGGAAGGGCTCACTAAAGCTTTTGAAGAACAGAATTACAAACTTTATAGATCTCAGTAAGTCTAATCTAAAAACAGAATATAATAGGGTAGAGGAGGAGAAAAATCAGATAAGAAAGAAGAAACCAGAAAAGAAATAATGAGGGCCGGAGAGGATGATTCCTAGTATCTTTTTCACAGCTACTTATCTATCCTGGAAACAGCATCTGATAAAAAGTGAGAGGTTGGAGGGTAAGAAGTTGTAGCTAGAACCACTGCCACCTATATTTGTGTTAGAACAGATCTGAATTTAATTAATTAGGAGACAGCCTGGCAGTGAGACTGTTTTGGGGAAATAATCCTTATGCACTATTTGGGTCAAGGTCAATGGTTCTTAGCATTGGTACCTTAAAAATTAATTCAGTGAAACTTTGAGAAAATAGTCTGAGGTGGGGCTCCGGGTGGTGTATTTTAAAGTGTGATACCCAAGTAAACCTAATATGTAGCAAGGATTGAGAGTCACTGATCTAGAGGAAAGAACATTTAACTTATATTTCAGTTGTAGACCAAGCTTTGTCTAAATTTGTTATGACCATTCTGGGACATTTAACTTTAGTTTCCTCATTGATCAAAAGTAATATGTACAGACGTGCTATGAAAAGCAACTTCTTGACAATCTAGTGAGGATAAAATACTAATTTTAGAATCAGAATTGCATGGGTTGAATCCAGGTCCCTCCACTTAGTAGTTGTGAGATCTTAGATAAGTTACTCGACCTTTCTGAATCTCACAGAAATATTAAGGAACTTGTCCAAGGTTGTGCAGCATGTGAAAGGTGGAAGTGAAACTTGAACTTGGGTCTGTCAAATAACGTCTCTGTGCTCAACTTTCTTTAGCCAAGGAGAAATTAACGTGGACTCTAATGGCCAGAACAGTTAGGTCAGTGATTTTATACCCAAGCCTCAGTCTGCTCATTTGCACAGTGGTGTAGTTTTGTTACATGATGTCTTCCTAATTTAGGGCAGCAGTGGCAAGCATTTATTGAGTGCTCAGTGTGTGCCAGGCACTCTGTAAAGTGGGCAGTGCATGAACTTGTGTTATTAACATCTGTATCTTCAACATAGGAAACAGTGGTCATGGAACTTGTCCAAGATCACACAGCAAGTAAGTGCAGGTTCTAAACTTGGATGATCTGTGTCAGGAACTCTCACTTTAAATGCTGCTGAAACTATATTTGTAAGGAATCTGCTACCATTTATGTGCTGGATCAACTCAAGTCTATTTGAGCTAGAAAATGGCACTAACAGAGCGTGTGTTTGAAGTGAAACGCTACTGTAGGCCACAAGTGTCTTAAGTCAGAAGGTTGTCACATCAGGCTACTGACATGACAGAAATTCAGATCATTTTATAAAGCAACCTGTTTTCTCTTCCTGGAAGGGCACTTCTCATGCTACTTGTTCTAAGGGGCAGTGGGATCGCAGGGCATACCGACGTTGACAGGAATGTGTAAAGGACAGTGAATCTGCCTCTTTGGCACACACATCACAGGAAAAGCTAGTGGGCAATAGCAACATCAAAAAAAATTTTTTACTTAATTTTTATTAAATCGTAACTGTGCACATTTATGGGGTAGAATGTGATGTTTGATATATAATGTGGAATGCTTAAATCAAGCTGATTAACATAACCATCACCTTGTTTACTTGTATTTATGGTGGGACATTTATAAGACACTCTTAGATGTTTTGAAATGTACCCTTGCGTTGTGGACATCAGGTGAGATCACGCCAAACACCCTCCCTCCACTCGCCCTGTGCCCTTCCTGCTCTTCCCTCCTCTTCCTCTCCCCTCTTTCTTTCTGGACCATCTCTGTATTTTATCATTCACATAAATGTGTAAGTGCTTATATATTGGTTTCATAATAGTATTTAATACACTGGATCCCTTTTTCCCCCATTCTTGAGATACTTTACTAAGAAGAATATGTTCCAGCTCCATCCAGGTAAACATCAAAGACGTGAAGTCTCCCTCTTTTAATGGCTGCATAGTATTCCACACGTATACCACAATTGTTAGAACATATAACAACACAATGAAGCCAGATGGGATTAGTGAGTGGGCAGTAAATCTGATAGAACTTGAACGAGGCTAATTTGGACTTAGTATTATTTATAATTTGCCTACATAGAATAAAGATTCTTCTGATAGATTATAGTGATCACGAATGAAGCCAGTTCTCCTCCTTTTTATAAAAGGGACAACCAGAACACTATATGAGGCGATTTTTGTAGCTTTTCTGTTAGGGTCAAGAGAAAGCAAATGGAATGAGACAAGAATGGAAAGAATTAAATGCTTCATGTTTAGGCTGAATGGCAGCAAATTCTCTATGGCTGGAATGATCCCTTTGGTTGTATGCAGAGATGGTTTCACTGGTTTTCTTTTGGGGCAGAGACAGAGCATCTTAAAGATCTTACGTGAATTACCTTCCTTCTTAACTCAATTCAGGAAATCTGGGTCATTAAATTGAGTGAGAGGTCTGAGACAGGTGTTCCACGAGATATCCCAAAGTCAGAGCAGGGAATTCTACTTCATATTCTTCTAAGAACAAAGTGTTCTGTATTAGGAAAGTGCTCAAGATCAAGATATGAATAGCTTAACAAGAATAGATTTGGAACTAACTCATTATATTTCTGTAGTTTAACAACACATTAACACGTCCTGCTAAGCGACAGGCATCTTCTCAGACTCTCATTATTTAGTGACACAGAAAAACTCCGCAGATACATTAAAATTATAATCGTTTTCCCGACTTCCATCAGTTGATGAAAGTGGAAGAGAGAAATACACATAAATACATGTACAGTCATATACACATATATGACGATTGTGAATCATACAAGAAGGGGGGAAATGCGTTAAATTAGAAATTGTTCTTTCTAAGTAAAAGAGAAAGTCATATTGATACATATTTAGACAAGCCAGAGGTGTCCTAGTCATCCGTAGGGTCAATTGTACTTTTTCATAACAACTTATGGGTAAAAATTTTGTAATTATGTTAAGCAGAAGCAGCTCATAAGGAATTAAATATCCAACTCAGTGTTCATTTGAATATTCATAATAAGGAACTTAGCAGGAGAAAAGTCCCGAAGTTCATATCTTAATTTCTTAACAAGGATGAAACACTGTAGGTGATATTAACAAACATTTAACGGGGGCAGTTATACAAAGTATAAGTCAATAAGAGAAAATTTTACATACTTCCTCCGATTCCTTCCTGCTGTTGGTGGAAGCCAAGTGCACCTCTACTGAGCAGACTTTATAGCATTTCTACTCTAATTAGACTCTATCAATTTCCTCCCACAGTGAAATGACCTTGAAGCATAGAAAGTTCTTTCATTGCTCGCTTAAAAAATGCTTTCTTAGGAGATTTCAAGCTCCTCTTTAGTTCTCAGACCTAACGTCGTTCCAGCAAGAGCATTCTTCAGAAACTCTTTGGAAAAAGAACCATAAATAAACATGTCTTACCTTCACCTCTTAAAAAATTAGAATTTCTGGAAAAAAAATGTCACGTTTTTGATCTGAACACAGGAAATTTTTGAGTGGGAGCCAGAGGATAGTCATTATTTTATCTGTTCTGATTGACCTAAATTCTCTCAAAACTGATAATCACACATAGAAGTCAGACGTATTATAAAATGTTACTTTGAAATGCAATCTGCATTTAAAAACATGATTGAGACAGTCTGACCTTAAACAGTAAATCTTAAGAACGGTGATCCATTTATTACAGATTCTTTGTGGGTAATTTTAATCCAAGGGAGAATACATTTTATTTATTCAGAAATATAGCACCATGCTTTGTTGCTACAGAGACATAACTTTAAAATTCTATGAAGCTGTAAGCGCCAAATGTCCACTTATCTTCAAAAGAAATCCAAAATAGATTTTTTTTCAGGGAAGAAAATCTAAGCAAACACCCTAAATTCTAATTTTTCTTTTTGAAAAACATAGTTTTTTTTCTGTTTCTTTGTAAGGCAAAAAATAAGACTGAAAATCTATTGGATTTATTTATACAAAGCATACAATTATTTATTGACATTTCAGAACAGGATTGGTTGGAAAGCACACACCGAATTGATTTTATATGATAATATATGGATCTAAGAAATTATTCTTTCAAGAAGGAATGTCTTGTTCCTTGCCTTTGTAGAAGGGACAATAACATTCTGTTTCTTCCCTGGCTGCAGGCAACAGTGAGAATCTTGCTTTTGCTGGAACAAATCATTGAGATAGAGTTCTTAGCGCAGTTTGAACTTGGACCCTCAACTTAAGGCAAGTTTCCCTGCTGTGGGGACCCCTGTGATCTGGGGATTCCTGAAAGTGTTGCCGTAATTAGTACCAACAGGAGGTGAAAGGACCCTTTATACTTAGAGGAGGAAGGGATAATCACCCACCATATCCTGAATTTGGGTAGAGTTTGGAAGATATGGAAAAAATATATCAGTGATGTAAGTAATTTAAATTCAAAGATTAATTTAATTTGGGGTATTCCTTAAAAATTAGATGAGGGGTAAGATCTGGGTCCTACACCCACGGAACATAGCCCTGGTTCCACCCAACCCAGAAGGGCAGGGAGATGGTGTCATCATTAGGGTTGGTGGGAGACACGGCTGCTCCTCTCAGATCACTGATGTGGTGGATGGAGTCAGGAGAAGTTGAACACTGGCAGCCAACACACACACATACTCACACGCACACGCACATGCATGCACTCACGGGCGCATGCATACAAACACACACACACACACACACACACACAGCCATTATCTGCAGAGTCCTTTGTTTTAGACCGAAACAGACCAAACAAGAGAAAAGCCTCTTTCCCTCGTTCAGAGGCACAGCCTTCATGTTAGTGGACAGTGTCGTCAGCAGAGGATGCTCCGTGCTTTTAAACAATATTTTCGGTTCTAAGAAGGTAAGCATACTCTCTACGTCCTTTACCATCTTTTTGGGAAAACAGCATATGAGAATTACTAGGACCTTTGAAAAGAATTTGACTTAGCTTTTTCCTGGCTTATGTGAAAAACTTTTGAGCTACAAAATATTAGTAATACTTTCGCAACAAAATAACTGTTTCTGTCATCAAACAGTTTCATTGAATCATGAGATAAAATTAAAAGGGAATTTTAAAGTATGAATTCAACTGATTTTTCATTTTCTGCTGACTTGCTAGTCTTAATTGGGCTTATCCAAGGTAGTGCCTATTAAACTATAACATACGTAAGAATCACTTGAGGATTTTGTTTAAAATGAACATTTTGATTCTGTAGTATGGGGTAAGTCCTGATTGTGTGTTTATAACAAGTAGCCAGGGATGCTGATGAAACCAGTCTGGGGGCTACATTCAGAGCTGTAAGATGAGATGAGTTAAACCTCATTTCCCCTAAAAATTTGACCACAAAAATCCATGCTGATATTCTGGTGAACACCAATGTTCCCTAGTACAAAATCTGGGAAATATTCACAAATCTAATTTTCCAGTTAAAGCAGACATCTAGAAATTTTTTTAACACCATTTCCAAGGCAATTTCAAGTGTTGCTCTAATTCTTGCATTAGAGAATAGTTTAATTCCCAATTAGCAGCATCAGAATGAATGAGGTGTTCCATATAATTAACTAAGGCCAGGTCAATGGGAAAGTAGGTATTTTCTTTTCTATCAACTCAGAAAGAGTTAAACTCTGTGGCGGGCTCATTCTTTTCTCTGAGAGAAAATAAATAACCAGTATTCCTCAGGGCAGAAACTAAACTCTAACAAGGAGACAGAAAGGACACACTCGTACTTTCTCATCTGTGTAGGCCTTCTGATTGATCCCTGGGGACTTTGCTTCATCTGGGCAACTCTAATTGGCCTCACTTGGAAATTCTTTTCTCCTTACCTGGAAGGGAAGTCAGATCTTAAAAGAAAAAGAATTAAATAAAAGAGAAAGAAAAGAAGAAAGAGAGAATGAATGAGGGAACGAATGAGGAATAAGGGTAATTTTCTTTAGGGGATATGTACTGCTTTCTTATTCCCTGTGATTATCAAAAGATACAAAGATAGCCAACTTCTTACAGAAAGACTCAGGTGGGATAAAATAAAGGTGTGGGAAGCGGTAATATGTTTGGCCTTCTTAGAGGATAGGGACTCTGTTTTGTTATTTTATTGTTTTAGTAACTACATTAAAGATGTTTTTCAAAGAAGTCCTCTGCTGTATTTTTTTTTTTTTAATCAAGTAGAGCAGGCATGACAGGTCTCCTTAGGTTCTCAACTGAAATCAGCATGCCACACTGACTTTCGTTTTGTTGTTTTAACTCCAAAAGGGCCAGAAAGAAAACATGAGCATCAGAGATGATCAGGTTGTCACAGTTAGGATATGTCAGGATGCTCAGTACATTTCTTGAGTAATACAAATAAATGTAGTTATTCATAAAAAATATTTCTGTCTAAAGCAGTGTTTTTCAACCTTGGCTGTAGAGTGTGAATTATTTGGGGGGCACTTTTGAAATCCCTGATGCTCAGGACACACCCAACACTTATGAAATTAGACCCCAGGCCTGGGTGCTTTTTACAGCTTCCCCAGATATTCCAATGTGCAGTCAAGGATTCCCACTGGTAAAGGAAGGTGAGTTTGTACCAACAATTAGTTCACATGCGTGCACATAAAGATAGTGTTAAGTGCCCTGCTAAGCAATGCACACGAATGACTTTATTTAACCACTTAAAAGAAGCCTATAAAATAATTATTATTTTATTATTTATAATAAAATAAGTATTAATAGTAATAATAAGTAATAAGTAATAATAAGAAAATAAGTATTATTTTCTCTGTTTCAGAGGTTACAAAGCAGAGGCTGAAAAAAGTTAAAGAATTTATCTAAGTTTACGAATGTCGTGAGCTAGAGAAAGAACCTGGGTCTTGTCTCTCAGACTCTATAATTCATGGGGCCATTAATTTCAACAATCTAAAGGATGATGTAGGATGATCCCCTTGACCCCCTTTGGTGCTTCCCTAATTAAGCGTGATTCCTCTGACTTCACCTTTCAACTTTTATGACTATGCATTTTGATCCTGATTCCACGAAATCTTAATTTTTCCTGAAATGTGTCTTACAAAAATCCCTCAAAGAACACTACAAAAGTTACCAATACCTAGAGATTCTGGATGAAAAATTCAGTCTGCTCAATGGTTATTTCAATACTTACATTGTCCTGAGTTCGTCTGATCTTAAAGTTCTTTCACATCAGTGATGATTTTTACATCTTTTTCCCCCAGCACTACCCATTAAAAATTTCCTTTAGATTTTTCTAGAAATAGGGATGAAAATATAAACTTTTATTGCACAAAGCAATTTCTTTAGCCTAATGAAGAAATGAGAGGAATTCTAAGAGATTGGAATGAGACAACAAAATAACAGACCCATTGCTAATTGTTCACTCGGAAAAGGCAGAGACCCAGAGAAGAATATCATTGCTGGTCCTGAAATGTTAATGCATTAGAAATCCCTTGAAATTTCTGGTGTCTGTGCAATTTCTGTGCAGTTTTTGTGAATCTCATACCATTTCGCTAGGCTGTTAAAATGTAAATGGCTTCTTCCGAAAACCTAAGCCATAGCTTTTGGCTGTGTACCCTAGCTTAGTCTTCCAATGTTCTGTGTTGATTTTAAAATACATCTTTCTAATTAATTTGGCCTGTAAGGCGGTTAACTGACTCCTACTGTAAAACTCACAACAAATCTCTGCCATCCAACTATCTAAACAATTTTAAGAAAGGTATTCCAGGAGTGAACACACTTAGCTGGCGATTGTTATTCCCGTTGTCTAACTAGTGTTAGCATTACCTCAGCTTTAGGGCAACAGCAGCAGTCTGCATGACTGCTAATTGCCTGATTTTAATTTATGCACCTGTTTACTCACCAACGCCATCGCCATGGAGGGGGGAAGAATGGTCTAGTGAATGGAAATGGGCCAGCAGTAATCTTTTCCTCTTGGCTAACTCGACTGTTTTTCTTTCCTGCTGTTGCTACTTTCTTCCTCCTCCTGGGTTCCAACCATCCTACTTAGCAGGCATTTATTTAGGGTTTGGCCCTTCCAGGGATTTAGCTTTAGCCAGAGGGCTCAATTGCGGGAAATAATGGCTGAGATACAAATCAACGCTGTTTTAAAGTTACTTACAACACAACCCCAAGTATGCTGCTGGTTGCAATATGCTAACTTTGAGAGTAGGCATTCCTTGCCACTATATGACATGCTTTCTGGTCTAAGTATCTATTGAATGTTCCCAAATTTTTTATTTCCTAGGAATGACCAATGGTTGTTGAGAGGAGAGAAAGGGAGCAGAAAAATCCCATGTTTAAGGTATGGCTGAATAACTGAAACCCTGGAAAAGTTCCTAAGGATAAAAGAAGCACAATGTTTCTGAGAGTGTAACAGGGATTTTGAAATTCTTCATATGTTTCAGGTCTCATGGTCCTGGAGCCAAGGTAACCAGCCACCTGCTGACAACTTGAACTTGCATGGGGCTGGCTATATAACTGTGTGACCCAGGCCCAACCAGGCCCTGCACGGGGTGTAATGACCTGTAATGGCTGTCTTGATATTCTTAATAATTTTTGAACAAGGAACTCCACATTTTCATTTTTCACTGGGTTCCACAAATCGCATTGCTGAATATAAAGTGTGGTAACCACGTAAATCACAAATATGCCAGCAGCTGGTTTAGGTTTCCATGCTGCCAGTTCTTACACAGCTAATGAGGTAGAGTGTACCTCCAGGGCTTCTGCCAAGCCGGATGGTGATGTGGTTGGGTGCAGCACCCCAAATGTGTCAATCTTGAAGTCATAGTCAACACTTTGAAACAGAATAATGGGAAACGGTGTATTGTTTGCTGAGAACAGTCAGGTTTGGCAACTAACCCTTTAGTTGTTATATGTGTAAGAGAGGGAGGATGAGAGAGAGAGTCTCTCTCCTCTGCCACAAAGTAAAACACATAAATATTTAAAGGATATTGAAGAGGTCCCCACTTTTTAGTCCGTTAGGCACCCCCAAATGGGTTTAGGTCTGCCTATGTTTGTGTCGTTTCTGAATTATTCTTCAGTGGGAAATCTGTCTTCCAAATATGGTTTTTGCTGGCAAACAATTCTAGACGTAAAAACATTATAACAGCTACAACAAAAGTACCTTGAAGTCTCAAAAGTAAGGCTCAGAGAGCAAACTTTGGTTCCTAGACATTTCAGCAAAGAAGGGCTACGGCTGAGATATTATTGGACTGTGTCCTGCTCAATCAAGTGTTCATCACTAAGTAAGTAAGTAACTCCGTAGGCAGGATTGAGTACATCACTGAGTAACTCCATACCTGGAGAAGACGGGGAGAAAAGTGAAGAAATTATGAAGAAGGAAAACACTATGACAGATAAATAAAACATAATGAAGAAATACAAGCCCCAAAGAAAGGAGTTATTGTGAAGGAGAAAAGAATATCTACAAAGAAGGCCAAATAAAAATTATGGTAAAGATAGAAAGGAAAAGAAATTTTGCAAAGAGTCACGGAGAAGAAAAACTTTACAAATAAACACAGAAGAAAACACAATGAAAGTCAAAATTCTGAAGGAAAAACTTTGAAATCATAAATGTTAAATAACTGAAAGGAACGGAAAGAACATAATTGTGTGGAAAGAAAAATAACAAAAAGCAAAACAAGAAACAGACATGCAAAAGAATCTGTGAAAAAGAGAAGTGGGAAAAATCAGTTTAAAAATGAAAAGAAGATTTTATGAAAGAAAAGGGAAATCAAGAACATAATCGTGAACAAATTTAAAGGAAGCTATGAATTAAAAATATTTCTACTCTGAGCATATGCAGCGGTTCTCAACCTGTGGGTCGCGACCCACAGGAACTGTATTAAAGGCTCGCGGCATTAGGAAGGTTGAGAACCCCTGAGATAGAGGACAAGGAAACTCTGTTCCTCCCACTATACTCCCACAACATAACCAGCACAATTCTTCTGACACCAGAGGGGTTGGGGTTTTCCCCATATACAATCAATTCTGCAGGGGACACCCGCTGGGTGTCTAGTCCAATCCTACACTACGTACCTGGAGAAGGAGCTGGATTTCTCCTTGTTGGTTAAGAGCTCAATCCACAAGTCTGCCCTGTAGTTTAGACACCCATCAAAGCAGCAGGCTGCGGCTGATGCTTCTGACTGAGCAGCTCAATTTTCCATGAATTTGCCAGAGCAGCTCTCAAAACTCAGGGAAACACTCGACTGATGTTTACCTGTCTATCAGAAAGGGGATTTTAAAGGCTACCAATGAACATTCAAATGGAAGACATTCATGGGGGGGGGGGTGTGGGAAGAGGTGCTGGGCTTCCATTTGCACTCAGGTGTCCTGACCTCCGGGCATCTCCACATGTTCAGCTAATCTGGAAGCTCCTCTGAATCCTGCCCTTTGGGGCTTTCACAGAGGCTTTATTATGTAGGCATGATTGATTAAATTGTTGGTCAGTAGTAGTCAACTTCACCTTCAGCCTCTCTTCCCTCTCGGAGGTTTGGGGGCTGAAAATCCCAACCCTCTAATCTTGCCTTGGTCTTTCAGGTGACCAATCCCTCCTCTTGAAGCTATTTAGAGGCTTCCTGCACCCTGTCACCTCATTTGCAAGCAGGAAACACTATTTTTGCTACAGAGATTATAGGGGTTTTAGGAGCTGTGTGTCAGGAAATGGAATGAAGAGTATATATACATATATATATATTTCATATTATCACATATAGAGGGGGGAAAGTTGGGAAGGAAATTAAATTTTGAAGAAAAGAAGACATTTTTGGAAGAAAATAAATTCACTGAAAAAAAAAAAAAAGGTTGCCCCACCAATCTAAAGTAAAACATCTGATACTACTTTCATATTGATTCCTGTGATTGTGGGGACACATAGGTAAGCAGCCTACTTATGCACCCGGAGCCTATTCGGTGTCAGAGGAGAGGGTTTCTCCTTAATTGGCTCTATAGGATTGAGCAAGTCGCTCATCCCTCCAAGTTCCCCAGGTACCTCCAGGGCCCACCAGTGACCCCTCTGGCTTCCCCAGTTCTTTTAGCCTTCCCAGTACCCCCCAGCTTTCTCTCTGGTTTTCCTAGAGCTTTCAGGCTCTGCTTTGGGGAAAACCCAGGGACAGTAGAGAAAAATTGCTCCCCCCAAAGGTGTGAAATGACCAAAGAATGACAGGCAAGTCCAGCTTGATGTGTTAGAAGACTTTATTTGTGGTTAAGTAGAAGGGTACTTGCTCCTGGGAGCACAGGGGTTTCTTCCCCAGAATGTTTCTTTTCTTTCTTTTTTAATTTTATTTGGGGTCAATATGAGGATATATACAATTAGGTTACATTATTTGGATTTGTAAGTAAAAATTCAAATTTCCAGTTGTAGCTGAGTCCTCCACCCTGGAGGTGTGCCATGTACCCCCATATTGCACCTGTGAACTTCCAAGCCCCCTCTCCCCTTCTTGAATACTATTCAGCCATAAAAAAGATGGAGACTTTGCATCTTTTATATTTGCCTGGACGGATGTGGAGAACATTCTCCTAAGTAAAAGTATCTCAAGAATGGAAAATAAGTGTCCTATGTACTCTGTGCTAGTCTGAAAATTGATGAACAACTGCAGACCCACTGAAGAAAAAAAACAAGAGATTTCTTGCAAGCAAAATACACAGATGCGCCCTCTGTAATGTTGCCTCTCAATGAACAGTGTGAAGTCTTTACATTGTATCTTTGCTTGTTCGCAGTGAAACAAATCACTCAGGTGCAGGACCATCATCATTAGACTCTCCAGCAACTCATGTTATGTTAATGATAATTACAATTTCCCACTCAGCAGGGACTTGAGTATTACAATTAGTTAAAGGGGCAACTAAAGCAAGCTCTAAAGCAGTCAGGGAGGGTCTGAGCTGGCTGTTTCAAGGCAAAAAGGTGCCGAGGCACCCAAGAAAAACCTGGGCACTACTCCTGGGCCCAGGGGGTCATCTTGGCACCTGCCTAATCCACTTGGTACCAATTTGCTGAGCACTGAGGTCTAGCACAACGCTGCTGCTATGTGGTGGGGAACGTGCACTTGCCCCTTAGCTCCTCAGCACCCTCCCCCAAAGATTCAATACTCCCACTGTGCTTTCAGAGCCCCCAGACTCATCAGTTTTTCCCCAAGGGCCCCCAGGCTCACTCAGCAGCCCGAGGTGCCCTCTAGCCTCACTCAGGTCTGCAGTGCCTCACAGGCTACCCGTCTCAAGTCTTACCCACTCAAAACCCACCTCCAAGAGCCACAAGCTTCCTTCAGTCTTTTCTGGGATCCCAGGCTTCCTCCAGATCCCCAGACCTCAGAATCTCTCACCCAGAAGTGCCCTAGGCTCCCTACCTGGGCAAAAGGCTTATATTCTTCCCAGGCGAAAAGCCCCAAGTAGGGCAATGGCTTTGTACAGTACAACGACTACTAGGGTCTTCCTGCTTTGTCCAGCAAATGCTGGATGAAGAGAAGGGCAGGAAGAAAGGCTTCCCCTTCCTGAGCACCTATCTGGACTGGAGATATGGGAAGAAAAAAGTGAAGCTCGTGCTGAGGCCTTAGTTCTCTCGGAGGCTCTGGGGCTCGACTCTGCCTGGACAGGTTGCGCCTTCCTCAATCTCCTGAAAACCACTCCCCTGAAATGATGCGTTAAGGAGTTGGGGCCGGGAGGGACGTGGGGCAGAACATCTTCAAATATCTGTTTTAAAACTTTGTCCATTTTTGCAGGTATTCTGTGCATTGCCTGTACAAATGCTAATACATTCAATGCAAATGTTTAAAGTACAGCTTTATTATCGCAGCCTAATTTTGCCATTTCTTCATTCTGAAACATCTACTGGGAACCTCGAAGCATGGAAAATAATGTCCATTCTCCACACCTCGTTGTCTTCACCAGCAAATTCTGATGCTAAGCTACCACCAATTCACCCTTAGAATGACAAGCACCTAGCCACTCACTTGTTTATTCTTCCTTTCCACAGTTACGTACTGTGAAGGCACACATGGTTGGCAGTGGTGACAGAGACAGGGAAGGGTGCTGGGGTCTTTAAACACATGACTGGTGGGGGGGATGTGCAATCACCATGCACTGTGTTAAGAGCAGTAAGGGATGCGCAGGGCTCCGTGCGGACACTTAGAGGGCAACGAGCCCAGATTTACAGCCCCATGTGTCACCAGAGAAAAAGGTGTAGAATATTGAAAGCCGAAGGCTGAATAGAGGCTCCCAGTGGAAGAGGGTGAGATGTCCCAGGAAAGCAAAAAGCTGCACTAGACACAGACCAGAGGAGGAATAGGATGCCTGCATTGTTCAGCGGAGCCGGACCTTGGATATTGCTTGTTAAGTTAGAAAAAAAATCAGCGTAGGGGTCTTGTATGTCAGTTTAAGGGGCCTTCAATTAATCAAGGGTAAGGGGTAGGATACCAAACACATTTCGTTTTAAGACAGGAATTAATAATACTCTCACCTCTTCAGGTCTCAGCTCTGGGCTTCGAATCCTAATTCTAAAGAGTTACAACTATAGAATAATACAGGGGGCTGTTTCACGCCATCGTTTACAAAGTTGTATTGCATGCCTTCTCCAAGACAGGGACCGGGAGATGGTGGTGATAACAAGGTGTTCAAAGCAGTCCTTTCTCGTGCTGTCAGGCTGTTGCGACGGAGGTAGCTTCTGGGCCTAGTTAAAATGGAAGAAAAATAAAGTTCTCTCAGCGTCTTGGTGCTGATTGCCCCAGCTGGCTGTCAGTAGCCAATTTCGCTATTCTGTATTGCACGGATCAATGGGAACCAGTGGACCCTGAGCCTTAGTTACTATAGCTCAGGATAAAGTGAAAGACAAATGATATTCCCTGCTGCCTTTTTCAGTCCGAAGAAAATTTCCAGTGCTGAGGAACAACTACATAAATGCTTCCTTTTGTGTTTGATTGTGGACAGCAGTGACCGAAGCTGTGAAATCAAGTCAGAGGGAAACAGGCAGACCCACTCTTGGGCCAACAAAACGCTCACCATGGGTGAAGATGACACAGCACTTTTATGAAATCTTTACATTGCACCCAATGGGGAAACTTTTACACTCCCTGAAGTGTTCTGTCCCATTTCCTTTTGATCTGAGTTTGGTAACTCAACAATGTACAAACGGTCCTGCTATCTTCAGAATTTTCTTGGGTCCTTCTCCTGGGGACACCAGGTAAAAGGCCCAGTGGATACACAGCAAAGTACTCCATACTCTGGATTTCTACTATGGTTGTATTAGTCACAAAAATGTGTCAATTTTAAGCTCTGCTTATTTATTATCATAAAAATAATTCCTGATATATACAGTATACTGATACATAAGATAATCTCAGAGCCTTAGATTTGAAAGAACTTTTTCAGGCTTTTAAAAGAGAGAAAAGGTACTGCGTGAATACGTAAATAGACTAGTAACTGAAATGTGAATACAAAAGGATTTTCAGATTTCAAGATTCTGATGATATTTTTATTAAGGTTTTGGTGCTAGCCCAAAGTGATTTGGATAGGTTTATAGGCACGTGTGTGCGTTCTGAGGCCAACTATCTGTCAAATTATAAAGTACTCAGTCTGTTTAAGTAGAGGGGACAGTGGGTAAATTACATGACAAGTTGAAGGGGAAATATATTTCATTTGAAAGAAAAAACACAGAGATCATTATCTTTACACTCGGGCCATGTAAATTTGAATTGCAAAAACAAATTATCCACAATTTGCTTTGCTTGAGTTATGAGGATATTGAGACTGAAAAAATTGGAGTGGATTTACTATAGTGAGGGAAATACATTTTCATCAGAATCTTACTGCTACATCTTGATTGTCTCTAGTGAGTAGATTTAATGTTGCATTGACAAAATATTTAAGTTCTCTGTTTCCAAAAATGCATTTTTCTATGTAATGTATGGATCATAATTTTCAAAGAAAAAATTTTAATAATAAATAATTCCAATGATTATAATAATAGCTGATATTGACCTCTATAAATTAGTGAATCACTTCAAGTCTACTATGTAATAATATTCTACTATATAATAACCAGGAACCTTAAACTCCTAGGCTTAAGAGATTCTCCTGCCTCAGCCTCCTGAGTAGCTAGGATTACAAATGTGTGCCAGCAAGCCCAGCTAGTTTTTCTATTTTTTTGTAGAGATGGGGTCTCACTCTAGTTCAGGCTACTCTTGATCTCCTGGCCTCAAGCAGGCCTCCTGACTTGGCCTCCTTGAATGCTAGGATTATTGGCATGAGCCACTGCACCCAGCCTAATAAGACTATTTGACATATATTGTGTATATTTCAACTATAAATGTATACATGCCCTGTTACTATTATTAAAATCAAGATATAGAAATCTTCCTCATCCCACACTGTTTTCTCATGCTACTTATTGGTCAATTGTGCCACCTACAGAATTAACCTATAACCTTAATTTTACTGTGTAGATGAATTTTGTCTGTTCTTGAAATTTCATCTGTACAGAAACGTAATGTATATACTAGTTTGTGTCTGGCTACATAATAGTTTTAAAAGTAATCCATGTTGTAAGGTTGAGAAATGTGTTCCTTTTATTCCTGAGTAGTGCTTCATTTTATGAATATGCTTCATTTGCTATATGTATGGAAAGTTGAGATCAAGCTCTGAGTCATTGCCAATGAGACTCCTATCAACAGTCTTGTACAAATCTTATGTGAATGTATGTGGTACCCATCTACAAGTAGAATTGCTGGATCATATGGTGTTGTGTATTTAACTAGATCAGCCACCGTGAAACCGTTTCCCAATGTGGTTTCCCATTTTACACTCCACCCTCCTCTCCTAAAAGGTCCAATTTTCCACATCCCATCCTCATCAACAGTGGCAGATGTTAGACTTTTTACTGTTCACCATTCTACTGGATAGGAAATGGTGTGTCATTCTGGTTTTAATTTGTGTTACCATTGTAACGAATAGTATCAAACATCATGTGAAGTGGTCATTAGATTTACATCATCTTCCAAGAAGTATCTATGCACAAGTGTTTTTCCCATTGTCTTCTTAAAAGTCATTTGTATCTAAGATAATATTCCTTTGTTAGCTACACTTTCTCTCAGTCTGGGACTTACGTGTTTCTAATTGTGACATGATTTGTTTTGGTGAAGACTGATTCATCGAACCTTTCTTGTATAGTTATTGTTAAAATAAATTTTTAAATAATATCTGCCTATGCTATAGTTATAAAGATATTCTTCCATGTTTTTTTCTAGATACTCTAAGGATTTAGTTTTCATGTTGAAGATAATGCTTGATCTAAAATTCATTTTTCTGTATGGGATGAGGTAAGATTCAAGGCCTGGGGCAACACAGTGCCTCCAGGTTCTGGGGAACATTGCAGTGCTCAGAAGTACAGTAAGGGGGGATCCCCGACTCCAGTTTCCAAAGGTATTTACTGAGATTCAAACAAGGAAGTCTAAGAGGGAAAGTTACAAGAAAAATGTTACAATATATGTGGAGGATGTGCTGGAAGAGCAGAGTGACTGTTCTCCTGCCTTGATGTGTGTGGCTTGGAAAACATGTGCTTTGGCCCCTGCTGTTCTCTGGTCTGACTGGCATTTCCATTTCTGCTGAGCTAAGTCATTAATTCATTGTGTGTATGCTTGCAACTCTGCCATCAACACAAATGCCCTTTATTTATTCCTGTGCATGTGGCTACGACTCTGTTACAGTCACGTGGCTAGCTTTGTGTCACAGGTCAGTGACTTTTGCCACTGCCCTGGACATCCTGTTCCCTATGCATACCTTGAGATGTCTTTGTCACCTGTTTCCCACACATAGAATTTCCTTTATCTCAGTCATAGTCCTGTAGCAAGCAGTCAGGTGCAAGGTTAAGCATAATGAGAATTTGTTGTGATTGCATATTTCTTCACAATCATCGATAATAGGAAAAGATATAGCAAGTATCATTTTATAAAGGAGATTCCTAAAAGGAACAATAGAATTTTGTTCTCCCACAAAGTCTCCACCCCAAAAATAAACTGTTGAAAAGCTTTTCATTCATCCATAGAATTGCATTGATACTTACAGTGAAAACCAACTTACTATTGGGAGGCGCCTGTGGCTCAAAGGACTTGGGTGCCGGCCCCATATGCTGAAGGTGATGGGTTCAAACCCAGCCCTGGCCAAAAATTGCAAAAAAAAAAAAAAAAAAAAAGAAAGAAAGACAGGAAAAAAAAAAACCAACTTACTATTATCTAATCTATATCAATACTGTTCATGATTTGTGTACTTTCATTTATTTGTGTACTCTTACATGGAATTGCATTGCCTAATTTTTTTTTATTAAGTCATTTGTACATAGATCATGAATACATTTATGCCATTATGGGATTAAATGTGCTGATTATTTGTACAAATTGGAGTGCTTACATCCTACTAATCAACATAGTCTTCACCTCATTTACTCAATTACAGGATTGAGACATCTGTGTTCTACACCTGATAGATCCAACTTGTACTTGCAATATGCTCCATAGTTGTGGTCCCCCTACCAACCCTCCCTCTATCGACCTACCCCCCTCCCTTCCCCTCTCCCTCCCCTTCCCTCCTTCATCCTGGGCTATAGTTGTGTTTCATTTTTCATGTGCATATGTGAGTGATTGTAAATTGGTTTCACAGTAGTACTAAGTACCCTGGATATTTTTTTCCATTCCTGAGATACTTTACTAAGAAGAATATTTTCCAGCTCCGTCCATGTAAACATAAAAGAGGTAAAGTCTCCATTTTTTAATGCTGCATAATATTCCATGGTATACATATACCACAGTTTATTAATCCATTCATTGGTCGATGGGCACTTGGGCTTCTTCCATGACTTAGCTATTATGAATTGAGCTGCAATGAACAATTTGGTGCAAATATCTTTATTGACAAATGATTTTTGGTCCTTTGGATATACACCTAGAAGAGGAATTCCTCAGAATCAAATGAGGGATCTACATTTAGATCCCTGAGTGTTCTCCAAACATCCTTCCAAAAGGAATGTACTAGCTTGCATTCCCACCAGCAGTGCAGAAGTGTTCCCTTTACTCCACATCCACACCAGCTTCCATAGTTTTGGGATTTTGTGATGTGGGCTACTCTAATTGGAGTTAGAAGTTATCTCAGAGTGGTTTTGGTTTGCATTTTTCTGATGATTAAAGATGATGATCATTTTTTCATGTGTCTGTAGACCATGCGCCTGTCTTCTTCAGAGAAGCTTCCGTTTATGTCTTTTGCCACATTGCCTAATTTTTGTACGTTCAAAATGAGTTGTGAAATTGGCTGTATTAGTAATAAGTCTTTCAAGTTTGTAGTGCTCTAAGATTGTAATAGATAGTCTAAGTTTTTTGGCTCTTTGTATACTTGTTGCAATAAGCTTGTTCATTTCTATTTTTAAAAAGTCTTTGGGGATTTTTATGGAGTCTCATTGCTTCTCTAAATGAACTTGAGAAGAATAATATCTTAACACTGAATCTTCTGACTTACAGCCAGGTCAATTCTGTATTAGTTTTATTATTCTACATAGTACCAGTAATGTTTTGCAGTTTTGGTGTAAATAGCAGCAAAACTGTCTTGTATACATTTCATTTCATTTATTCCTACTATTTTTGTTTCTTTATTGATGTTATTATAAATGGTGTTGTGTAATTTTTATTTCCAAGTTGTTTGTTAATTTTGCATGTGTGTATGTAGGTATTACATTGACCTTCTGTTCCCTACTCATGCCAAATTCACTCACTAGCTCTGTTAGTTTCTTTGTAAATTCCTTTAGATTTGTCAATGTTCACAAAAATGTAGTCTTTCCATTACTTATGCCTATTATTTATTTTTCTTTTCTATTATATTAACCAGGACCTCCAGCACAGTGTTGAACAGAAGTTGAATGAGAAAACATTTTTGCCTTATTCCTGATCCTTTCAGGGAAAGCATATGATTTTTTTCAAAATTAAGCATGATGTTAGCTTTAGGATATTTGCAAATGTACTGCATATTAAAGCTGTTCTATTTTTAGTTTTGCTGAACGTTTTATTTAGTAAAAATAGGTGTTTTTTTGAGACAGAGTCATGTTCTGTCACCCTGGGTAGAGTGCCATGGCATCATAGCTCACAGCAACCTCAAACTCTTTGGCTCAAATGATCTTCCTGCCTCAGTTTCCCACGTAGCTGGGACTACAGGAACCCACCACGACACCTGGCTAGTCTTCCTATTTTTAGTAGAGTTGAGGTGTCAGTCTTGCTCAGGCTGGTCTCTGACCGAGGAGCTCAAGCAATCCACCTGCCTCTGCCTCCTAGAGTGCTTGGATTACAGGGTTGAGCCATTGTGCCCAGCTTGAATAAGTGTCAAGTTGTGTCAAATGTTTTCTCAGCATCTATTGAAATTTTATGATTTTTTTCCCCTTACTCTGTTAATGGATAAGGTAACCAGATTTTAACACTGGTAAAGCGGGACACCAATGATGCAGGGGCGGGGTGGGGGCGGGGCCTGACAACAATGCAAACTTTGCTAAGCAGTTCTTGATAATCGCTTCTCAACAATTATTTGTTATTATTACAGTCTAACATTATAAAATTAACAAAAATAATATAAAACTCATATCCTGGCAAAATAGCCACATGGCAGCTGAAAAACGTATATTCCCTTACTGGTCTCCCACTTGTTCATGCTTTCTTTCCAAAAATCGGGACTTTTTTAAAATGCTGCCACAAGATGAGAGACAAATTGTTAAAAATTGGGACTGGCCCACCAAAAGTGGGACATCTGGTCACCCTATTAATGGAGTGATTACATTAACTGATGTTTTGATATTAATCCAATCTTGCATTTCTCATTTAGTTAGAACGCATTATCCTATGTGTATACTTGCAGACTGTATATACTTATAATTTCATTTTATTTTAAAAGGTTTGTGGAGCACAAGTGTGTTTTGTTACAGGGATGTACTCATGAAGCCAGGGCTTTCCGTGTGCCTGTCACTGTACAGTGATCATTGTTCCCAATAGGTAAGTTTTTAATCTATCACACACACACCCTTTGTTTCCAACGTCCATATATCCCTCATTTAACTCCCACCTATAAGTGAGACTATGTGGTATTTTTTTTCACTCCTGAGATACTGCAATTAGTATAATGATTTCCAATCCAATCAAGTTGCTGCAAAAGACATATTCCTTCCTTTTTGTGGCTGAGTAACATTCAGTGGTGTGTGCATACGTGTGTACATGTTTTGTTTATCTTCTCTCAAGTCAATTGGCACTTAGGCTGGCTCTGTGTCTTTGCAATTGTGAATCATGCTGCAATAAATATTAGGATGCAAGTTTTTTTTTCTTTTTTTTTTAAATGACTTCTTTCCCATTGTGTAGACACCCATTAATAGGATTCCTTGATCAAATGGGAGGTCTACTTTTAAGTCTCCCAGGAATCTCCGTATTGCTTCCCATAATAGTTGTACTAGTTTACATTCCCATCAAGGGTATATAAAATGTTGTCTTTTCATTGCATTCATGCCAACATCTGCTGGATTATTTTTTGTACTCTTTAATAATGATAATTCTGAAAGGGAGTCAGCTGATATCTCATTGTGGTTTTAGTTTTCATGTCCCTGATAATTAGTGATGTTGAGCATTTTTTTCATATGTACGTTGACCATTTGTCTATCTATTTTTTTTCTATGTACATTGGCCATTTAAGAAAAATCTATCCTTTGCTGACTTTTTGATGCAGTTATTTTTTTTCTTGCTGATTTATTTGTGTTCTTTGCATGTCTAGATATTAGCCCTTTATTGGATGATGTATAAATGTTTTCTCCCATTCTGTGTTGGTGCTATGTACCCTGTTGATTATTTCCTTTGCTGTGTGGAAACTTTTCATTTCAATTAAGTCCCATTTATTTATTTTTGTTGTTGCTATATTTGCTTTTAGGGCCTTCATCATAGATTATTTCACCAGGCCAATAGTCAGAAGCCTTTTTTCCAGATTTTCTGCTGGAATTCTCATGGTTTTGGGTCTCATATTTAAGACTTTCTTTAATTAATTTTTTAAGTGGGAAGAGATTGTGGATTCATTTTAATTTTTCTGCATGTAACTATCCTGTTTCCCCAGCACAATTTATTAAATAGGGGGCCCTCTCTCTGGTGTGTGTTTTTGTTTGCTTTGTCAAAAAGCAGTTGTTCATAAATCTATGGTTTATAGCTATATGGTTTAATAAATTCCACTGATTTTTGTGTATCCCTTTATACTAATGCCATGTTTTTTTAGTTACTGCAGCCTTGTACTATAACTTGAAGTCAAGTAATGGCATGTTTACAGATTTGATATTTTTACGTAGAATTGCTTTGGCTATTCAGACTCTTTTTTAGTTCTATATGAAATTTAGGATTATTTTTAGATTTGCAAAGAATGATATTGGTATTTTGAGGGGAATTGCATTGAATCTATCAACCCCAGAGGACAGCATTTACATTTTGGCAATGTTGATTCTTCCAACCCAGGAACATGGATGTTTTTCCATTTGCTCGTGTCATCTTTGATTTCTTTCATCAGTGTTCTTTCGTTCTCTTTATAGAGATCTTTCACCTTCTGGTTAAGTTTATTCCTAGATATGTTATTTTCTTTCCAGCTGTTATAGCTACTATAAATGGTATTAGGTTCTTGAGTTGATTCTCAGCTTAACTGCTGTTAACCTGCAGCAATGCTATTGATGTGCGTTCATTGCTTTCATAACTTGAGACTTTACTAAATTTATTTTTAAATTCTAGGAATCTTTTGATAGAATCTTTAGGATCTTCTAGACATCAGATAATATTGTTGTCAAGCAAGGATAGTTTGTCCTCCTCTTAGATGTGGATGCCCTTTCTTTGTCTTGCCTAACTGCTCTGGCATAGGACTCCTATATTGAATTGGGTAGTGACAATGGGCACACTTTTCCTAGCCCTTAGGGGAAATGCTTTCAGCTTTTCTCCACTTAGTATGATGTTGGTTATGGGTTAGTCATATATAGGTTTTATTATTATGAAGTATGTTCCTTTGTTGAATATTTTTATTGAATGCCTACTTTGTTGAATATTTTTATCATGAAGCAGCGCTGGATTTCATCAAATGCTTTCTCTGTATCTACTGAGTTGATTGTTTTCACTTCTGTTAAAGTGGTAAATCATAGTTATTGATTTGTATATATGAATCATCCTTGCATCCCTGGAATAAAACCCCTTTGATCGTGGTTTTCTTTTCAATGTGCTGATGAATCTGGTTCACTAATATTTTGTTGGGTGGGGGGGGTTGTACCTATGTGCATGATAGATATTGGTCTGTAGTTTTCTTTTTGTTTTGTATCCTCTCCTGGCTTTGGTATCAAGGTGATAACGGCCTTGTTGTAAGACTTAGTAAAGATTCCCTCATTATCAACATTATGAACAGTTTCAGTGGAAATTGGTAGGTTTTTTTTTTTTTTTTTTGATAGTTCTGGTAGAATTCTGATGTGAATTCATCCCATCTGGGGCTTTTTATTTTGGGGAGACTTTTTATTACTATTTCAGTCTCACTACTAATTATGGGTTTGTTCAGGGTTTCTCTATTTCTGCCTGATTCCAGCTTGGGAGATTATCTGTTATGTTGTGAGAATTTATCCATTTCCTCTAGATGGTTTAGTCTGTGTGTAGAGATTTTTATAAGAGTTACAGATAGTATTTTTTATTTCTGTAGTGTCAGTTGAAACATCTTTTTCATTTCTGATTCAACTTATTTGAGTTCTTCCTCTTCTATTTCTGGTTAATCTAGCTAGTGGTCTGTCAATCTTGTTTATTTTTTCAAAGAACCAACTTTTTGTTTCATTGATCCTTGGTATTTCTTTTTGTTTGTTTGTTTCTATTTTGTGTAGTTCTGCTCTGACCTTGTTTTTTCTTTTCTTTCTCTAGCTTTGGGTTTTCTTTGCTCTCATTTTTCTAGTTCTTTGAGGTGTGACACTAAGTTGTTACACTGTGATCTTTCTGTCTTTTTATGTAAGCATTTAAAACTGAAATTCCCCTTTACTGCTGCTTTGTCTGTGTCCCTTTGATTCTAGAAGCTTGTGTCATCTTTGTCATTTAGTTCAAGAAGTCTTTTTTGATTTCTACCTTAACTTCTTCATTGACCCAAGGATCTTTCAGAAGCAGGTTTTTTTTTAATTTCCATGACTTTGTATAGACTTGAGCTTTCTTCTTGGGATATAGTTCTAGTTTTATTCCATGGTCATTTGAGAAGATACATGGTATAATTTCAGTTTTTCCGAATTTGCTGAGATTTGTTTTGTGGCCTAATATATGATCTATCTTGGCAAATGTCCCAGGTACCAATGAGAAGAATGCATCTCCTGCAGTTTTTTGCGTAGAAAATTCTATGCATGCTGGTTAGGCTTCTTTGTTCTAGTGTTCTGTTTAATCCAGAATTTCTGTATTGATTTTCTGCCCTGATGATCTGTCCAGTTCTGTCAATAGAGTGTGAAGTGCCCAGCAGTGATGATGCTGCTGTTTATTTTCTTGTTTAGATCTACTAGAATTTATATTATGAATCTGGGAGCCCCTTGTTAGGTACATATGCATTTAAGATTGGAATATATTCTTGCTGAATTACTCTACAGTTATATAATGTCTTTCTCTTTTCTTAAAAACCATTGTTGATTGAAAGTCTATTTCTCCTGAGATATATGTGACTAGCTGCTCATGATCTCTTTCAGTTTCGATCTGCAAAGAATATTTTTTTTTTCCTTCGCTTTACCTTGAGTCTATGTGACTCCTTGCTACTCAGATGGATATCTTGAAGACAGCCTATATTCCGGTGGCATTTTTAATCCATTCAGACCGTCTGTGTTTTTTGAGTGGCTCACTAAGTCTGTTTACATTGGATATTAGTACTGGTATGTGACATACTATTCTGTTCATCATGTGGAATAGTTGAATGATAGCTAGGTGCTTTTTCCCCTTCTTTGTGTTACTGTTTCATAATGGCCATAAGCTTTAACTTTCTGGTGTTTTTATGCCAGTGAGTATCAATTGTTTGGTTTGCAGGGAAGGTCTGGTGGTAACAAATTCTCTTAGTGTTTTTTGTCTCACAGCTCATAGGATTTTCTCCTTTACCTTGACTTTGGCCAGAATTTTGACTATGTGTTTTGCTGATGGATTATTTGCTATTGAATCTTTCAGGTGTTCTATGACCGTCTTCAATCTGTAGTGATACCATGGTAGTTTTCCCTAGTTATTCCCTGACACAGATTTTCTTTTTCTTTTCTTTCTTCCTCAGAGATACATGTGATGCTTATTTTAATAGGGTTTTGTATAGTCTCATATTTCTTGCAGTGATTTTTCATTCTTTATTATTTTTTCCTACATTTTTTACCAGCTATGTTAATTTAAAAGCCTTGTCTTTAAGCACTGAAATTCTTTCTTCTGCTTGGTCTAGGCTGTTGTTAAAACTTTCTGTTGGGTTTTAAAATTCTCTAAAGGACCTTTTCATTGTTTTAAGTCCTGTTATAAGTTTTTTGTGTGTTATCTATTTTTTAGTGCATTTTTCATGCATGTCTTGAACTATTTTTGTTTCCTTTGTGTTGATTTTCTACTTTCTCATCAATCCCATTTATCTTATTTGCCATCCATATTTTGAATCCCAAATATGACATTTTCGATAGTTTCTTTGTGGTTGGAGAAAGCATATTGCCAGTGAACTATTGTGATCCTTTGGGGTTGTCAAAAGAATTTGCTTTTTTATGTTGCCATAGTTTTATGGTGGTTCTTTGTCATCTGAAACCTCTTCCTGCCACTCAAGACATACCGGTTTTTCATGCACCTATTGTCCTCCACACGAAATTCTCCCTCTCAGGGAATAGAGGGAAAGGTCACTGGCTGGGGCACCTGAGTCCTACTTTGGAAGAAGATTGGCTCAGCAAAAGAGGGATGGGTGCACTGTGAGTGTCTAACACTGTTGTTGTCCTGTATCTCATAACTCACTGTTCTCCTATGTTTGAGACAGGTGATCTGTCAGCTACAGAGTGAGTGATCACCCCACCTAGTTTCATAAGCTGCTTAATGGTCGCCTATGGGAGCTTGAACATTGACCACAGATGGCAGAGATTATCAAGCACCTCTGGCTTGAGCACTGCC
Source organism: Otolemur garnettii (assembly GCF_000181295.1). Classification (NCBI taxonomy): domain Eukaryota; kingdom Metazoa; phylum Chordata; class Mammalia; order Primates; family Galagidae; genus Otolemur; species Otolemur garnettii. The sequence continues at coordinate 10,214,849 of NW_003852410.1, forward strand.
TTGCCAACATTTGCGGGTGGGTATATTTATCTGCTCATGGTGGCGTAAGCATTCACCCTGCCCAGGTCCATAGCTGTGGCGGGAACCAGGGCTTCTGCCTATGGTACATACAACTATGCCCAATCTACCCACTGCCTCCTCAGTGTGGCAAGGGGGATGAGGAGGAAGTAGCAACAGATCTGACCCCAGGGAGATGCAGTGTTTTGGGTCTCTGAAAATGACACCATTGGTCTCCTCTGTACTCTCTGTCACTGGTGAAACACTACTGTACATCCCCCAGTCAACTACCTAATTCATTCCAGAAGCCTTGCTACAGTGGGGGAACCCTCCCACAGCTCAGGTAGCAGTGTCCCCAGGGAAGACATAGAGCCCTGGGCTCCCTTCTGTCTACTGTCTACACGGAGGTACCTTCCCTGTGCACCTTCAATCTCACAGAGGGGGTCACCTCTCTCCCCTCTCATTCACTTTTAGAAGTCCTGTCACCCGTCTGTTGATTCACATTGCTCTTTTTTAGATGATCTCTCTGGGGATAAATATCCTTTGTGTTTTTTCAGTTTTCGCCATGAAAGCAGAGTGTGCAGGCTGCTTCTAGTCTACTAGCTTGCTCTTCCTACTCCTGATTTTTCTGCTTATAATTTTAAAGCATTGTTTTTTCTATGTTCATAAGCAATATTGATTTGCATTTCCCCCTTTAATATCTATATTATAGTATAATATAAATAATATTTATATGTGTTTATAAACCTGTATTGAATATTGTCCATCTTGTTTATTGTTTATTATATATAAATGTATAACATATGTTACATATGCATTTATTATTATATACAACATATATTATGTTATCAAATATGTTGACCTTTTCAGAGGAGGTGAGAAATTTTCACATTTGCTCTATTGTTTGAATATGGTTACAATTACCATCATGTGTTCCTTATATTATTTGATAGAATTCACCACTGCAGACATCCAGGCTCACAGAAAACAAGAAGAAAAAGTAGGCAACCAAGTTACTGGAAGGATGGGAACTGGGGCGTCTCAGGAGTTCAGAATGGACGGCTTCATTGCAGCAAGTCCTGGGCAGTTTCAAAGCTCAGAATAACTCTCCGTTCATATTTATAATTCTGGGTCACTTGCCTCAAGACCCAACTTTCAGGAAAAACGAATATTGTCATCCTTGTTTAGGGTGACAGCCAGCTGAGTGGCCAGAGGTTAGTGTGGAGAGGAAAATGACTGAGATTGGCATTCCTGGGAGGGATACACTGACACACGGGGAGGCAGTTTCCCAAAGAAACTAGAGCTTTATTTCAAAGGAAGAGAAGAGAATGAAAAAGAGAGAAAGGGAGACTGGGTGGGTAAAACCGCACATGGCCATCATAACCACCAATCAGCCCCCAGTTGTTTTATGAAGACATTTAGCTTTTATAATGATAGAATCTTAAAGGAGGGTTGAAATCCAGTTGTTAAGAGAGAGGATTAATGTCCTTAAGCCTATACTGAGGCACTAATGAAATCACTTTTTCCCCAAAGCAGTTTTTGATGAGAGACAGTGTTTGGTTCCCTGAACAAGGTACACCAGCAATAGCTATCTGTCTTGAGTAAATGAGTTCCTTTTAACAAGATGTATGGGTTTTTAAAGCCTCATAGGAACCTACAAGCATTTTAATTGCTCAAGTTATTGGAGTTAAACTTCCAATCACTTTCTAGTCATTGTTGTAAATAATAATCTTCATTAATGCAATGACAAGAAACACTAATCTTTTAATTTATAGTATGAGGTACAAGGAACGCAAAAAAACACTTACTCCGTGGAAGAAATAAAGAAAAAATATCCTTACAATTTAAAATTTTACATCTAAGGAGAACCTCACACATTATTTAAGATACTTGCTATTTTCATAACATGTGTGCATGCTAAATTTTTAAAAAATCTCATATACTAAATGGGATTTTACCTTCTTAGTTCTGTCTAGGTCTGTATATCAACTTTTCTACTAGAAGTAGAAGAAAAATATTTATTATCTTAAGCAATTTTCAGTATACACTTTTATAAGAAATTCAAATTAATGGTTCTTATACGGCAAAAAAATAAAAAAAAACCTTTAATGGTAATAGGAGCTTCATGATGTTAACAAAGAATATTCTAATGTTAAATGCAATTGTTCAAAGTGAGTAAAGCAAGCAGGCAGCCCTCAGAATGAGAGAAGATATTTGCAGGTTATGTCTCCAACAAAGGTTTAATAACCAGAATCCACAGAGAACTCAAGCATATTAGGGAGAAGAGAATAAGTGATCCCATCTCAGGGTGGGCAAGAGACCTGAAGAGATACTTCTCTAAAGAAGATAGGCTCATGGCCTACAGATATATGAGAAAATGCTCATCATCCTTAATCATCAGAGAAATGCAAATCAAAACTACTTTGTGATACCACCTAACTCCAGTAAGATTAGCCCATATCACAAAATCCCAAAACCAGAGATGCTGGCGTGGTTGTGGAGAAAAGGGAACACTTCTACACTGCTGGTGGGAATGCAAACTAATACGTTCCTTTTGGAAAGACATCTAGAGAACACTTAGAGAACTAAAAATAGACCTGCCATTTGATCCTATAATTCCTCTACTAGGTATATATCCAGATGACCAAAAATCACACTACAACAAAGATATTTGTATCAGAATGTTTATTTCAGCCCAATTCATAATTGCTAGGTCATGGAAGAAGCCCAAGTACCCACTGACCCACAAATGGATTAGTAAATTGTGGTATATGTACACCATGGAATACTATGCAGTCATTAAGAAAGATGGAGACTTTACCTCCTTCATGTTTACATTGATGGAGCTAGAAAATACTCTTCTTAGCAAAGTATCTCAAGAATGGAAGAAAAGTATCCAATGTACTCAGCCCTACTATGAAACTAATTTATAGCTTTCATAGGAAAGCTATAACCCAATTTTAGCCCAAGAATATGGGGAAAGGGGAGAGGGAGGGGAATTGAGGGGGGAGGATGGGTGGAGGGAGGTTGTTTGGTGGGACCACACCTATGGTTCATCTTTTAAGGGTACATGTGAATCTTTCTAAATGTAGAATATAAATGTCTTAACACAATAACTAAGAAAATGCCATGAAGGCTATGTTAGCCAGTTTGATGAAAGTATTTCGAACTGTATATAAAACCAGCACACTCTACCCCATGACTGCATTAATGTACACAGCTATGATTTTATAAAAAAAATTTAAAAAAAAAAGCAATGTTCATGTGTTGTATATGTTATGAACTTAACTGGTTCTTAGTCCGTTATTCAGAGAAAATTCCTATAGGTAAATAAATTGCATATGGCAGACAAACACACTTGAACAAGCTCTTCTTGTTGCCATCCCTTCTACATAAATTGTAGAATTTAAGAGTGAAAATGGATACCCTCTGGTATTCATTAATCCAGGCTGAACCCTTCATTTCATCAATGACAAGTCAAAAATAGAAAATAATTTTCCCATTTTACCCACTTAGCTATCAGATTAAGAACAAGAATTTTAGATTTTCTCTGTAATATTCTTTCCACAGCATCTCATATGGATGATTAAATAATACAAAGACCACATATTAAATATTTTTTACATGACAAGCAAGGTGCTGAACTATTGATATGACTTCCTGAATTAATTCTTGTAGTAAACCTATAAGGTAGAAATCTCCACTTGAGAGATAAGAATGTTCTGCACCTTCCCTTTTCCCTCCTAAATGCACTTCCTCTTCCAGGGCCTAATGTCACTCATTCTTCCCACAATTCTTTCCTTATTATCCTATTTGAAATGTGTCTCTTTTTACCTTGTTCTTCTATGAATGACTCTTAACAAATCTGGTCTTTTCACATGAGGTGGTCATGTAAGAATAGCATATAGTTCTATCTTGTTATGGGATGGTTCCTTTTCCCACCATCTAGAGCAGTGGTTCTCAACCTTCCTAAGCTGCAGCCCTTTAATACATTTCCTGTGGGTCATGACCCATAGGTTGAGAACCGCTGACCTCAAGTGTCCACTTCTTGACAGGGCCATGACCTGGCTATGCACTGTGCCCTCCCTGCACCTGGTAGGTGATTGGCAAGTGCCTCTTCTGCTATTGCCTTAAAAAGTAGCATTGACTAGAAAGTCCTCACCTTTCACATGTTTGATATTTAGCTCAGCATGAGAAGTATTGAGTTTCAAGGTCGACTTTCCTTATAGCCAAGCATCCACTCCAAGGGCAAGGCACAGACAACCTGGGGTGGAGTAGGAGAAAGGATTACCAGTCAACATCAGGGATTGTTTACAAAAGAAAATAGAGTTTAAGGGCATGATATCTAAGTTATATTGCACAAATCCCTTTAACCGCTATCATCTATTTTAACCTATGTGAACTGGGAAATAACTGACTCTAAGTCTAGATACAGTTTTACGACTAATTTTTTGTCACCTTCAAGAATTTACTTATCTCACTGGACCTTAGTTTCCTTAGATGGTGGCTGGAGAATGTGGACAGGTGAGCCATCCTAGCATGGCTCTTGCTTGCTTGCCTCCAAAGGTCAAACCAGGCACCTGGCTGAGCAGGAGCCCCAGGAGTGGAACTTGGGTTTTGAATCTCTTTCATCTTCTTCATGCCTGACCCGATACTGTTTCCAATTCTTTTTGCCTATTATCACTGCTACTTGTTTTCTCATTTTGGAATGCAATATTGTAGCAAGGCCAGTTGTACTTGGCACTCAGTTGAAATTTAACAGAGTAAGTGATTATGTTCCAAGATCTTTTCTGAACTTTAGACATGTAGACATGGAAGCCAATATTTACGTAGAATCTTTTTAGCAACCATTTACTCTTATGGAAAAAAAATACATGTATATGTATAAATATATATGTGTATATTTAAAATATATATATTTTAAAAAAACAAAAAAAAAATCCCACCTCCTTTGAAGTAAAGTTTCTTTCATATATCAATTTGCAGATAATCTGTGACAATCAGGACCTGATAGTAATAAATGGCTTACCTACCATGGAAACAAATATATCATAGAATCAATAATATTGATTGCCAGGTGGGTAGGAGTTCTGTTTAAGTATGTTTTATCCTTTTTCATTGTTGTAACATATTTATGCTCTCAAAACAATGAAAACGTGACCATATCTCTGCTCTGCCCCCGTCCCCATCTTATAGCCATTGAACATTATAAGAATTGTACTGCCTTTCCCTCCACTTTCTCTGTGATATTTAGAAATGTTGTGCTTGGACTTCAGTTTTCAAACTTTAAACTCTTAAGACCGATGAGCAGTTGAACAATAAGACATCTGGTGCATAAAGATGCTGCTAGCCAGGGAGTCACCATGGAAACCATCTAAAACATGGATTATGAAGATGAACAACTTTGAGTTAATTTCTTTTCAAGGCTGTGGCATTTTGGTTCATTGATTCATATGGTGAAGTATCTTTTAGAGGAAAGGCTGTCAGAGACGGAGAAGTTTCTCCCTGACACCATTCATTATGGAGTAAAATTTAGAACGAGTCAGACCCGGGTCAGACCACTTTCCAGGGAAATTAGTTATGCAAGTAAGAAAAAGAAATCAACAAACAAGATACTCCAAACACACAAAACTCCCTGCTAAAACACTGTGATGCATGACTTGGAAATGGATGTACAAGGTATATACCAGTAAAATTGTTGTCCGAGAACTGTAATGGTTTCTATCATTTCAGATGTGATATCATTCTTCCCTGTAATGAATCATCAAATAGAACCATTTTCCAAACTCCTTCTACACATTAAAGAGCAATTAATGCAAAAGTAAGCTGGAGGTTGAATCCAGCTACAGAGCATTCTATCTATTTTGTATCTACATTGTGTGCAGTGTAATCAATGGGAATGATTTGAAAGTTTAGCAATGAACTATACTTAAAGAAATACAGTAATAGTGAGTCCCTTTTGAAAACCGAAAGGTTGTCAGATGGAATATGAGTAATGAAAAAGAGAATGAATGAGCTGAAAGTGACCTTGACAACTTATCTGGTCCAGCTGGAAGTCTTTAATTTGCCCTCAGCAGTTAAGGCATCAAGTCCAGATAGATTCCTGTTTTCTTCTTGAAGTTCTCCAGGGTGGGACTCTCAAGAACTTAATTCGATAATCCTTGTGGGGATTTTATCACCTTGACAGTGTAGAAGTTATTCTGTTACATATCATAGAAAACTCTCCTGTAAACTGTTTTCTCTAGACTGTGAATGCAAACCAGAAATGTTAAAGAGTTCTGTGCCCTTCTTAGAAACACTGCTCGTGCAGCCAGGTTGTTACCTCCTCAGAGTGTCTTCCAGGGCCAAATTCCAGCCCTTCTCTCTTGTCCTGACTGCGTAGAACGTATTTCTGGGTCTTTTGGGATTCCTCTACCCTAATTATAAATTTTGAAAATAGAAAGTAGCTTTCACATATGTTAAGGTCCAAGGAAAACAAAAACAATAGCTACATTTGTCCTGTACTTTGTAGTATACAAATCATCTCAAACACATTACTTCATTAGATGTACGACATCAACCCTGTTAATTAGGCAGAGAACGAAATCCTCACTTACACTGTCAGGATTATGTAAACCAAGCATTCATGTGGATTAAAGTACTAGTAAACAAACCCTACTGAAAGCACTGGACCACTTCACATATGCTAGACACAGAACTGGGTTATGCTGTATTATTTTACATATTTTCACCTGCTGGGTGTACTTATCAGAGGATTGCAATTTATAGTTAAGAAAATTGATTTCATTGAATTTATGGTAATGTTTCATCCAGTGCTGTTTATTTAAGACAATAATGAGAAATCGATAATAATTGATTCTGGGCCAGGGTCACTGTCTGCGAGGAGTTGAAACACTTTTCCTTTCCCGTGAATGTGTGGGTTTTCTTCAGGTACTCTGATTTCATCCCAGATGACAGAGATCTCCTTATTTGTTTATTAGTGACTAAAGGGGCCCCAAGTGAGTGACTGTGGGTGCATGTGAGTGCACCCTCAATGGGAGGGTGTCCTGTCCAGGGTCCATTACCATGTGGCACCCGAAACTACTGGGCCGTGCTCTGGCCCCCAATCCCCTGATCTAGAATAAGTAAGTAAATCATAATTTTACTTGCTTTTATTAATCTTTCCTTCTTTTTTTTTTGCAGTTTTTGGCCAGGGCTGGGTTTGAACTCACCACCTTCACCTACAGAGCCAGCGCCCACTCCTCTGAGCCACAGGCACTGTCCTATTAACTTTCTTAAATGTATGTATAGCTCACATTTACTTTAGTGTTTATCATTGGAAATGTTTTGGATCTTCCTTTGGAAGGTCCAAAGGTAATGTCTCTGCGCCCATAATTACACCCCAGGAACTTAACATTTGTTTATGTAAATTAGCCCATGGTAAAATTGGTTTCGTTACAGGTAATTTTGCTTGAAGTTGCAGTTCCCCAAAAGCTATTCTCAACGTTAAGTAAGGACATAAGTATATATTTTTCCAAAGGCCATTTAGGTGTTGGGACATATCTCCTTGATTAAGTGCAGAGATTTTCCTGCTTTCTTGATATTTTTTCTTGGAATGGAGATACGAAATATCACAAGGTAACAAAATACTATAATGATTATATTCGGCTGTGTTTGAGCTAATCCTTAACACAACACATGTTACATAGGAAGTGCTCAGTGAATGCCAGCTATTATTAATAGGGTTAAATGAATGATAGAGGAATCAAACAGTTGGCCTGAGATAATCAAAAGTGATGCAAAGTGATCAGATCTAATGTTAAGTCCAATAAATCTTTACTAAAATCTTTAACAAAAAAAAAAAATGCTATTCTTGTCACTTAGGCAAAAACTTCAGATTGATGTAGAAATAAAGCAGGCAACGTGAGAACATGGGAGACTTCTAGGACCTGAAGGAAGTTTGATATTTGGGTCTGTACTTCTGAGGGTAGTGCTGCCACAAATAAATAAGATAAATGATTATAGTGGACACTAGATAGAAATGTCTACGTCTGTGAAACGTCTAATATTTCAAAATCACTCCTTTGATTTTCTCTTAGACGAGTAATGAATAATGTATTCATTTCTTGACTACAAACATTCATTATGTGATTCGTCTGAAACAAAGATTTTCACTCTTAACCTTTTGCTTTTTAAAAGTACTCAATCTAATGCCACTGGAAATTCTTTTTCTTAGCATTAAAGATCTGTAAGTGCGTTATTTCTTTCTTACTGTCTCTAAAAGGATGGCCCTGCCTTTGTTGCTAGTATTAAAAATGTACATGGGCTGTTTATACTGCGTCTAGTTGGAGCAGTGGATTAAGATTAGAGTTCTGGATTCTACTTCAGCTTTGCCTCTTCTTTGAAGGTCAACTCTTTTCAGTAATTTCTCAATTCCTTTTCCAGATACCAGGTCCCTCTGCACAGAGGATTATGTGAAGCAGAGGAGTTAACACAGGTGCAAGAACATTGACCATTAAGCTCTTATTCCACCCCCAGCATAGAGTTGTATAAATACAAAGCTCTTTGTTACTGTGCCTTTAATTTATTACATTCTTCATAGCTTAGACAAGGATATTTGTGTTGGTTGATCTTTTCGTGCTATATCCCCTTTCTTTGATCTTCTTCCCTTATTCAACACCTTTGTTAAACTCTTATACATTTTTTAAGTCCTGAGTCGAATGTTTCCTCCTGAGAATACTTGTTCAAATTTCCAAGGCTGAGATGGTCAACTTCTCAATCTGTGTTCTAATAGTTATCCTGCTGAAGTTAAAGCCATGTATTTTAAATATTTATTGCTTCTACTGGATTGAATTCATCACAGAAATGATGTCACATTCCCCTCAAAAACACTATCACACACAAAGTCTTAAAGTCACCAGGCTTTTCAGCTGTCTTTATAATCTCTAACCACTGTATTCAGCTTCAGGAACATGCATTTAAATTTTTTACCTCACCCTCACGTCTCCAGTAGGTATTTTGGGAGAGGGGAATCGAAACTTCCCTGAAATTATATCACACGCATGTTAACACAATCAGATTTAGGGAGCTGCAATTCTCCCACTGCCTCCCTTGGCCAGTTTTTAAGCCTTTCACTTGTTCGATGAGCTCCCAGAACTGGCCCAGCTGCAAAGAAGTGGATGCCCACCTGCGAGGTTCTCTGCACCAGCACCTTTTGTGACCAGGTAGATTTAGATTTAAATCTTGACTCTGCTACCTGTTTTTATAAAAACTTCAACGACATTAACCCACTTTGAGTCTGTGTTTCCATAGCTGTAAAATGTTGGAGGTATAGATGGATAGATAGATAGATAGATAGATGTGAATTTTATTATGCTATTTGGGGTTTGACACATAGAGTGTGAATCTTCATTCTGACACATGTCTAACAATCAGCTGACTGTGGGCACATTTCCACTTCTGTGTCTCTCTCTCTCTCACGCACACCCACACAGGTGCACACAGATCTATTCCACACTAGGGTAACAAGAGGAACAATGTCACTACACTTAAGGAACTTCTCTTTTAGTGTTGCAGCATAGTATGCCTTCAAAGGCAGCACTGCAGACGCTATAAATGTTTGCCCCCACAAAAAGTAATCTATTCAGCACCCATTGAATCCAGGCCCTGTCAATACAGATGTTTGACTGACAGGTGTCACTCGTTCCGTTTATTGCCAATAGCAAAGCACATAGTGTTGAGTCTCAAACACCTTCACAACGCTGTGTATTTTCTACGATGTTTACGTATCTTATCTCTGTTGAGCCTTACCTCCGCCAGCCACGTAACAGTGGAAAAGGCAATAAACTTCTGTTCATTTAAATGATAAAGTCCCCAGAGCACAAATAGTTCAGTAACTTTCTGAGGGTCACAGAGATGATGAAAACAATATTCCCAACTTCAGTTATCATTCACTGAGTTTTTACCGTGGGCTGGGAAGCACATTTAGTATTTTACATAAATTGTCTCAGGGGTAAGAGACAGGTACTATCTCCAGTTTAAAGCTGGAGGGAGGAAGGCTTACAGTTGTAAAGTGCTTTGCCCAAAGGGACAGAGACAAGATTTGGAATAAAAAGTAACTCCCAAAGCCTGTGCTCTGCTCTGCCTGCTCCTTGACGGTGAAGCCCAGTGGTTAGGCTGTGGACGACTCCGGGGTGCGGCTGCCTTGGCGTGAGTCATTATTTCTTTACACGTGCTGTGTGACTTTGGGGAAGTTGATAAAGCTCTGGACTTGTATGATACCGATATGCTAATAACCCCACTCTCAGGGTTGTGGAATAATTCAGTGCTATAAGAAAGGTGAAACTTTTAGTAAAGTACCTATTGTATTCAGAATAATACCTTCTATTTTTATTCCTATGTATTGCTATGCCAGTTCAACATCCCCATATCTTCTTCAGTTTTCTTCTCATACCCAAATCATTTCCTAATTCCTTAGACTTTTGCAATTAAAGAGAGAAAATCCTGGAATTATTCCTCTCAGGGAGGGGACAGGATGATTTTCTACCCTGTTCTTCCCAGCCCACCCTGAACTCCCATTCTTCTTCCTATAATTCCTCCAACTCTGTGCAGACTTGATTGTTCGCTAAAGCGACTTTTCTCCAAGAAGGTTTGCTTCTCTCAAAATTGAAAAGAGGACGTCTATGAGAATGATAATAAAAATGGAAAAGATTATGGGCCATGTCTCAAAGCAAAATATCCCTTTTATTAAAAACAGATTAAAGGAAAGAAAATCAATCTTGCAAGATCAAGAAAATCTTGGAGAGGCTAAAGTTGATTTATTTATTTAAGATTTATACCTAGTCCACTTCCATAAAGGATTCAAGGTGGCAGCAGACGGGGCTAAAATCATTCGCTTGTATTATGTTTCAGACTGGAATTAGTCCGTTTTCTAGCATATGAAGTTAAGCTGATTATAGCAAATGAGCTATTGAAAATCAATATCATAGAACCACTCCATTAGTACCTGTACAATCATCCCAGGATTATAAGTAATATTTATATTCTCAAACATTGACATTTTCAGGAAATGAGATGCAAAACATTTGCACGGGGCACAGCCACCTCTGGTTGCTTGGCTGTGATGATCAAAGCATGTTGCTAATGAGGCCAAGGTCATGGGCTCGCTCCCTACACAGCCCAATTATCTCTCCTCTGTTCTGGAGCTATGAATGGAGTCAGGTTCCTGCGGCATATGCCTGACGGTAACGTGCAGGGGATCGCTGAACATAAGAGAGCATTCCCGGATTTTGACAAATGCATCCCCCTGTTGGACAAGCACCCCCACTGCATGGCATGAAGCCTGAGCTTTTTCAGAGGAACGGATCAGGCACACGTGAACTGTCTTACACGCCAAGACCCATAACCACACACTCCACTCGGTTTGGGGCAGAATGATGCAGGGAACAATATATGGAGGGGAAATTTCAGATTTTGTCTAGTCAGAGGAAGTTCAAATCAAGTCCCACGTTGACCCACATGGGCAGTAAGACCCTGAGTAAGTAACTTGCCTTCATTTAAAAAATCACAAACATGGATAATATAATTACCTTAGAAGGCTTGAGAAATAACAAATAGTATAATATATGTAAAGCCCCTGTTGTATTAGGCATATCAATGATTTGAAAATTAGTGTTTCTTTTTCTTTTTGAGACAGTCTATGCTGCCCAGGCTAGAGTACTGTGGCATCAGCCTAGCTTACAGCAACTTCAAACTCTTGGGTTCAAGCAGACTTCTTGCCTCAGCCTCCCAAGTAGTTGGGGCTACAGGTGTATTGCCATGATACCCAGTCACTTTTTCTATTTTCAGTAGAGACAGGATCTTGCTGTTACTCAGGCTGGTTGCAAATTCCTGAGCTTAAGCAATCCTCTTACCTCAGCCTTTGAAAATTAACTTATTTACTATTAGTATATAGTAGGTACTCTAATAAGCTCTTTACATGCCATAGCTCTTTTAATCTTCAAAATGCCTTATAAGGCATATCTCATTGTTATTTTTTTTAATTGTGGATGAAGGCAAGATTTAGAGGTTCTAAGTAACTTGCTGTATTCCACACAATGAGAAGACAGCTTAACTAGTGCCCAAACCCAAGCCCATCTTGGTCCTTAGTCCACATGTTCGTGCAGTCTATGGCAACTATGCTGCCTCCCCTAAGACAAGCTTCTATTACCATTCTGGCCTCTACTAGCCGGCCTTAAACAATGTGCTGCTTGCTCTGACATAAACGCTCCCTGTCACCTCCTGTGTGCTGCCTGATACTTCAGCACAAAACCGAAGTTGCTATTGCTCCTGTCATACTTCAGGAAGCTGCTAGAATCATTTTGGAGGATGTAGTCCCTCAGGGATCTATGTGAACATAAATTTTCTGCCACTGGAGACTCTTACAAGGAGCCTGAATGTTAAATATACAGGGTGTCCCAAAGGTCACTATACATACATCAGGGAAATGGGAAATTTATTTAGAAAATATATCTCTATATGTTGATATACAAACACAAATATAAAAATATAATTCGAGTTTGTTAATTTTCTGATATATGGAGACATTTGAGACATCCCGTAAAAAGGCTAAGAAGCAAGGACCACAGGCTACCCCCCTCCTCATTTGTGCACATCTGTTTTACCCCCAGGGTCTAAAAGATGATTTCCAAAGCAGGTTTGTAAATATACAAAGATTAGGCAATGGGCCATTATCCAGCTATCTCAGTGACTTGAAATCTTCACTCTTGAAGGCCAAATAAGTAATATCCATTTAATAGTGTCAAAATATGCTTTTACTATTGTGGCCTTTATTTCCTGAGAGAATAAATTACAGCTTTAGAAACCCTTTTGTAGAACGGAAATCAAGAAATTCCCAAGTTGACAGTGTACTCAAGGTCTATTGTTGATTAGCTATTAGAACTAAAGTTTCAATTTCTGAGGCAGTTTAATGAAGTGGAAAGAACATGAGCGCCGGAGTAAACTGAAGACCTACATTTGAATTCTAGCCCTGCTACTTGCTAGCAGTACACCTCATCACGTATTTCACCTATAAACTTCTCTTTCTCTCTGGTAAAACTGGACCAATAATAGTATCTAATTATAGGTTCGTCCTGATGGGTATTAAGAATATTGTAGGCAACATCCCTGGCTGATCCCAAGTAACTATTGCATATAACTAGAATAATTAGGATTTCCCAGAGAAAGAACTTCTGTTGATTCAGGATTATGGGGAGATAGGGCCTAGATTAGTCCTTTTCCAGAGAAGACTTTAATTAATTATTTATCACACTATAATTAATGCTGGAATTATCATCCAGAGGCCAGAGGGCATGCTTAAAATGAAATAATTTGATGATGTACAAAAAGATAATTCATAGAAGCATAAATCAGCTCAGCTTACTGTATCAGTTAGCTATTACTGCTGCATAACAAAAATATCCCCAAACGTTTTCTTTGAAACAATCACGATCTGTGGGTTTGCTATTTGTAAAACCAGTATAAGAAATACCTTCCTTAGAATATTATTGGAGGAATAAATGAGATTATATGTATGTGTGTGTGTGTATGTGTTTGTATATCATCACAGTTCACAAGCAATAAGTGGTTACAATTAAAGATTTACCTGTCTCAGTTGTTAGAAGAAGCCAATGCATACTGCTTTTGCTAACACCAACTTCTTGTGACTCAGTGGATCTTAACTTTGTGGTTAATTGTTTTGTTTCTCTTTTGCACTTTGTAAAGGTAGGCGAATCCTAACTGGCAATCCTGGGGTTCATTTTAAGCCTCTGCTTGGCACCCTTTTGGTTGAAGGAGATGATCTTCCTGCACTGGTGAATCCCACAGATCAGCAGGGCTGCATAGAGCTGTATGCACCCCAAATGTCACAGATTTCTCAATTACCACCAATTTCTCTTCTCTTCTCACTCACTGCCGTAGGAAGTGAGTGTATATTCTTCCTGGAGTGGGCAAATGCAGGCACCACAGCTGGCAAGAGGAATCAGTGTGGGCTGTACAGAGGGAGAGGAGGCACTTCCTTATGAAAATTGGTCTCCGAGAAGCAGCCTTGTCCCTCCAATACACTCAGCCTACACTGTGGTCCCTCGTAGTAATAGTGCAAACTTTACTTCCAGTTCACAGATAGATTCCATAGAGGCAACTAGTGCTATTATAGAAAAGAAGGTCTCCAGAGTGTAGAGGTGAAGGCACCTTGTCATTCCAGCACCCTCCTGGGGAAACAGACACTCCTGGAATGACGGAGCACTTGAGGACTTGGGGTGACACCTCATTGACCATTTTTCTCATGGGTTTGGTGAGATACTATTTGGCGTAACTTTCATAAATATCTTGCAAATAATGTTTAATATGATAAAATGATGTGGGATGTAAAGTATTAGACCAAGGGAATGGTTTTATTTCCTCTGGACTTTCAGAAGTCTTTATATGGATAGAGTGCATTCTGAGGCTCCTAGGAGGGGTGTTTCCTAATAATTTACCATGGAAGATTGGGGGGTGGAGAAGAGTCTTCTAGGTTTAATATTCCACAAACCACATTTCTGGAGTCATGTAAAAATTAGTTACTATATAATATCTCTCTCTCTCACTTTCATGGAATCTGAGAGAAAAGAATAGATCAACACATGGTTTCTCAACAAGATAGAGTGAATTATGGGACCGATATTCTTATGATTAGTTTTGTGCTAGACTATCATTAATGGATTACAATTCAATGAAAATTTTAAAAGAGTGTATGTTCCTCACGTACCAAACTCTACCAGCTCTCTGCAGGTAGGACATTTGTACTGAACTGTTTTCTCACAGCGATAATTGGGTCGTGTTCATTCATCCACAGTCTCACACCCTGTGGCCTCTGAGAGCAATGACGTGTACCTTTTCTTTACTTTGACTGACCAAGGTCTTTGAATGCCATCAGTTACATTCCTTTCACATGGTGGAACAAATAGCAGGTCGAATGTTGCAGGAATGTGATAATAACCTCATGCTACACGGCGCTTTTAACTCTAGATAGGACATTACTGGACTGCATGCACTTTTATCATCACAACTCTGTAGCAGGGACTGTGGAGACAGGCCAAGTTCTTCATTTATGCCCAGTGCCAACTTGCAGCCACAAAAGCAAACAGCTACAGGATTAGTTGTCTCTGGATGAAATGAACACAGGGTGTGGCTTGGAAAGGAAAAGATGGAAAGTGCAAGAATTCTCTGGGTCCTAAGAAATTAGCCAATGGGAGAAAGGACCTGAAAATAGCCAACAGCTGCTGACAGAAACAAAGAGATAAACTCACAGGCAACAGGACTAAGCTCAAGAGGAGCACTCAGAGGGCAGCTCGGAGGGCAGCAGGCAGGCTGACCGCAGGGTGTGCCCAGCCTTGCTCTACATGGGCCCAGACACAAGGATATCATCTTGTCCCTTTTTTGAGAGATTCCCTAAAACTCATGAGGTCTGTCTGTAGACATAAAAATCATTACTAGTTTATAGGATTTCCCCTTTATCCACCTAGAAGCAAATGGCAAAGATTCAGTATAAAAAAGTATTGAATAAATCCAAACCACAGTACAATTCCTCCCACCAGAGGTGGCGAAAGTCACATTCCACCTGCCAGGGCTTACCCACGATGGGAGTCTGTTGCAGGCCTGTGGAGGGCACTGAAGCAGCTTCTTAGAAAGCTGGCAGCTTCTGCTACTGTGTTTATGGAGGGATGAGGACGTCAGTGTGCATGAATGTGTGGCCTGCACAGAAGTGTAAGGATCTGGCTTCAACCGTCAGGGAAAAGACATTTCACAGTTACAGTGACGTTCCCTCTGCTACTAAAGTAACTTCACAAAAGATAACCACCGTATTTTTTTTAACATTGAACAAAGATGAGCATTCAGATGAATCCCAGATTACTCCCTTTACAACCAAGAAAAACATTAGTTTTCTTTCTGCCTGGATAATTACACAGACAGTGTTCCATAGCACATTAGTACAAAATTGTATCCCCAAAATAGGGGATTTTAATAAATTTAAAACATACCCAGACACAAAGTCTCCCTCTTTAATATTTAAAGAGGTGAGATGTAAGTCCTATGGGAAAAACATGATTCAGCTTTGCAAAATGTGAGGTTGAAAAACATATTCGCCTGTAGACACCTTCTCTGTCCTGTGAGGCCAGGAATGGCTCTGAGCACTAACAAGATTACAGGCGGCTGGTAACTCTCTCACAGTCATTAGGAAACCACACAATTCTATATCAGTCAGCAGACGTTGATGAAGAACCAGAGGCTACAGTCTTCCCAGCGTTTCCACACAAAGCACTGTTGAGCGCCCTCTAGTACCTGGTAGAGGAGGTACGTGGACTCCACCAACTCAGGCCTCAGCGGGTAGAAGAGAACATCAGGGGCCTGCAGCTGCCAGTTATACCGCTCAGGGAGGGCACTGTAGCGCTTCCATATGGCATAGTAAAAGGCGTGGAGGCAGATGGCATCTTCCACGTCTCCTATCAGCACCTGAGGAGAAGACACAGGTCACCTGGCTGGGAAACTTCTCCCAGAGTGGCAAGACATAACACAACAGCCCTGAGCATTCCTCCGCTCCTGCGTTCTTATCTGACCTCAAAGATGATTGAAGACAAAACCAATGCAAGAATGACACCCCAAATAGATGCCCTCCCTATCTGGCTACCAATGCTAAATATACTAATGAACAAAGAATGAACCAACTGGGAGATGCATCATCCAAACACAGCAGTTACCTTTCATGCGAGGTTTGCACTACGTAGTATATTTCTGTTCGGTACTCTGGGGGCTCATTTCACAAACAGAATGAGCAAGACATTGTGCTGTTAACCTCCCAAATCCAGAGCGCTACAGAGTGCTCTGCTATTAAAAACAGAAAGGGGGGAGGGAGGCCCTTTCCAATGTCACTGAAAAAAGAGAATGTGCCATTTCCTGTCATTTTAATTAACACAAGTTTGAATAGTCACTATGTAACTTGAGTCCAATCTCCTGCTTCTTTCCATCTCCTTGCCAGCACCCTAACAGTCTCATGCCAGCTACTTAAGCTGTCTGTACACTAGGATACCCACGGTGGTCTCCTAATTAATGCTTCTTGCTGGTTGTAAATGGTGAGCACTTGTAAAAATAAAAATTGGAATAAAAAAATCTAACAGTGGTTTTCCAGTTCTCCCCAGGTAAAGGTCACAATTGCTTACATGGGCAATTCATGAGGCCCAGGTCGGTGACCCGAACCCTCCTACACTATCGGCCTGAACTTTCACTGGGATGCCCTTGCACCTGGCTCCATCTATTTTATCCTTTTCCTGTCCCTTGAAGTTCCGTGCCTCTTTCTGCCCCAGGACCTTTGCACATTCTTCTTTTCCCATTCCTGGCCCTCTCTCATCCACTTCTCTCCTTTTGACATATTAACTCTTCTTACGTCTTTCAGAACTGAGCTCAAGCATTACTTGTTCAGGGAAAACCCCAATGTTGGTTTCCCTTCTCAGTTATAAGGTCTTTAGAATTGTAGTTCATTCTGTCAGAACGTCATCATCTGCCAATTTCAAGTTCATTGTTTGCTATGGTAAGTGAGTGCACAACTTTGTCATCTCAGTGGGGTGGGCAAAGTTGGAATATTTAAGAGTTCAGGGGGCTGGTTGAAGGCAATTCTTTCAATGCCAGGTCAGATAGGGCTTGGACAAAGTTCACATGTAAACACTTAAAGTTGAAGTACACAGGAAGGCATGGGTCTTCAAGCAGTCTTGAAAAGTCATTTGATCGTGTTTGTTAAGTAACCTGCTGTCCTGAGAAAGGATATTTACCCTAAGGAATGCTGGTTGGGATTCTCCCATAATATGGATTCTCCCATAATAAATATACAGCTATTTGCAACTTCAGTTTCCAGGACATGAGTTTTCTGGAATGGTGGAATATGTTAATGTGGACAGTCAGTAATAAAAGTTCATTAATAAAGACAATGAGCTGAGTGCTTATGGATAAGAAAGGAGTCTCTCCTTTCTTGATTTGTGAACCTCATCATTCCTCAGTTGACAGAGTTCTCAGCACCTATGAGATTTGTGACCATAGAGTTGGTGGTTATTAGATTAACATCTCTCTCTTCTTCTAGGCTGCAAACTCCAGGAGAACAGGGACTATAGCTGCTTCTTGAGTCTGTTTGGTATCACAACCCGTACTCCAGCTGAATGTATGGCAATTAATATTTGTTTCACAACTGAAAAATCAAGATAAATTCCGAAGCCCCCACAAGTGACCTAATAGACTTCCTCTTGACCAAGGGGCTGCCAGAGTAATCTTAAAACTGAGTTTCTAGCCATGGTGGGCCTGGAGGTCTAACACACCACATCATACCCCCTCCCTTGTTAACTGCCATTAGACTCTTTTGCCTAAGGGTTAAACAGCCCTTTGGGAAGACTTGCTTCACCACTGATTTCCACCAACTACCTAATGCTGCTCTTCCGTTTTTTCAGTTACAGCCCAGCTGACCAGGGGAAGGGGGAGGGGGCCTAACTATGGAGTGGTTCTGGCCAGTCTATGGAGGATGCACAGTGAGGATTTTTATGTCCTCTGTTCACTTTTTGACACCAGAGGACCAAAATCTCTACCCTCAGACCATGGGAACGCTGCCATTTTTGCACATGTGACCTGTGCAGGGGCAGGAAGCTCAATTGCACATGTGCATGTTTCTCCTTTCATAAATGCTCACGACTCCTCCTATCACTTGTTAAATACGTATGTTTAGTGATAATGGCCACCCCACTCATCGTAACTTCCTGTTCCCGTTGCCTTCCTTTCAAAGTGTGTGCCCTCAGCATCTGCCCCAATGCTGTTGTTTCCCAGACCGTCAAATTGGCCACCCTGCTGACTGCAACCCTTTAACAGCAGTTCTCAACCTGTGGGTCGCGACCCACTGGAACTGTACTAAAGGGCCGTGGCATTGGGAAGGTTGAGAACCACTGCTTTAGGAGAAATGAAGCTCTCCTCTCCAAATTCATGAACTGCATCAGTCTTCAGTTGATACAACTAAACAAATCTATGGAAGGAGTGGCCTTGAGAGATTTTTGTAGAGGGTGAAGAAATCAATCATGAGGAGCCAGAGGTGGTTACTTAAGGGGTAATGGGCACTGGCACAGAGTAGTGACCATGCTACTTGACTATTAAGTGTATTTCTGGCTACAGAGATGCTGTCAAGACCCACAGTGGCTCTGCCCTCTGTCTTCAGTGTCCGCAGCTGCCTTTCTCTGCTCTCTGCTCTTTTGTCTTGAGTATCAACCCCCCACAGCACCTCCTTCCCACCTCACCCCTTCCTCTGTCAAAACCTTAGATTGATCACATTCTATCCATCCCTATAAATCAAAATCACTCTAACCTTTCTCCCAGAAGCATCTTCATCAGAACATTTTTCCTGTTGTAGAATCAAAGGCTTTCCCCCTAATAAAGGAAACTTAAGCTGCCTCTTTCCCCAGCCTCAGGTAATCAGAACATCATTTGCTAGCCCTGCAATTAACCTTCTCTGAGCTGAGTGTGGTGGCTCATGCCTATAATCTCAGCACTATGGGATACCAGGAATTTGAAAACAGCCTGGGCAACACAGTGAGACCTCATATTTATGAACATTTAAAAAAAGTTATCCAAGTGTGGTGGCTCACATATAGTCCTACACACTCAGGAGGCTGTTGTAGAAGATACCTTGAACCCAGGCATTAGAGTTCAACCAGGCAAAGCTATAATCATGTCATTGCACTCCCACTCTAGTCTGTGGAGTGAAACCCTGATTCTCAAAAGAAGAAAACAAACTAAAATAACAATTGCTGTGTGTGTACAAGCTTTAACAATTAAGTTCATGAACTTTCCACCATTTACTTACATTGGTAGCACTGTACAAATAACTCAGTATTATTTCACCACCTTGGTATATCAGATTCTCACAGCAGTGTTCTTGTCAATGTGTGACAGTGTCATGCTGAATGGCATTCATTACTGTTGTTGCACATTTTTGTGTGCCTTCCCCAAAAATGTCAGAGCTTAAATGAAAGCCATGAAAATCATTACATTTCTTGTTGAACTTGTCAAGAGTGAAAGTGTAATCAGGGACTTCTTAGCTGAAGCTTATGGGGATAATGCCATGAAGAAAATAGCAGTGTGCAAATGGATTAAACATTTTCTGATGGGAAAGAAAGTGTCATTGATGAAGAGAGGTCAGGATGGCCTGTAAAGAGCAGAACTGATGAAACCATTGCAAAAATTGGTCAAATTGTTCGTCAAAACCATTGATTAGCCATAGGAAACATAGCAGACCAAGTAAACATCAATAGAGAAACAGGAAAATCTTCACTGAAAATCTCAGCATGAGGAAGGCGTGGCTCTTGCATCACCACAATGCACCAGTTCACATGACACCATCTGCTGAGGGAGATGATAGCCAGTAAACAAACAAGTGCATTGAAATCCACCCTATTCACATGATCTGGCTCCCAGGGACTTTTCTCTTTACTCAAACTCAAAGGAAGTATTAAAAGGAAGACATTTAGATGCCATTCAGGGCATTAGAGACAATATGACATCTCTGATGGCCATTCCAGAAAACAGAGTTCCAAAACTGCTTTGAAGTGCTGCCATCAGTGCATAGTTTCCCAAGGGGAGGATTTTGAAGATTACCATAGTAATATTCAGCAATGAGGTATGTAGCTCTTTTTCTAAGACAAGTTCATGAGCTTAATTGTCAGACCTTGTACACAGGAACTTTTTGAGCAAGTCAGAGATGTGGCAGAGGACTGGGCTGACAACACACCTACAGAGTGCTCTGCTGGCAGTTGTCCCCCTGGCCAAAGCCTTGACAGGCAGCACTGCAGTCCTTCCTCAGCTGGAGGGTTAGCACATGGTCCCAGGGTGAGGACCATCAGGTTACACTGAGAGTCCCCTTGACGCTCATGAGCAGGCCATTCTTGCTAATGTCCACATTCTTATCCTCCAACATTCTAGGTCACAGGAATCCTGAGTTAGATCTCTTCAAATTCTAAGACTAAATCCCAACTCAAACAGGCTTAAGCAACAGAGGAGTATATTGGGGTCCTTTTTGAGAAGTGCAAAGTTTGAGTAGACACGGGGCTCAAACTCCACCCTGAGAAGACTGTCTCTCTCCATTTCCTTGGCTCTGCTAGCCTCATTCTCAGGAAATCTCCAGGCTCACTTGATCCTCTCTGTGTCCAAACTCAAATTGGACATTCCCTTTCTCATTCCTTATCTACTTTAATCCCTGAAAATGCCTCTGAATGTCCCTATCCATTTCACATACCAACCCATGGGCCTCTCACTGGTTCTCTGACCAACAGAGGACCCGTCTCCACCATTGTGCAGAGGTGTTTGGGCACTCTTGGTTGGCAGCCCCACCCAACCACACAGGGTGGGGAGGGGGAAGTACTCAAAGAGGCTGGTGGAGAACAGACCAAAGCATGGCAGATGTCCCCTGCTCCAGTGCTACTGCACATGCGGCCCAGGGACCAGGAGCCTCAGCATCACTCAGGAGCTAGTTAGAAATGCAGGTGCCCAGGCCTTGCCCCAGACCTCCTGATTCATAATCCTTGGGACTGGAGCCCAGATGCTGTATTTTAATGAGACTTCCAGTGGTTCCAATGCATGCTAAAGTCTGTGCAAGCCTTTCCCCACCAGTCAGATGTCACAAGCTAAAGAGTAGCAGTTCTCCAATGAGAAGTCTCACCTGGAAACAAACAAAACAAGGATCCTGCTTGGGACAGTAATCTTGGGACCACTTAAGGGTCCTTACTCTGTGTTGGGTCTGAGCTAGATTCTGCAGATTCAGAGACAGATCCAGAGCCTTCTTAGTCATAGAGAACCAGAGAGTTTCAGTCTAGAATGGGCTTATTTACAGGCATTACCATATTCTTTTGGTGAGACTGTGAATTGATCCAAGGCTTCTGGAAGTAAATCAGGCAATATACAACAGGAATCGTGAAAATATCTGTGCCATAATAAGCCCATTTCTAGAAAACAGTCCCCTAGCAAGTTAACAGTGATGTGGATGAAAGTTTATATACAAATCTTGGTAGCGTTACTCATCACAGAAAAGAATGACAGCAACCAGAATAGCCAATAATAGGAGAATGGCTAAATAAATTATGATTCATTTATGAAAAATCATGTTCATGGCTAGTTTTAGATGATCTGGGGAAAATGTTGCCATCTTACATAAAGTTTTATTGACGTATTGACACATGATACAGGCTCTGTCTCAGTTCCCACCTCCCAGAACTCTCTGCATTAGTTACCCACGGCTCTGTAGGGAATTACCTATAGACTTTGCTGTTTAGAACACCACTGCTGATTGTATCACAGCTGCTGTGTCAGGAGTTCAGGAGCAGCTCAGCTTGACCCCCTGGCTCCAGTTCTCTGACAAGCCAGTCATCTCAAGACTCACTGAGGGCAGGATCAGCTTCCAGGCTCGCTGTCTCTGTGGCTGTAGGCCAGAGGCCTCCTTCAGTTCCTTATCATGTGGGCCTCTCCACTGAGCTCAGGTTCACCCCATGACAGTTTGCATCATCAGAGCAAGTAAAGAGTAAGAAAGAGTGTGAGCAGGATGGGAGTCATGGTCTTTTAGAGCCTGAACTTGGAAGAGACATCTCATAACTTTTGTCAAATTCTGTTCACTAGAAGCACCTGCTGGTGGGTGTCCACCCTGGGAAAGTCCTTGCAGGCAGCCATAGTTCCTTCCTGGGACTAAAGGTGAGCCCACTAACCTCTGGAGCCACATTAGCAGATTATACTTGAGATCCACATGAGCTTGCAGAGACCCCTAGATGTAGCCCACCCAAAAGAAATGGGGATTCTACAAGGGTATGATTGCCAGTAGGAGGGATCATGGGAGCCACCCTGAGCGGCTGCTTCACCTTAGTGGTCAGCCAGAGGCCAGCAGGGGAAGCTCCCTGACCTTGCCCCCCAAGGTCAGCCATGCTTAGAGAACAAAGTAGATTCTATGTTGGTTTTCAAGGAACCCGAGGCCTACGAGCATGGGGAAGCTGCAGATACACACAGTGAAGAAGGAAGGAAGCACTTAGGAAGGGGGTTTTGTGTAAACACAGACCAGAGATGACAAATATTAGGCAAAGATTAAGCAGCTGGAGGAAATTGAGGTCCCTAATCTAAAAAATACCAAGAACTAGGCAGGCCCCTGGCTCACACCTATAATCTCAGACTTTGGTAAGCTGAGACAAGAGGATTGCTTGAGGCTAGGACTTCCAGACCAGCCTTGCAACACAGCAGAGACCCTGTCTCTATAAAAATTTAACAATTAGCCAGGAGTGATGGCACATGCCTGTAGTCCCAGGGAGGCAGAGGGAGGAGGATGGTTTTAGCCCAGCATTTGGGGACTAGTGAGCTAAGATAGTGCCGCTGCATTGCAGCCAGAGCAACCAATAGGATCTTTATCTCTGAACAACACGAAGTCCCTAGAAGCAGGAAATCAGCCAGGGCTATAAGTGACTTTGTCATCAAATTCTACAAAGAAAGAAAGCAGACACTCAGCAAGGTGCTACTCAGAGGCTCTGTGGTGCCCACCAGATCTTCTATCCTGTGAAGGACCCCCATGCTCCCCCATCCTACACTGCCCACTGGGAGTGTTGCCACTGACAGTACACAGTGGCCCCTTCTCTAAAGAGTTGTCCTCAAGACTCAGGAGCCAACTCTCCAAGAATGTCGCATAGACACCCCCACCCAGAGGTCGCCCCTGTCAGCAAGGGGACAGTACCCTAATGTGAGTCTAGACCACCCAGATCTCCGTCCTTGCTCAGCTCCTTCTCCTTAGCTGTCCTG
Source organism: Otolemur garnettii (assembly GCF_000181295.1). Taxonomy (NCBI): domain Eukaryota; kingdom Metazoa; phylum Chordata; class Mammalia; order Primates; family Galagidae; genus Otolemur; species Otolemur garnettii. Next base: position 10,238,684 of record NW_003852410.1, read on the forward strand.
TGCCCTCCAGAAATCACACACATCCAAATCCCTGTCTCAAGCTCTGCTCTAGGAAACCTGAAGAAAGATAGTGAGGAAAGAGGAAGGTGCCAGGTGCTATGGACATGGCTGGTCCTTCAGGACGGAGGCTTAGTGCTGGAACATTTGCTCACTACGATTGACAAAGGCCACTACCCAGCAACAGGGGTCAGTGCAGGGGAAGGCACAGAGCGGTCCCTGAGGAGTTCTTGTTACTGATCAGGAAATTGGCATTATAATCTCGGGTAGGAAAAAAGGGAAGAGAGCTGCTCAAGAATGGTACCACCCTTCTCCTTAGCAGTCCCGAGGTGGTAGATAAAGGTCCTGATGGATTTCAGAGCAAACTTAGGTGGAACAGCCAGTGGCTGCCAAGAGCATCATGGCAGTATGGTCTAGTCCTCACTTTCAGATCAGGAAAAAACAACAGGCAGAATCAACAGAATAGATCAGCAATATGTGACCTCTGTTTAAGAGGGAAGGCCCACATCTACAGCTTTGAACCAGCCCTGTCTGCCTGTAGATGTGAGAACTTTGCTGAAATGTGGGAGAACAGCTACTTCCTGGCCCTGGGGCCTCAGGCAAATTCCTCTCCTCTCTGTCAGTGTGCTCTTTACTGCGGCTACCTGACAAATTACTGCAAATTTGGTAACTTAAAACATACCCCTGCACTCTCTTACAGTTCTGGAGGCCAGAAGTCCAGAAGAAGCCACCCATCAGGCTAAAGTCAAGTCACTGGCAGGCGGGGCTGCCTGGAAGCTTGACATAGAATTTCTTTCCTTACTGTTCTCAGGCCCCAGCACCTGCTGTATTTCTTGCTCCTGGCCTCTTGCTGCATCTTCACAGTGTATCACCCCTGTCTCTGTTCATATTGTCTATGCCTCCCTCTCAGGACACGCGTGATTCATCCATAGATGATCCAGATAATCCAGGGGGGATTATTGCAAGATTCTTACTCAGATTCTAAAGTCCATTGTGCCGTGCTCACTTTACTCCGATGGGCAGCGGGAATCTGCCTGTCTCCTCACAGGGTTGTTGTAATGATTACCACTCTCAAATGTAGGGTCCTCTGCCTCCTCATGGGATCAAACTGTGTTCAAATCCTAGCTCCATAACTACATAGTAAAGAACTTGGCCTCGCATGGAGAGAGCTCTGGCCTCCGTCCTTGGCATCCACTCACACTCCATAAATAGCAGCCTCAGTTCTCAGAGTCCAGGGAGAAATCTGTTCTGGTGAAGAAGCTATCACACCAAAAGTACAAATTTCTTTGACAAAGTTAAGTGGCCCAGTGTCCAGTATTCAGCAAGTGCTCAATGCATATTTGCTGAAAAAGCGTGACCCAGAAGTCACTTTCAGTCACTTAAAACTAGGGTGAGGATGGTCCCTGTGGGGCATCCACCTTGAAACAAAAAGACACTAATTAATGAAACAGGCCTGTGACCCAGGCAAAGTCTAAAACTGAGTGGACATGCATTTTTCTGTCATCTAGGGTTTAGAAAGTGGCCACAGTGAGACATGGAAAGAAGACTGTGCTCAGCATAAACCCCAGGACTTGACCCAGGGACACCCAAGGGGAAGCTCCCATCCCTCAGGACTGCAGAACGCAGAGGGGAGTGCCATGATGTGACAGAAAGACACAAACCTGAGCCATACAGAATCGTGGGCCACCTCACTCTCAAAGCTGCTCTGTGTGTCATGTTGGATGTAATGAAACGATCTGTATGGCAGGGACTGAGTCCATTACTCCATGCTCTGCAGAACCGACCATGTCCCAGGCACTGAGCTGACCCAGAGTAGGGGTTCACAGCTGTGGTGATAATGTCAGTGGCCAGGCTAGTAGGCAGAGCACAGCACACTGGGCAGGCCTGGAACGGCACTGCCAAAGGAGGGAGGGTTCCGGTGGTTGGGGATAGAGATGGGCATTTGCAGGAGGAGAGAGATCCTGTGGCCACCGGCTCCCTGCACTAGGAATGCCTCCCTGCCACCACCTCAGCACTAGGAATGGCCCCCTGACACCGCACCAGCACTGGGAATGGCCCCCTGACACTGCCCCAGCACTAGGAATGCCCCCCTGCCACCACCCCAGCTCTAGGAATGGCCCCCTGACTCCACCCCGGCTCTAGGAATGGCCCCCCTGCCACCACCCTGGCTCTAGAAATGGCCCCCTGCCACCTCCCCGGCACTAGGAATGGCCCCCTGACTCTGCCCCGGCTCTAGAAATGGCCCCCTGACACCGCCCCAGCACTAGAAATGCCCCCCTGCCACTGCTGGAAGTTTTTCTGCCTCCTTTGTGCAGGGGGATCTGTGTCTAATTCTCCTCTAAGAAGAGAAGGGCAGGGCACAGATTTGGAAAATTTGATGAAATACCAAATGATCAAAACAGAGACAGGACTGTCCTGTCCAGCCTGTCCCTCACCTGCAGTGAGCTGCACATCCCATGGGTGAGCAACCAATTTCTGGAAGGACGGTTCGGAGCTGAAGGACTCCTGTGGACCTCTCTAGTGCCCAGCTAACACTAGCCTATGGCTGTGCATTAACAAACCCAAGGAGGTTTCCCTGTTTTTTGCCAAATAGACAATTACTGAGACATGGAGGATTGTCAAGCGGAAAGGATTTATTACAGTGGAGGAGTCTAGTGAGAGGGGGGAGGTCTGAATTGTGTCAAATCTGCCCCCCTGACCAACAGGGTCAGGTGAAAATGAACAATGTACAAGGGGAGTGACAGCATTACGGGTATGGGTGGAGCACAGGGCACAGGAGCTCAGTGAGAAATCACACTAGGACGTACATCTCGTGAACAAAGTACGGATGATTCCCTCTCAGCGTGGGGGTGTTAGTGTTATAAAGGGCGAGGGGTTAAGGCTGGTCATTCTTTCAGCTTGTGTGCAGGCTCGGTGGGTCCTTGGGCACAGTCTGTGGGGCTCATCACTTATCGTGTCTTCTCCCTCCATACGGGGGTGGAAGGCTCTGTAGTGATCTCATGGCTATAAGGATGTTCTGCCATTTCTGGGAAAGAACCTGAAAAGGGAAAGGATCAGAGCCACAGACAGAGACCAAGTTCTGCTCAGCAATTCTTACTGGTGTAGGAACTGGAAACCTAACACCATGAACAATGTTTCCTTGCTTATGGAGCTGGTTACACTGTCCCTCTGGGCCGCTCTCTCCTCATCTGGCAGGGACTCTGCTCACAGGGGTGTATGTGGCAGGGTCCCTGGCTCCTTCCACCTGTGTTTGCTGAGTGCCTCCCAGCTCAGGAAGCAGAGTTGGGGACTGAGGGCTGTGGCCCAGTGAGGGAGCTCAGGACGCTCAGACACCAGGTGGAATCTGGAAGGAGCCAGGAAGCTTTCGCTGTGGCCCCATGCTGAGCCCTGGGAGACACCAGCTGCTTTCTCTGGCTGCACTGAGGTGGGACCACTGACAACCAGTCACAGAGGTGGAGAGGGCTGGGGCTCGGTATGTTTCATGGACTGAAATAGCCTGCACACCTGAGTCCAGGAAAGGGAAATGGACACCAGATGTCTGCTACATTGAGCGCCTGACTTCTGATTTGAGGTTTCAAATTTGAAAACTGATAACTGAGTCTGCTGAAATCATGTGAACTGTCAGAGTTAGTAGGACCTGAACAAAGTTCCCTGAGGAGCAGAGATGAGTGGGAGGGCACTGACTCAACTTTTAGTTGTGGAGGTTTCATGGAAATGCCTTGGAACAAAGAAACACAGGTCCCAGGGCCAGACAGATCTGCTACACCCCCTGCCACTGGAGCCTTTCCTGCCTGAGCCTCTAGCTCTGACCTCACAAATGTCTGTGCAGGCTTGAAGGAGAGCAGTGAGCTCACAATGAGCAGTGGTCAGGACCGGCTGCAGAGTGAACTGACACAGGGACCAGCAAATACAGTGGCAGCAATGGCTGTTAGCTGCCTTCCCAGTTTCCACACTCCCCTCTTCCTTAAAGAAGGAACCCCCACCTTTTTAGGGTAGTAAATCACCCAGGGAAAACATTTCCAGCTTCTCTTGCCTCTAGGTATGGATCATGGGCAAAGTTTTGGTCAGTGAGATGTAGAGAGAAATTGTTCTAAGCTCCTGGCAAGGCTAATAAAAAAATCTAGGTGAGGTGAAGTGTGAGCTCTTTCCCTATAAGGCTATGTGGAAGCAGATTTGACGCTGGAGCTCCAATAAGCATTTTAGACCCTGAGCCCCTTAAAGGATGTAAGCCACGTAATAATAGCACGATGACATAAAAAGACAGAAGTCTGGATCCCTTATGAATAAGGAGCAGCCAAACTACCCCTGTATGAAAGGTCACACGTGACAGAGAAATAAACTTCTGTATAGATTAAGGCCCAGTCATTTAGGTTTTGTTACCAGGAAATGGACTTAACTCATCTTTATATTTGTCCAGTCAGGAAGCCACCATGCTAAGGGACATAGCTACCTTTTTCTGACCCTTACATCCCAGATGGCAAAAGTGAGTTCAAGTTTGGCCATTGTTCCACCAGCCAAGCAGCCAAGAAGGGTACTGAAGATCTCCCTCCCCAGGATCCTGCTGAAAAGCTCCATCTCTCTGAAGGTGTGGCAGGGTGTTGCCAGAAATGCCTGCTGGCCCAGCTGGGATTTCTATCACCAGTTTGTGGCCTGTCTCTCTCTGTCCCCCTCTCTCTCTCTGCTTTAGTGTCAGGTCATGGGGCAAAGGTTTCTGTGTTTTCTGGTCTGGGGCATCTCCTGGCCTAGAGCAGAGACAGGGAGGTCTCACAGACACGTGCTGCATAACTGGATGGCTGGGCAGGAGGAGCAGGGAGGGGCCTCTGCTCCCAGCAGACACCTGCAAGGGGCTGCTGAGTCTGCTCTGGGGGTCAGGAGGCCTTGGTTTCATCCCTGCTGGGTGACCCTGGGCACATTTCCTCACTCATTCACCCTCAACAAAACCATCCTTGGCTTGTCTCTGCTCTGTATCAGGCACTGGGCCCATGTATACAGGGGCAGAGATGAAAGGTCCTAAGGTCACTGAGCTGGCCTCTAATGGGACAGAAGGAGAAACAAACATCACACACTGTGGGGACCAGCACGGTGTGACCCTGGGTGGCGGGAAATGTGAGGGCTGCCTGGCCCAGCTGAGAGCCTGGGGCTCCCCAGGAGTAGAAACTCCCACCCGCTCATCCCCTCTGGCCTCTTGTGGACAAGGAAGGGTTCACATATAAGAGCAGGTCCATTCACCAGCCTGCTGTGCGGCAGCCCTTGTGCGAAGCCTCCACAACCACCCTTGGTGGTAAGCCCTGGCCTTTTCCCTCATGTTAGGGACTGACGCTCACTGAGCCTCACTACCTCCCAGGCTACTTTCTACCTCCACTCCATTCATTAGCTCAGTAATCCTCATCACAGCCTATGTGGTGGCTGAGGAATAAGCCCCATTTCACAGGTGGAGACACTGAGGCCCAGAAAAGTTAAATGAGCCAGAGCACAGAGCTGCTGTCTGTCAGACCTCAGGGCTGGTGTGGAGCTGAGCTCGTGTGCTCCAAACTGCACAGGTCGCGGCCTCCTCAATCCTTAGATGAGAAGTGGGATTCAGGGACATCAGGCAAGGGGCAGAATCCATTGCAGACCCAGGTCTCAGGAGGCCTCAGAACTAACACAACAAAGCTCTAGGTCCCAGTTCTAGGTCTCTGTGGAAATTCTAAAGGGACTGTAGTGGACCAGAATTGCCCCTCTGTCCTGACCCCTGTTGGAAACATTTCCAAGCCTTTGAAGCCCACATGGTTGCCTTGGTAAGGACAGCCAGGCAGGTCAGCACCCTGCCCAGCCTGCCAAGCACTGTCGCATGTGAACACATGGATGTCAGCACCCACTGTCCCCTGCGGGGGAGGCTCTGCTCCTCTACATGGGTTCCTGCTTTCAGCCAGAAAGTCACAGGCAGACGGAGGCAGGCCACAAGATATTCTGAACAATTGAGGTTTTCTTACAAATTCATCAGAGCAAATGAATAGTTCACCTCAGGGAAGGAGTGGGCAGGGTAGATGGGGGAGGGGCAGGGCCCCAGCTCACCTTGAGGGACAGGTAGGCAGCGATGGTGATCCCAGCACTCAACTGGCGTGGCCGTGTTGTAGCTCATGAGTAGTGTGCTGGAGCCCTGGGCTCAGCTCTCACTCTGATGCAGCTGCAGTGCTTAGAGCCTGGTGGCAGCCACCCTGCAACAAGGGGAGAACCGCATGGTCACTGTGAACTTGTCCTTGGTGAACAAGGCATGATAGGCTGATGGTCCCTCCTTTATCGTAGGCTTGATAGACAGTCTGATGATTTTAACTCGAAAAGTTTTCATTTTAGTAGACTTCACATGAATATACAACTTACATTCTTTTTGCCACATACTAAACACACCCTGTATCCAGGACCCAGATCAGGAAACAGATTAATGCACCCAAAATATCCTAGAGACCCACCTGATGTCTAGCCTCTACCCCAAAGGAAACCCCTACTGTGACTTCTACCACCACAAGCCTAATGTTGCTTGATGCTGTAATTAAACTCTTCCAGATCTGTCTTCCTCGGCTCCACATCGTTCCCGACCTTCCTCATCTGTCACACATTGTGCGTCCCCAGGCACATTTCCATATATGACACTGTTGTGTGGACACAGGGCAGTAGACTGACCCATGCTACTGTGCACACTTCCGTTCCTTCTAGTCTGGGGTTCTGATCCACAGGGCTGCTAAGAACATCCAGGCCCCTTCCTTTCTGGGGGGACCCTTAGGAATTTCTGTTGGGTGTGTCCCTAAAAGTGAGACAGATAGGCTATGGGGCATGTGTTGTTATTATGGAACCCCTTTCTCAAAGTGGTTCCATCAATGGAAAGTGCTACTCACAGTTGCCCTACATCCCTGCCTTTGTTTTCCATCAATGCTTTAGTAAATTTTAAAACCTTATTCATTTTCACTCTGATAAAACTCACATAACATAAAATCTCCACCTCTGTACCTTTAGTGTATAGTTCAGGGTGTGAAGTACATTCACACTATGGTGTCACCACCATTTATCTACAGAAGTCATCTCATAAAACTGCAGCTCTGT
>NW_003852410.1:10247763-10256659 GCF_000181295.1 Otolemur garnettii
TTGTACAGGTTTTAATTTCTAATAAACCAAATATCAACCTCTATAACCCATGGAAACAAGAAGCACTTGTTTCTCTTTCAAGGGGAAAATGCTTTTGTGCCCATATAAGGAAAAAAAACCCACCCTGTGTTATCCTCAGCCCTGATTGGTCTATTTCCCTGATCCTCTGACTTCATGGGGCTATCTGGGCCTGGGTCTTTGGTGGTTACAGCCCAGGAAGTTTTTTTCAGTGACCTGCAGATTTGACCTCAGATAGCGTGTTTCCTTGATCGTAGTGCTTGCAGTTATCCCAGTGAGTAGTTTAGCACAGTGTACGTAGTATTCTTAGTGTAGTGTTATTTGTGTTCTTAGCATAAGTTCACGTATTATTTTTATCCTAGTTAGCTTTCATTAGTAATGTTAGCGTATTTAGTGTCCCAGTTACTATAGTTTGTTAGTGTTGTTAGCATAGTGAATACAGTTGTTTTTGATTAGTTATTTAGTGTAGCTTATCTAGCATAGCGGTAGAGTAGTCAGGCTCCCCATGGCACCTGGGGTGGCCTCCATGTCTTTGGACAAGGAGGTCCTTGAGGACTATGAGGTCTTACATACGATTGGCGAGGGCAGCTTCTCTGAGGTGAAGCTGGCCCTGCACCATGGAACTGCTGCTGAGGTGGCGGTGAAGATCATCAACAAACGTATGGCTGGCCTCCTGTCTGCAGAGCCTGACATTATGAAGATACTGGACCATCCCAACATCATCAAGGTGCTGGAGGTCATAGAGGGTAAGGAAAATTTGTATCTAATAATGGAACTTGCAGGTGGTAGTGACCTGGGTAAGAGAATAGACACGTCTGGCCAGATGAAGGAGGGGGAGGCCTGAGCCATATTCTTATAGCTATTGACCTTCACCAAAAGGGCATCATGCACAGGGACCTGAAGCTTGAGAATATTTTATTCGACTCACAAAACAATGTGAATCTAGCTGACTTTGGCATGGCTGCAAACTTCAGTGAAGGTAAGATGTTCACAAACTATTGTGGGAGTCCCCCTTACTTGGCCCCTGAGCTTTTCGTGTGCAAGAAGTACAAGGGACCAGAGGCAGAAATCTGGAGCCTTGGTGTCATCCTCTATTCAATGGCAGCTGGAGTCTTCCCATTTAATGGACAGGACTGAAATGAACTAATAGCATCCATCTTAAGACGCACCTATGTAACACTTGCTTTCCTTAGCCCCAAATTAAAAGCCTTCCTTCAGAGGATCCTCATCACTGAACCCAGCAAGAGGCCCACCATCAGGCAGATGTTGGAAGACCCCTGGATCCAGGCTGGGCAAGAGACCATGAGGCCATGCACGGCAGCGACAGACATCCCACCAGAGGCCACTCACCCTAGGCCTCTGCTGCACTGGAGGCCTCTACCTCACCCAATGCTCTGCCCCACTGAAGGCCTTCACCCCACCAGTGGCCGTCACCCCATGGAGACTGCCACCCCACTGGAGGATGCCACCCTACCGGGGGCTGCCACGCCACCAAAGGCCTTCATCCTACTGGTGACCACCAACCCACCAAAGGCTGTCACCCCACCAAAGGCCACCACCCCACCAGAGACACAGACACCCCAGTGGAGGCCACCACCCCACTGGAGGCTTCCACTCCACCAGAGACCAACACCCCACCAATTCCTAGTCCTAGTTGTGCCCCTCAGCCTGGCCCCATGTCCTCTCCCTCCAGCACCAGCTGCCTTAGTGGAGGCCCAGCAGGAGACAAGGGAGCTGAGGAAAGTCCCAGCCAAGACCACTCCCTTCCAGCTGGGCAGGTAGTGAACAGCAAACCCCATGGAAGTGGGTCAGGGCAGGTGAGGGTGTGCTAGGAGGATTGTGAATTTCTTTTGAAAAATGTTCTGCCTCCCACTGGCCCAAAAGAACCACCGCTGCCGGAACAAGGTGGTGCCTGTGATCAGCAAGGAGACTTGAGGCCCAGACCAGGAGGTAAGTGTGGGCTGGCCAAGCCATGCTTCCTCCTTTATTACTTATTGGATTTTCAATAAAGGAATTGAAATTGTATCTTTTACTGTGTGTACATGTATGGGGCACAAGGTGAAGTTCAGGTGTGTGTGGAAATCTAACATTACTATCCCCACAGCATGCTGTCACTGATGTGTTGTCCCTGACAAGCTGACCTAATAGAATTAGTTTGATTATGACATGGGGGCATGGGGGGCACAGAGAGAGATTTGGGGGGTGTTGGTTGCAGGGAACAAAGTTTCAGACAGGACGAAGAAACCCTGACATCTGTTGCACAGCAGGGTGACCAGATTAAGGAGAATGTAGGGCACATTTCAAAATCCCTGAGAGTCCACTTGAAATGCCCCCTTGGAGAGCAAGAAGGCCCTGAGCTCCCAGGATCCTGAAACACAGTGTGTGAGGTTGGCCAGGTGTGGACTCCCAGTTTGGTGGGGAGTCAGGCAAGCAGCCTGAGGCTTGCCGAGGCCTCCTAGCCACAGTGGATGGAGCTGAAGCATGGCCTGGACTTCCCTCACCCCCCAACCAGCTGGGACAACCATTGGGTCTTGCTTGACTGTTAGTCCTGGGCACTTGTCCCCTCACTGCCCTTCTCTGCCTTTTCTTCCACGGTTGTGGGTAGTGAAGCGAAAGGGTTCTTAGTCATCTCACTCCTGTTTCTTCCAAATTAGTGGAAATAAATCTCATTCCAGAAAGCTGCTTCATGAGTATTTTGCTGTTTGGGGTCCTCCCTGAACATCTGGGGCTGTGCACACCTGGTGTAGGCAGCCTGGACAGAGTAGTATTTGGAGATACTACTCAATGGAAAGGAGCATTGAGGGAACTACCAAGGTCACCCAACAGCAGCACAGGAGTCTCTGGGCCGTGTGCAAGGCAGAGACGCACACACTGTGCATGGCCTCCCCACACTGATGTCACCTGCTTAACATCTTCACAAGGAGCAATGGGCACTTGAGGTCCTGCTGGCCTGTACTGACTATCCTGAGTAGAGTAACAAAGTCCTGGGAACCTAACTAGGGAGTCAGAGAGGGACCTGGCTGTGGTCCCCATAGTGCAGTATGGCACCACTTGTCCCATTGTGTTTTCTGACTGAGTAATGTAACACTTGAACTTTCCTCTGTGATCTTCATCACGTGGACCTCTCTAATGAGCTCAGGTTCACACCATGACAGCTTGTGTCATCAGAGCAAGCAAAGGGTAAGAAATAGTGTGAGCAGGATAGAAGTCACAGTTCTTTAGAACCTGAACTTGGAAGGGACATCTTATCATTTGTGCCAAATTCTGTTCACCAGAAGCACCTGCTGGTGGGTGTCCACCCTGGGAAAGTCCTTGCAGGCAGTCACAGTTCCTTCCTGGGATTAAGGGTGAGCCCACTAGCCTCTGGAGCCACGTTAGCAGATTATACTTGGGATCCACATGAGCTTGCAGAGACCCCTAGATCTCACCACGCAAAAGAAATGGGGATTCTACAAGGATGTGAATACCAGTAGGAGGGATCATGGGAGCCACTCTGAGCAGCTGCCTCACCTCAGTGGTCAGACAGAGGTCAGTAGGGGAAGCTCACCTGGCCTTGCCCACCACCTTAAGCCATCCTTAGAGAACAAAGCAGGCTCTAAGTTGGTTTTCAAGGAACCCGAGGCCTATGAGTATGGGGTAGCCACAGATACACAGTGAAGGAGGAAGGAAACATTTAGCAAGGGGGTCTCGTGTAAACACAGACCAGAGATCACAAATACTGGGCACAGATTAAGCAGCTGGAGGAAATGCAGGGCCCTGACTTGAGGTTAAAACTCCCAAGAACTGGCCAGGCACATGGCTCACACCTACAATCTCAACACTTCGGGAAACTGAGGTGAGTGGATTGCTTGAGGCCAGTACTTCCAAATAAGCCTGGCAACATAGCGACACCCTGTCTCTACAAAAATTCAACAATCAGTCAGGAGTGATGGCGCAAGCCTGTAGTCCCAGCTACTGGGGAGGCACTACCCAACAACAGGGGTCAGTGCAGGGTACAGGCAAAATGCCTATATGCCTCTGGCCAAAAGTGTCATTTGAGAGAGAGCAGTGACAAGACTTTGTGCAGGCATGTTTGTAAGGAACTGAGGCAGAATCCATGTGGCCAGGTTAGTTGTGGGCCTAACATGCTTTTGCTGGAATAGCATTTCCAGATTGCATTAAGGAATTAAGGTTGACTTTATAAGGCCAATAAAAAAAGCCCTTTGGAAAACTGGCCAGATACCCATCAGTAACATTTCTTAACCTGTGGTAAGTGATGAAGGTTGCTTGCTGAGGGGTCTGGGAATGGAATAACCTTTCCTGATCTGTGGTGTGTGAAGGTTGCTTGCTGACGGGTCCGGGAATGGAAATGTGCTAGGGGACCTCAAGAGAAGCGGAATTTACCCAATGCATTCAGGTATCTAATGGTACAGATGAAACCTGGGCTCATGAAAGGCTTTTGAGAAGTCTAGCCTGAGAATTCCTTATAAAAGGCTCCAGCAAAAACCCCCTGACCTAAGGCCCACATGGGAGCAGAGATTTGCACACAAATTCCTGTATGCCTAAGAAGTTTCTCTATGCTTTGCTTAAAGATTAGAAGTAACTGCCTCCAAATGGCATGGTCAGTAGAACAGACATTCAAATATCTCTTTCCCCATAGCCTCAGGCTTTATCAGATAAGAACAAAGAAAGTAATAACTGACAACACATTCTTCCTTAAGTTATGTTAAACCAGGTTATGTTGAAAGGGTTATGCTCAGTACAGCCAGAGAAAGCAGCTGGTGTCTCCCAGGGCTCAGCACGGGGCAGGGCCACAGCGAAGGCTTCCTGGTTCCTTCCAGATTCCACCTGGTGTCTGAGTGTCCTGAGCTCCCTCACTGGGCCACAGCCCTCAGTCCCCAACTCTGCTTCCTGAGTTGGGAGGCACTCAGCAAACATAGGTGGAAGGAGCCAGGGATGCTGCAATGTACACCCCTGTGAGCAGAGTCCCTGGCCAGATGAGGAGAGAGAGGCCCAGAGGTACTGTGTAACCAGTGCCATAAGCAAGAAAACATTTTTCATAGTGTTATGTTTCCAGTTCCCATACCAGTAAGAATTGCTGAGCAGAACTTTGTCTCTGTCTGTGGCTCTGATTCTTTCCCTTTTCAGGGAAACATAACCCTTTAAGCATGACCTTTTCAACATAACCTGGTTTAACATAACTTAAGGAAGAACGTGTTGTCAGTCTGCTCCATTGAGCCCCTGACCCAACCCCTCCCTCCTTCTGATTTGAGGTTTCAAATTTGAAAACTGAAAACTGAGTCTGCTGAAACTGCGTGAACTGTCAAGAGTTAACAGGCCGTGAACAAGGTTCCATGAGGAGGACATATGAGTGGGAGGACACTGACTCAACTTTTGCCTATAAGGGGTTTATGGAAGTGCCTTGGAACAAAGCAGCACAGGTCGCAGGGCCAGACATATCTGCTACACACCCCGCCACTGGAGCCTCTCCTGCCTGAGCCTCTAGCTCTGACCTCACAAATGGCTGTGCAGGCTTGGAGAGCAGTGAGCTCACAATGAGCAGTGGTCAGGACTGGCTGCAGAGTGAACTCATACAGGGACCAGCAAATACAGTGGCAGCAATGGCTGTTAGCTGCCCTCCAAGTTTCCATATTCCCTTTTCCCTTAAGGAACCCCACATTTTTAGGGTAGTAAATTGCCCAGGGAAGACATTTCCGATTTCTCTTGCCTCTAGGTACGGATAATAGGCAAAGTTTTGGTCAGTGAGATATAGAGAGAAATTGTTCTAAGCTCCTGGCAAGGCTAATAAAAAAAATCTTGGCCAGCTGAAGTGTGAGCTCTTTCCCTTTGAGGCTATGTGGAATGAGATGTGACAGCTAGAGCTCCAGCAAGCATTTTAGACCCTGAGCCCCCTAAAGCATGTAAGCCACAGAATAGCATGATGACATGGAAAGACAGAAGTCTGGATCCCTGATTAATAAGGAGCAGCCAAACTACCCCTATATGAAACGTCACAAATGACAGAAACATAAACTTCTCTATTGATTAAGGCCGGGTCATTTAGGTTTTATTCCTTAGGAAATGGAATTAACTCAACTTTATATTTGTCTAATTAGTAAACCACCATGCTAAGGGACACAGCTACCTTTTTCTGACCCTTTCATTCCAGACGGCAACAATGAGCTCAAGCTTGGCCTTTGTTCCACCATCCAAGCAGCCAGGAAGGGCCCTGAAGATCCCTCTCCCCAGGGTCCTGCTGAAAAGCTCCATCTCTCTGAAGGTGTGGTGGGGTGTTGCCAAAAATGCCTGCTGGCCTAGCTGGGATTTCTATCACCAGTTTGTGACCTGTCTCTCTCCGTCCCTCTCTCTCTCTGCTTGAGTGTCAGGTCATGGGACAAAGGTTTCTGTGTTTTCTGCTCTGGGGCATCTTCTGGCCTAGAGCAGGGACAGGGAGGTCTCACAGACAGGTGCTGCATAACTGGATGCCTGGAAAGGAGGTGCAGGGAGGGGCCTCTGCTCACAGCATACACCTGCAAGGGGCTGCTGAGTTTGCTCTGGGGGTCAGAAGGCCTTGGTATCATCTTTGATGGGTGACCCTGGGCACATTTCCTCACTCATTCACCCTAAACAAAACCACCCTTGACTGTTCTCTGCTCTGTATGAGGCACTGGACCCATGTATACAGGGTCAGAGATGAAAGGTCCTAAGGTCACTGAGCTAGCCTCATCACATACCATAGGGATCAGCACTGCCTGACCCTGGGTGGCAGGAACTGTGAGGGCTGCCTGGCCCAGCTGAGAGCCTGGGGCTTCCCCAGGAGCAGGAACTCCCACCCGCTCATCCCCTCTAGGCCTCCTGTGGACGAGGCAGGGTTCAGACACAGGAAAAGCAGGTCCATTCACCAGCCTGCTGTGTGGCAGCCCTTGTGCGAAGCCTCCACAACCACCCTTTGTCCTCATGGCCTTTGTCCTCATGTTTTACTGACTGACCCTCACTGAGCGCTCACCACCTCCCAGGGTGCTGTCTACACCCACTCCATGTATTCGCTCAGTAACTCTCACCACAACCTTTGAGGTAACTATGGTCTCAGCCCCATTTTATAGGTGGGGAATGTGAGGCCCAGAGAAGTTAAATGAGCCAGAGCACAGAGCTGCTGAGTGTCAGACCTGGACACAGCCTTGGGACTGGTGTGGAGCTGAGCCCGTGTGCTCCACACTGCACATGCCGTGGCCACCTCCCTCCTCAGATGAGAAATGGGAGTCAGGGACATCAGGCAAGGGTCAGAATCCATTGCAGACCCAGGTCTCAGGAGGTCTCGGAATCTAACACAACAAAGGCCTCTGTCCCAGTTCTGGGTCTCTGTGGGGATTTTGAAGGGACTGGAATGGACCAGAAGTGCCCCTCTGTCCTGACCCCTGTTAGAAACATTTTGAAGCCTTTGTAGCCCACATTATTGCCTTGGTCGGGGCAGGTCAGCACCCTGCCAAGCCTACCAAACACTGTCCCATATGAACACATGGATGTCAGCACCCACTGTCCCCTGCGGGGGAGGCTCTGCTCCTCTACATGGGTTCCTGCTTTCAGCCAGAAAGTCACAGGCAGAGGGAGGCGTGCCAAAAGCTGTTCTGAACCATAGGGGTTTTCTTACAAATTCATCAGAGCAAATGAGTAATTCACCTCAAGAAAGGAGTGGGCAGGGTGTGTGGGGGAGGGGCCAGGCCCCAGCTCACCTCGAGGGGCAGGTTGGCAGCAACAGTGATACTGCCACACGGGTGGGACGTGGCCGTGTTGTAGCTCCCCAGGAGCCTGCTGGGGCCTGGGCCTCGGCTCTCACCCTGGTGCAGCTGAGTGGCAAGGGTCCTCAAAATTTTGAAACAGAGGGCCAGTTGGAGGGCCAGACCATAGTTTAAAAGGACAGGCAGTGGCTAAGCAGGACAAGCAGCGACTGCAAAAACACCTGGCAGGCCAGATAAATGTCCTCCGTGGACCACATGTGGCCCACGGGCCATAGTTTGAGGACACCTGGCTTAGAGCCCAGTGGCAGCCTCCCTGCACCAAGGGGAGAACCACATGGTCACCGTGAACTTGCCCTTGGTAAACAAGGCACGACAGGCTGAGGGTCCCTCCTTCATCCTAGGCTTGATCGGCAGTCTGATGATTTTAACTCAAACATTTTTACTTTAAGTTACTTCACATGAATATACAACTTCCATTCTTTATGCCACACAGAAAACACACCCTGTATCCAGCACCCAGATCAGGAAACAGATTATCAGCACCCCAAAGTCTCCTGGACTGACTCCCTACCCTGACTTCTACCAGCACAAGCCTAATTTTGCTTGATACTGTAGTTAAACTCTTCCAGATCTGGCTTCCTCAGCTCCACATCATTCCCAAGCTTCCTCACCTGTCACACATTGTGCGTCCCCGGGCACATTTCCATATATGACACTGTTGTGTGGACACAGGGCAGTAGACTGACCCAGGCTACTGTGCACACTTCTGTTCCTTCCAGTCTGGGGCTCTGATCCACAAGGCTGCTCAGAACATCCAGGCCCTTCCTTTCTGGGGGGACCCTTAGGGGTTTCAGTTGGGTGTGTCTCTAAAAGTAAGACTCTTAGGCCTCCGGGCATGCATTGTTATTGCCAAACACCTTTCTCAAGGTGGTTCCATCAATGGAAAGTGCTACTCACAGTTGCCCTACATCCCTGCCTTTGTTTTCCATCAATGATTTAAGTAAATTTTAAAACTGTATTCATTTTCACTCTGATGAAACTCATATAACATAGAATCTCCACCTCTGCACCTTTAGTGTATAGTTCAGGGTGTGAAGTACATTCACACTATGGTGTCACCACCATTTATCTACAGAAGTCATCTCATAAAACTGCAGCTCTGT
>NW_003852410.1:10258300-10290829 GCF_000181295.1 Otolemur garnettii
CTGACACCTTCCTCTTCAGTTTGAGTGCCTTTTGTTCCTTTCTCTTACCTAATTGCTCTTTCAGTAACTGGTGTCTCCAGATGACATGTGTCCTAAACATCCACTCACAATGACCTTTTTTGATATGGTCGTCTCTTAAATCAAAGCGCAAGACAAAAAATACTACTAGACTTTATCACTGTCCATGTATTTGCCTTTACCAGACATCTTTATTTCAGCTCTGAGTTCCTGTCTAGTGTCCTTTCTGTTCAGGAAGAAGGACTCCTTCCATTAGAGGGCAGGGAAGCTGGTGCTCACCTTTTGGATATCTGACAAATGTCTTCATTTCTTCCTCATTTATGAAGCACAATTTCTTAGATATTGGACTCTTGGTAGACAGACCTTGTTTTTTTTCCCCATGACTTTGAAGATTTCCTCCCACTGATATCCGGACTCCAAGGTTTTTGATGACAAATTTGATGTCAATCATGTGGAAAAATGATGATGAGAGTAACCTTCCTAGCAGCTCACTAGATGTTAATAAGAGACCTTATTGTGTATCACACACCCCAGAATATTTCTGTATAGTATCATCATGGCAGCTGTTTGTAGCATCCTTCCAACACTAATTCAAATTTAAATAAAAGAAATTGATTACTTCCCATAGAGACACGATGAGATCTCTAAAAACCTAAAGTTATTATAGGTTTTCAAACTATAAGTGAGGAGGCTATGGAAACATTGTACAGGTTTTAATTTCTAATAAACCAAATATCAACCTCTATAACCCATGGAAACAAGAAGCACTTGTTTCTTTTTCAAGGGGAAAATGCTTTTGCGCCCATATAAGGAAAAAAACCCCACCCTGTGTTATCCTCAGCCCTGATTGGTCCATTTCTCTGAGCCTCTGACCTCATAGAGAGCCATTGAGGCTAAAATCTATCACCCCACCCTGTGTCATCCCCAGCCCTGATTGGTCCATTTCTCTGAGCCTCTGACCTCATAGATAACCATTCAGGCTAAAACCTATATAAGGGGCCGTCTGGGCCTGGGTCTTTGGTCGTTACAGCCCAGGAAGCTTTTTTCGGTGACCTGCGGACTAGACCTCAGATAGCGTGTTTCCTTGATCGTAGTGCTTGCAGTTTTCCCAGTGAGTAGTTTATTGTAGTGTACATAGTGTTCTTAGCATAGTGTTATTTGTTTTCTTAGCGTAAGTTCACTTATTATTTTTATCCTAGTTAGCTTTCATTAGTAGTGTTACGTATTTAGTGCCCCAGTTAGCATAGTTTGTTAGTGTTTTTAGCATAGTATTAGTTGTTGTTGTTGTTGTTGATTATTTAGTTTAGCTTATCTAGCGTAGTGCTAGAGTAGTCAGGCTCCCCATGGAGCCTGGGGCGGCCTCCGTGTCTCTGGACAAGGAGGTCCTCCAGGACTACGAGGTCTTACACACGATTGGCGAGGGCAGCTTCTCTGTGGTGAAGCTGGCCCTCCACCGTCGAACTGGCACTGAGGTGGCGGTGAAGATCATCAACAAACGCCGTGTGGCTGGCCTCGTGTCTGTAGAACCTGACATCATGAAGAGACTCCACCATCCCAACATCGTCCAGCTGTTTGAGGTCATACTGGGTAAGGAAAATATGTATCTAATAATGGAACGTGCAGGTGGTGGTGACCTGTTTGGGAGAATAAAGGCAGCTGGCCACTTGGAGGAGGGGGAGGCCCGAAGTATATTCTTACAGCTATTGAAAGCCATGGCGTACCTTCACCAGAAGGGCATCGCACACAGGGACCTGAAGCTTGAGAACATTTTGTTTGACTCACAAAACAATGTCAAACTGGCTGACTTTGGCATGGCCGCATCCTTCAGCGGAGGTAAGATGTTCACAAACTATTGTGGGAGTCCCCCTTACTTGGCCCCTGAACTTTTCGTGTGCAAGAAGTACAAGGGACCAGAGGCAGAAATCTGGAGCCTTGGTGTCATCCTCTATTCAATGGCAACCGGAGCCTTCCCATTTCATGGTCGAAACCGCAATCAGCTCATAGCATCCATCTTAAGAGGCACCTATGTAATGCCTTCTTTCATTAGCCCCAAATTAAAGGCTTTTCTTCAAAGGATCCTCATCACTGACCCCAACAAGAGGCCCACTGTCAGGCAGATGTTGGAAGACCCCTGGATCCAGGCTGGGCAGTATAGCACGAGGCCACACATGGCAGCAACAGACATCGCACCAGAGGCCGCCACCTCACCCAAGGCCGCCGACCCCCTGAAGACCTCTGTCTCACCCGAGGCCGCCGCCCCACTGGAGGCCTCCACCACACTGGTGGCCACCACTCCACAGGAGACCATCACCCCACTGGAGGCCTTCATCCCCCCGGAGACCTCCATCCCACCGGAGACCTCCATCCCACCGGAGACCTCCATTCCACCAGTGACCACCGCCCCACTGGAGGCCTCCACCACAGTGGTGGCCGCTACTCCACAGGAGACCACCATCCCACTGGAGACCTCCATCCCACCGGAGACCTCCAGCCCACCGGTGACTGCCACCCCACCAGAGGCTACCATCCTACCAGATGCCTCCATCCCACCGGTGACCACTGCCCCACCGGAGGCTGCTAGCCCACCAGAGGCTGCCACCCCACCAGAGACAGGCACCTCACCAATTCCCAGTCCCAGTTGTGCCCCCCTACCTGGTCCTGTGTCCTCTCCCTCCAGCACCAGCTGCCTTAAGGGAGGCCCAGCAGGAGACAGGGGAGCTGAAGGAAGTCCCAGCCAAGACCCCTCCCTTCCAGCTGGGCAGGTAGTGGAGGACGAACCCACGGAAGGGGGCCAGGGCCAGCAGGGGTGCGCTCGGAGGATTGCGAATTTCTTTCGAAAAATATTCTGCCTCCCGCTGGCCCAAAAGAAGCGCCCCCGCCAGAACCAGGTGGTGCCTGTGACCAGCCAGGAGACTTGAGGCCCAGACCAGGAGGCGAGTGTGGGG
Source organism: Otolemur garnettii (assembly GCF_000181295.1). Classification (NCBI taxonomy): domain Eukaryota; kingdom Metazoa; phylum Chordata; class Mammalia; order Primates; family Galagidae; genus Otolemur; species Otolemur garnettii. Next base: position 10,261,264 of record NW_003852410.1, read on the forward strand.
CGGCCAAGCCACACTTCCTTTTATTTCTTATTGCATTTTCAATAAAGGAAATTGTATCTTTTACTGTGTGTATGTGTACGGGGCACAAGGTGAAGTTCAGGTGTGTGGGGAAAGCTAACACCCCCAACCCCGCAGCATGCTGTCACTGATATGTTGTCCCTGAAAAGCTGACCTCATAGAAGTAGTTTGATTGTGACATGGAGGATGGGCGGCACAGGGAGGGTTTGGGGGGGTGGTTGGTCACAGGGAACAAAGTTTCAAACAGGAAGAAATCCTGACATCTGTTGCACAGCAGGGTGACCAGTTTCAGGAGAATGTAGGGCACATTTCAAAAGACCTGAGAGTCCACTTCAAATGTCTCCTGGGAGAGCAAGAAGGCCCTGAGCTCCTGGGATCCTGAAACACAGTGTGGGAGGTCAGCCAGGTGTGGACTCCCAGCTGGGTTGGGAGCCAGACAAGCAGCCTGAGGCCTGCTGAGGCCTCCTAGCCACAGTGGACAGAGCTGAAGCACGCCCTGGAACCCCCTTCCCCCAACCACCTGGGACAACCATTTAGCCTTCACTGCGGGTCCTGGGCACTTGTCCCCTCACTGCCCTTCTCTGCCTTTTCATCCATGGTTATAGGGGGCACAGAGAGAGGGAGGGTTCTTAGTCATCTCACTCCTGTTTCTTCCAAATTAGTAGAAATAAATCTCACTCCAGAAATGGAGTTCTCGGTATTTTGCTGTTTTGTGTCCTCCCTGCACAGAGGGGGCTGTGCACACCTGGTGCAGGCAGCCTGGACCAGAGGACCAGAGCAGTATTTGGAGATAATGAGAAATACTCAGTGGAAAGGGGCCATGAGGGAACTACCAAGGTCACCCAACAGCAACACAGGAGTCTCTGGGCCGTGTGCAGGGCAGAGACGCACACACCGTGCATGGCCTCCCCACACTGATGTCACCTGCTTAACATCTTCACAAGGAGCAATGGGGACTTGAGGTCCTGCTGGCCTGTACTGATTATCCTGAGTAGGATGACAAAGTCCTGTGCACTAAACTAGCGAGTCAGAGAGGGACCTGGCTGTCCTCCTGTGGGAGGGTACCACTTTCCTGTGTTTTCTGACTGAGTAGAGTAACACTTGAACTTTCCTCTGTAATCGTCTCTCCTTTTCATAACAGCAGCACAGGTGGGTCTTTCTAAGAGGCCTTAGGCAGGTGTGGGCCTTTGGTCCCCACACAAAACCGTTCCTCTGGGTTCAGTCCTTTCTTTGCAAAAACCCATTTCCACATTGATAGCCTTTTTTGTTGTTGTTACCTCTTTTTATCTTTTTTTTTTTTCAAATCCATACATTGAATCAACTTTGAAAAAGCGTCTCACTCAGACGGCATTACACATATATTTCCTCACCAGGGGCACGTTTTGTGCCTTTTTCTCAACACATCCTCCTCCCTGGGTCACCCCGTATGCAGAACCACGTGCATCTGGACTTCCAGACTTTCCATCACCAGTAACTTTAAAGTGCAGTGAAAACCCTAAGAAAGGACATTCTGAATTGTCCTTTGCAGAAATAGGGATGTGAATTAGTATTAGTATTTAGCCTTCACTGTGGGTCCTGGGCACTTGTTCCCTCACTGCCCTTCTCTGCCTTTTCGTCCATGGTTATAGGGGGCTCAGCGAGAGGCTTCTTAGTCATCTCACTCCTGTTTCTTCCAAATCAGTACAAATAAATCTCACTCCAGAAAGCTGGGTCCTGGGTATTTTGCTGTTTTGTGCCCTCCCTGCACAGCTGGGGCTGTGTATACCCTGGTGCAGGCAGCAGAAGGAGCTTAGTACTTGGAGTTAATCACAAACACTCAGTGGAAAGGGGCCTTGAGGGAACTACCAAGGTCACAGTCACACAGGAGTCTCTGGGGCATGTGCAGAGCAGTAATGCACACGTCCGTGGGTGACCTCCCCACACTGATGTCACCTGGTTAACGTCTTCACAAGGAACAACGGGGACTTGAGGTCTTGCTGGCCTGTGTTGATGATACCGAGTAGGGTAACAAAGTTGTGTGAACCAGAGTGTTTAGGGAGTTAGAGAGTGCCCTGCCTGTGGTCCCCATAGTGCCTTAGGGGCCACTTGTCCCTCTCTGGTCTCTGAATAGTGTAACATTTGAACTTTCCTCTGTCACGTTTTCTCTTTTTTATCACATTGAAATGTAGGGGTCCTTCTAAGACGCCTGAGCGAGGTGTCAGCCTTCAGCCAGCTGGAGGTAAAAGGGTGCCTCTGGGCTAGCCAGACGTCCTGGGCATCAAAGGGAGGATGGATCCGGAGAGACCACAGTCCAGAGGAATGGAGGGTGGTGGGAAGGCCAGCTTTCATAAGACAAGTTCCAGCTTCCCAGGCCCTGGTATTTCCATGGCAGGCATGGATCTGTGGTTTCAGACACCCATGAAGGAGCTGCCTCATGGGGTCCTAAGAAACCTAAGGAATGTCCAGGAGGCCCTGGCCCTGTGCATGGACAGGCCACATGGTGTGCACAGTCTTTAACATGCAGTGGCCCTGACCACTATAATAGTGAGGGAGATGACTCTCCTGTACCCCAAGAGTGCAGGACCAGGGGACACAAGAAGGATCTGAGGTCACAGTGGGAGTCTTGTGGGTTTCTTTTGTCCCCTGGAATGGAATTTCTTTGTACCTCACAGCCCAATTAGTGGTCAGCCAGTGCTGCCGTCCTTAAATCCACCCCTGGCTCTCACCCCTTCAGGGCAAGTCCCAGTTCCTCAGTGGGCTTTCAGGTCCTTCCGTGTCCTGCCCCCCACTGACTTTTCACCTGCCCCAGCCCGCCCTTCCCACTACACCCACTAAGTTGTCCAGTTTGCCTCAGATGTCATCACACCTCCTGCCTCTGCACCTGTGGTTTCCTCTCTGGGCAGCCCACATGCCGGCCACCTGGCCAAGGCCTGCTGGGCTCCCAGAGATGGATCAGACAAAGATGTCCACACTGTGAAGACCTTGTTGCCCCACTGGGAAGATGAGACAAGGACCTAACTAGCTACAGTACAGTCACCTGTTCACAGGTACAAAGGACAGACATGCACAGTGCTGCCCATGGCCACCTGCTGCTGAGGGATCAGGGCAGCTTCTGAAGGAGGTGGGTCTGGGGACCCCACTCCCTGAGTGACCACAGGAGATGTCCAGGAGGCATTCTGGGCAGAAGGCAGCCAGGAAGATAAGGACCCCCAGGGCAGAGTAGGCAACAAGGCTGGGGATTAGGGGTTTAGACCAACCCCCTCGTTGTTGGGACAACCCCCCATAGGTGCATTTTGCTCCAGGCCTACACACTTACCCATCCCCCAGGGAGGGCCGTGATGACTGGACATTCTGCAGAGAGACCGTCTCTTTGCTGGTGCTTCAGGCCTGGGCTGGCTGCACCAGCAGCTGCCTCACATGTCCCTCATTAGTCCAAGCTCAGGTTCATGGAGAGTAAAAGGTTGCAATCGGCTTTGTTAATTTATTAGGTAACGTGGCTTCCTGGCACTCAAGTCGTCGCAGCAGTGCCTGGTATGGAGTACTCTGTCCATAAACACTGCTTGGCACTCGTCCTCCTTCCATTTAGAGACCTTTGCAGTGCCTGCCTTTTCTGTCATCTTTCCTGGTGACCTCTCTTTCTGATCCTATATTGGACCATGCTGGACACAGTGATTTTCGGGCTGCCCTCCCCCATTGGAAGGTGTCTTACACTTTGTTGGGTTTCTTCACCCACCCACGGCCAGAGCTGAGGAAGTGGCTTCCACTACTGAGGAAGGACTGTAGCCTACAGACAGTGCGGGCTGTGTTGTTTCCCCGCAGGCCATGGTCTGGTGTGAACAGTGGATCATGGTTGTTCCCCAGTTGTGCTTGGAGGACCATGAAAGGGAGGAAGCGTGGACCTGACAGTGATATTGCAACATGGAGTTTGAGGACAGTGAGGTTGAAGGAGAGTTTAGTGACCAAAGTGAGCGTGACGCCCTTCCTGTGTGCAGTGACATCAGTTCCAGTGAACCTGAGCTGTGGTGAAGAAGAAAGTGACGATCATCCTCACCCTGTGACAAGTAGAGGGAAGGTTTGTGGTGATGGTGACGGTGACCTCATAAAGTTCATACTCTGTCACACAACAGGGATTCACCCTTCCTCAATGTCCTCAGCAGAAAGTGAACTTGAATATTTCCAGCTCTTTTTCTCGGGTGATTTTATTGGTGAAATCGTGGCTGTGACCAATACATATGCAGCAGAAAAAATACTGAAGGTGACTCCACTAACAAAATACTTCATGTGGCACTTATGGAGGGATGTTTCGTCAGACGAAACGAGGGCACTCTTTGGTGTCATGCTGAACTCGGGTCTGAATTTGAAGGTGCAATTAGTTGGCTACTTAACGGAAGATTGGCTAGACCAAACCCCATTCTTCAAGAATGTTTTTTCTCATCTCCATTTTTCCAAATTTCTTGGATGCTCCATTTAGTTCCTCTTGCCTCAGCTCAAGGAAGTGTTAGTACCCGAGGGAGCAAGGTGGAGAATGTTAGTGAGGATATTGACCATAAGGCAAAGATCTTTATGTACCGGGTGGAAGTGTGACTGTAAACATGAGCGCACAGTAGGCTTCAAAGGAAGGATTCAAGTGCCACAATCCAAAGAAGCCTACAAAGTGGGGCCTACAAATTTTTTGCCTGTGTGATTCAGGAAATGGTTAGGTGTTTTCCCAAATTTCCTATGATGGCAAGACAACCACAGAAAGTCTTACTCATCCCGATGAACCATTTATGTCTCCAATGGTGATTCATTTTGGCACAAGCTTTGCCAGCACATACGAGGGGTTCAGGCTATCACAGCTACACTGGCAGGTTACACCAAGCCCTCAAGTTGCTCAGGAATCACATAAAATAAAAATACCTATAACAGGAACAGTGATTAATAGGAACAGTGAAAATCCAGCAAGGATTTTCCTAGTGGTCTGAAAAAGAAGAAACTTCAGGAATATGAATTATGTGTCTATCAGTGTGATATGAAAACCATGTGCCTCTCATTCCACGACAAGAGGGTAGTGGCCGTGCTGAGTCCATTCTTTGGCCCTCAAACACAGTTGATTGCTGGTTATACGGAGAAATAGCTTGTTCAATTTGGAAAAGTGAGTTATTTTAGAATACACAATGTTGATGGGAAGAGTGGACAGAGCTGATCAGAAACGTGGATGCTGTGGATTTACAAGGAGGTCCTACAAAGGGTGGACAAAAATATTCTTCTGGCTACTTACCAGCAGCTTATCCTTTACTCATTAGATAAGAGGGAGAGTGGGGAAAGTGGGGACATGCTACATTTTTGTGTGTGTTTACGTTTTTGAGTTGTTTTTACATTGACAGTTAAGTAAAAGTGGTTTTCTTGTCAGACTGCCCGGCTTTTATTTCTGATTATCCATTCACTATGCGAATGTGGCAAGTTCCTTGAACTTGCTGTGTTTGCTTTTTATTTCTGCCAAGGCATAAACTTTGCGGCTTACCTAAACACAACATGGACCAGTCAAAACCGAGGTTTGGGCAAGGCTGCATTCCAGAGCAAAAACTGTTTTCTTCCCTTGTCAGGCTGCTGGGGGGTGACCACCTTCTTTGAGTTGCCGCCCCCCTCCATCTTCAACAGCCAAGTGCTCTTTCTCACTGCACCTCACTCTGACTTTTCTTGAACCACAATAAATCAGCAATTGTCTCACTTCCACCTTCAATGATCCTTGTGAGTACATTGGCCCCACCCAGATTATCCAAGATACTTTCCCTGCAGCAAGATCCATAATTTAATCACATCTTTAAAGTTCCTTTTGTCATGTGAAGTAACATATTCACAGGTTCTGAGGATTAGAGCATGCACACGTTGGCAGGGCCATTATTCTGCCTGCCACGTTGTTGTTGTTCTAAGATGTTCCCTTATCACAATGATTGAGCCTTCATACCAGGATTCCTGTTTAAGAGAATTGAGGTAACTGAGACCATATCTGATACACATTATTAGAAGAAAGAGATGAAATTAAACATATATTTGTGTAACATGTTTATAACAAGGCTATCAGAAATTTTTATTTTTAATTGTTGGGGATTCATTGAGGGTAAAAAGAACCAGGTTACATTGATCGTATTTGTTAGGGAAAGTCCCTCGTATAATTGTATCCTGCCCCAAAAGGTGTGTCATATACCGTGACCCCCCACTCCCTCCTTCTTTCCCTCTCTCTGCTCTCCCCTTCCCCTACCGCCCACCATGTACTAGGTCATTAATCCCCCTCATATCAAAATTGAGTACATAGGATTCTTGCGATCTTTACTAAGAACAATATGTTCCACTTCTATCCAGGTTAATACAAAAGATGTACAATTTCCATCTGTTTATGACTGTATAGTATTCCATGGTATACATATATCACAGCTTGTTAATCCATTCCTGAGTTGGTGGGCATTTAGACTGTTTCCATATTTTTGTGATTGTAACTTGAGCTATGATTAACAGTCTAGTGCAAGTGTCCTTATGGTAAAAGGATTTTTTCTTCTGGGTAGATGCCCACTAATGGGATTGCAGGATCAAATGGGAGGTCTAGTTTGAGTTCTCTGAGGGTTCTCCATACTTCCTTCTAAAAAGCATCTATTAGTTTTCAGTCCCCCTAGCAATGTAAAAGTGTTCCCTACTCTCCATATCCACGCTAGCATCTGCAGTTTTGAGATTTTGTGATGTGGGCCATTCTCGCTGGGGTTGGATGATAACTCAGGGTGGTTTTGATTTGCATTTTCTAATAATTAGGGATAATGAGCATTTTTCATATGTTTGTTAGCCATTTGTTTGTCTTCTTTTGTTTTTGCAGTTTTTGGCCAGGGCTGGGTTTGAACTCACCACCTCTGGCATATGGGACTGGCGCCCTACTCTTTTGAGCCACAGGTGCCACCCTCTGTCTTCTTTATAGAAAGTTCTATTCATCTCTCTTGCCCATTAACATAAGGGATTTTTTTCATGTGGATTAATTTGAGTTCTCTATAGATCCTAGTTATCAAGCTTTTGTCCAATTCAATATATGCAAATATCCTTTCCCATAGTGTAGGTTGTCTATTTGCTTTGGTTGTTGTCTCCTTAACTGTACAGAATTTTTTCAGTTTAATTAAGTCCCATAGGTTTATTTTTGTTGTTGTTGGCAATTGCCACAGAAGTCTTCTTCATAAAGTCTTTCCTCAGGGCAATATCTTCAAGTGTTTTTCCCATGCTTTCTTTGAGGATTTTTATCATTTCATGCCTTAAATTTAGGGTTTTTTTTTAAATTCATCTTGAATTGATTTTTGTGAGTGGAGAAAGGTGTGGGTCCAGTTTCAGTCTTTGACATGCAGATATCCAGTTCTCCCAGCACCATTTATTGAATAGGGAGTCTTTCCTCCAGTGTATGTTCTTGTTTGGTTTATCAAAGATTAGGTGGCTGTAAGGTGTTAGTTTCATTTCTTGGTTTTCTATTCAATTCCAAATGTCTATGTCTCTATTTTCTGTGCCAATACCATGCTGTTTTGACCATTATTGCCTTGTAGGACAGCCTAAAATCTGATATACTGATGCCCCGGCTTTGTTTTTATTACTAAGAAATACCGTTATCTATATGGGTTTTTTTCTGGTTCCATACAAAACGAAGAATTATTTTTTTCAAGTCTTGAAAGTACAATGTTGGTATTTTAATAGGGATGGCATTAAATCTGTAGATTGCTTTGGGAAGTGTGGACATTTTAACAATGTTGATTCTTTCTAGCCATGAGCATGGTATGTTCTTCCATTTGTTAATATCCTCTGCTGTTTCCTTTCTTAGGGTTTCATATTTCTTTATAGAGGTCCTTCACCTCTTTTGTTAGGTATATTCCTAAGTATTTCTCTCTCTCTCTCTTTTTTTTAAAAGTTATTGTGAAAGGGATTGTGTCCTTAATTAGCTTCTTATCTTGCCTATTATTGACATATACAAAGACTACTGACTTATGGACATTGATTTTATATCCTAAGACATTACTGCATTTTTTGATGACTTCCAGGAATCTTGTGGTTGAGTATGTGGGATTCTCTAAGTATACGATCATATCATCAGCAAAGAGGGAGAGTTTGACTTCCTCTGCCCCCATTTGGAAGCACTTTATTTCCTTCCCTTGCCTAATTGTATTGGCTAGAACTTCCAGCACTATGTTGAATGGTAGTGGGGATAGAGGACCACCTTGTCTGGTTCTAGTTCTAAGTGGAAAAGCTTTCAGTTGTACTCCATTCAGTAAAATATTAGCTGTGGGTTGTCATAGATAGTTTTGATCAGTTTAAGAAATGTGCCACCTATGCCTATACTTTTCTGTATATTATAATCTATATTAGAAAAGGATGCTGGATTTTATTGAATGTTTTTTCCATATCCATTGAGTGGATCATATGGTCTTTGTTTTTGCTTCCGTTGGTATAGTGAATTATCTTTATGGATTTGTATATGTCAAACCAGCCTTGAATCCCTGGGAAGAAATCTTTCCCAACACGTTCTATGAAGCAAACATCCTCCTGGTACCAAAACCAGGAAAAGACCCAACTAAAAAGGAGAACTTCAGACCAATGTCATTCACGAATATAGATGCAAAAATTCTCAACAAAATCCTAGCCCCTAAACTACAGTTTCTCATCAAAAAGTCATACATCATGATGGAGTAAGCTATGGGAAAACTTAAAGCTATTTTAATGTAAGATTGGAACCAAAGTAACACAAGTGACTAGTAAATAAGTTCCCATCATTGTTCCTCAGAAAAGGTAATACTGCTGAAAGCAAAAAGAGACTTTTTCTTGACGTCTTATAGGGATTGCAAGTCAACTTCTTCTCATGAGACCAATAAAGTCAATTAGTAGTTTTTGCCTGCAGTGCTGTGTTCAGACGGAATCTGCAGGTCAGCAGGAGGCAGAGTCATGCATGCCGTTATTGCCCCCTTTATTCCACTGATTGAGGAAAATAGGTGGCAGCTCATTGTTTTCTGTGCTGTAATAACCTGAGAAAAACTATCTACTGGTTTTGAGGCATGAAGAGTGCAGCAAAGCTTTAAATTGAGTACTGTGGAGAGAAAGAAGTCTTTAAGAAAAGATGTAAGTTTTGATCATTAGCTCATTGATTAACTCTGCCTTGATAATTAATTTGTGTTTATTTTACTGGACATTTGTAATAGTTTATTACTTATTTGCCTCAAAATAAATCCTATGCCGGGTGTCCAACCTGCAGGCCTACAGGCTACATGCTGATTTTGTGAGACGTCTTTTGCTTATTTGCAGTATTGGATATCACAAAATGTATGCACGAATCTTTTGTTGGATAATCAGCTTTCATTATTGTGTGTGTATTTCATAGACCCCCCTGATAGAGTTTTCCATATACCAGGCAATGTACTAGGCATACACTGATGAACCCAAAGCAATATGACTCCTCTTCTCAATAAGCTTTATTGGAAATTATAGGAATTAATTGAATAATAAAACAAATAAATGAAAAAAATAACTCTAGCTATGATAAGTGCTAGGGAAGAAAGCTATTGGAGCAAGGGCAGAATATAAGAGGGGAGTTTTACCTCATTACAATGAATAACAACTAACTTGGCGAAGGCCCAAGAACAGACAAGTAAGGGCAAAACAAAATTCCAGGAGGAGGTAGTAGCAGCATGTGCAAAGGCCCTGCGGTGAGGTAGATGGAGAGGAAGGAAGTTCTCTTGGGCTGAAACATTAAAAAAGCCAATAGTACAGTGACACCTGATGAGTTTTTAAAGAGTTTTTAAAAGAGAGGATAAGTAATAGCGATAAGACAAGAAATTTTCTGAGAAGAGTGGAAAAATGATACAGGAGTAAAAGGTGATTACTTGATAAAGTGGGTTTCATTGACAGAAAGCTCTTTTCTTATAGTTCTTTAACTCCTGAAACCTAGATCTTCCACAGTACTTCTCTCCTCTTGTCTTACTGGGTCTCCTAACTCACACCATGAGGGATGCCATACCATGTGTGGAAGTCACAGGGTCCCTCAAGTTGCCCGTAACACGTTGCCCATATGGGATCTATTTCCCACAAGCAAAGCCAGGATTCTACAAATGCTTTGTGAGTGAATCTTTTTTCATCTTAACATTGGGTCCCTGGTTACCATTAAATGCTGCACTAATGACAGGCTTTGGGCTGTGGACGGGACTGTATTCAGCAATGTTTCTACTTAAAAAAGTAAATGTGTCTCCCAACAATGAAATGACGGCAGTTTATTCATAAACCAGTGACTATACCTTGAGGGAGTCATATTTTATCTTGTTTGGAAATATTAGTCGGGGAACAGCTAGAATTATCCCCACCAAGAACACCCCCAACTCTGTGACTCTGAGGGTGCTGATGCCCAAGACTGTGCAGGTAGGTCAGAGGGTAAGAGGACTCCACAGAGGAGAAAAAGTTAAACATTGATCTTGGTGAGAAAAATGCCTAAATCATTTTACTTGTAGCTATTAACCCGTATTCCAGACAGAGCAGGCAATAGTGCCGAGATTTCATTTGACTTAATATGTAAGTTTACAGAAAAGATTTGCTTCTTTAATTGTTACAAAGACAATTATTTACTACAAATCCCAGGAAATAATTTATGTGAAATCACTTTTCATAATATCATGAAATGTTTGTTTATCAGCTTGCCTGAGATAAACTAATAAAAGAATTGTGCTAATAATATGCTGTTTTTCTTCCTATTTCAAGATACATGTAAAAAAAAAAATAATTAGAAAAAATGTTCAGGCAAACAGGAGTATTTAACATTACAATTCCATATTCTTGTATTTTGATTCTCTTGGTTCTAAAATGTATAGAAATTAAAGTTCTCTCTTCCTCTCTCTGCCTTCTCAAGAGCCTACTATGTTCCCAACATAATAATCAGTGATGGAGAATTCATAATCCCCAATTAATTCACCATCACGTGAGGGACTCAGGAAAATAAACCAACAATTGAAAAATCAAGTGCCAAGGGCTCGAATAGAGATGCATCGGGGCGCTCCATGGACTGAGGTAAAGGCAGGCTCTGTCTGAGGGGGATGGGCACAGCGTAAGTCTCTGCAGGGCAGTAACCTGCACTGGAGCTGGTAACCAAAGACGCTGCTCCCCAGGCAAAGGAACCAGAACATTCCGTGCTTCCATTCCAAAGGAACATAAGCAAAAGGCTAAAGTCCCAAAAGAAAAGTGCCAGGCACACAATTTGATTATTTGAAGCTTAGTAATTCAGTGGTTGATCTTTTTTTTCCTTTTCTTTTTGGAATGAAGTCAAAGATAACAAATGCAAAAAAACCCAGCAAAGCCTGTTGATTTTTCATGTTAGAATCTGTTTAAATCTAAATAGTCTTTTTGCTCTGGATTGATCAGTATTTAATCTTAATTGCCCAATATATTAATAACATGATAATGTAGTATTCTGGGTTTTTACACATTATTTAAATATACATATTTTTATTAAACTTTATTGAAATTAATATGAGGGTACAATATTTAGGTTACATTGTTCTCACTTCCAGGGCAAAGTTCCATTTGTAGAAGGGCCCCTCACCCAGGGGGTGGGTTATACACCCTCACAATGTGCACACTGGGTGAGATCCCACCTCATGCCCCCCCTCCGTCTGCCAAAGGTCCTGCCCCACCCTCCTCCTGCTTCCCTCTGCCCCCAAACAATAAAACACTGTAATAGTGCTTTATTGTTCTCAGGAACCTGTGACTGTTTATATATTGATGTCATATCACAATGGAGTACACATGATAAATAAATGTAATTTTACGTGTCGATATAAAAATATATTTCAATAAATGACATATTGTAATATATTTTTAAATTGACACATAAAGTTATATTTATTTATCATGTTCAATATATCTATGAGATATCTGTGTAGAACTGTTAAAGGGAAAACTTGACTATCTCCCTATCTGCCCTGTTCCTGACATATTAGAATATGTCGTTTATTTCAATGTATTTTTAAATTAACACATAAAATTATATTTATTTATTGTGTACAATATGATGCTTTAAAGAATACATACACTGTGGGATGACTACATCCAGATAATTAATATATGCTTTACTTCCTGCAGTTATCGTTTTGTGGAGAGAATACACCCACTCTTTTAACACTTTTAAGAATATAATATTTTGTTAACTATAATCATTCTGTTGTACAACCTATCTCCCAAACATTCCTTTTATCTGAAACCTCGTGTCCCTTGATCAACATCTTCCCTGTCCTTCTTCTTTCCCCCCCACAACCAGCCTAGCTCCTGGTAATTATCACTCTACTCTGTTTCCATGAGATCAATGTTTTTAGATTTTATGTATGAGTGAGATCACGTGGCATTTGTTTTTGTGTGTCTGTATCCTTTCATTTCACATTATGTCCTATAGGTTCATCTATGTTGTCACAAATTATAAGATTTTCTTCTTTCTCTATGAATGATAAGTAGTCCTTTTATTAAGGTTAACTTTTTTTCTGAGTATGTTCTCAGTAGAAACATTTCCAAGCCTAATAAAGTCAGGGTGGTCATCGGAATTTAACTCTTTTGATGGTTAATGCAGGATGTTACAATGTTTGGGAGTTCTCATTATAAAATAAAGATATCCCTCATTTATAACAATTGATCACTAATAATAACAACTCAGAGTTTCCCTAAACAGTGCCTTATATGAAAGAAAAATTTCAGATTTGTAAAGTGAGTCACTTCAAAGGTCAAGTGCTATTATTTCCTATTAATAAAAGAGCTGGGATGGATGGAGACCTCAGACTCTAATTGTGTGATCTGTCCCTTTCACATTTCCATGCAGACCTCTCATAGATATCTCTAACTTACCGTCTCCAAAAAAGAAATCTTGACTACCTCCCTATGTGCCCTATTCCTGGGTGTGAGCCTTCCCTAGTCGTAAAGAAGTTAATCTCTTGCTCTCCTCATATCCATTCAATTGGTAATTCTTGGCAAGTCTACAGGTATCCCTCTGACCTAGTTGAGCCAACACTGACCTATCACAGGACTACTTTAAAATATTTGTTTCCCTTCCTAACACCTGGAGATCCACCTGAATGATTTTCTCAAACATAAATGATGTTTAAAATCTGCATCCAAATTCCGTCTTGAGACCTGAAACATCCAAGACCACCAGGCAGCCTCAACTCTGCAAGCTCACATCAGAATCCTCTTGCTGTTCCATCCTGTACCCACACAGACCTTAACATACCAACGTCTCTCCATCCTCAAGGCATTTGCAGAACTTGTTTTCTTTTTCTATCTGAACTACTCGTTTTTCTCTGTTCTTTACATGCCCAGTTGTTTTTTAGGTTTTGTGTAAATGGAACTTTCCATGAGAAAAACTCCTCCCCTCCGGGGCTGCCTCCATGTTTTGCTCTCTCTCTCAGCATCTTCCTTGTTTCTCCTCAGCACTTTTTCACAACTTACGATTATTGTTTTTTGAAAGGGACAGTGTTGCCTGGTTTATCGCCTGCTCCTGACATTGATAGAACATGTTTCTCTCCTTCTCTGATTTATCTGTAGTGCCAAATACAGTGTATCTAACACAGGAAAGAGGTCGTGCTTTCTTTAATGACTTGATAAATTGTATCAACCCTTGATACACAAGGGTTGTCTGGAAAGAATCCAGCCACATATGTCTCTACCTTGCCTATCACAGGGCTGGATACCTTCCATGCAGCTCTGGACCCTCCTAAGAGTGGATCAATTTCATGAACAGTTACAATGTTTCTGACCCTGTGTATACAGAAAGATACATTTTTAAAAGTTAAATTTCTTACAGTTGCAACTTTAGTTTTGGTATGGTATGTAAATGTTCAATTTTTCTTACCATTAAATGATCATAGTTCAGGATAGCTGAACTACAGTGTTTGTGTAAAAAAGTATAAGATAATAAGATAAGATGATAAAATGCTAATGACACTCTAAAAGATGGTCTTCTGTGTACATTACTTTGTATATAATAAAAGTCAAAAACTCAAAGGCCTAAAGGGTCCAGTAGAGTTCATGAAATGGATTATGATACCTGGGGGAGAGTATAGGGAAGGGAAGACTTCCTCTCAAAGAGAAGACTCATTCACTGGTTCGCTAGGTTAATGCTGTGAAAGAAGGCACACCCAGAAAGACTCAAGAGAAGCTGGATTTACATGGAATCTGATATCTAAACACTTCCAACCTTTTCAATCTTTAAATACGTAGACACGGATGACATCTAACCTGTCTCTGACCTCTGCTAAAAGTTTCTGCAACCTCTTTAATGTCAAAGAACTATTTTTCCCTCTCTGATTTTCAGCAAATCTGCTATTTTGAGCTTTTAGAAATAAAAGTGACTGTATCTTGCAATATGATCCAAAGAAGTAGCACCTAAAGCATACTTGCAATATGATCCAAAGAAGTAGCACCTAAAGCACCTATGATTTCCACCAAAGAGGAAATCATAACTTTGTGTTATATCTGACAATTGAAAATACCCTCCTGGTTGAATATATGGATTTAATACAGGAGCATGGTGAGATCATTACATCTTATTATTGTGTATGGTCGCATGTACAGATTTTAGTTAATTTAGCTGAAAGGGAAAATAATTTAGGCCTTGCAAGTGAGAGAGAGAACTGACAGCTCTAGCTTGATCAGGAGTCATAAGACCTGAAACAAGGTCTCTGATGAAACAGGAGCTGGCTAGCCAGTTCTCCCAGTGGGAAAAACTGTTAATGATATTGGCCTTGGGAAAGAATTTATGAAGAAGTCTCTATCGGCAATTACAGCAAAAGAAAAATCAGTGAATGGGACCTGAGCAAGTTAAAAAGTTTCTGGAAACCTAAGGACACAATCAGCAAAGGAAATAGACAACTTTCAGAATGGGAAGAGATAGTCATGTGTGAAGAATAGACAAAAGGCTACTAACCAGAATCTACAAATAACTCATACAAATCAGCAAGAAAAGAGCCAACAACCTCATTTATGACTGGGCAAGAGACATAAACAGAACCGTCTCCAAGAAGACAGACGAATGGTCAACCAATTGAAAAAAATGTTCATTTTCCCTGATCATCAGAGAAACGCAAATCAACACCTAACCCCAGTGAGAATAGCCAAATGTCATCAGAGAAACGCAAATCAACACCTAACCCCAGTGAGAATAGCCAAATGTTTCAAAGTCTCATCAGTTATACTGATGTGGATGTAAAGAGAGGGGTGCACTTATCCACTGTTGGTGGTATTTGCAAACTAGTATAGCCTTTTTTGAAAGAAGTATGGAGAGTCTTCAAAAGACTAAAAGTCGACTTCCTATTTGATCCTGCAAATTCCATTGCTAGGTATCTGCCCAGAAGAAAAAAATCATTTTACCATAAGGACATTTGTACTTGAATGTTTATAGCAGCTGTATTTATAATTGCAAGCATATGGAAACTACCCCAGCGGCCATTAATCCATGAATGGATTAATAAATGGGGATACGTATACTATGGAGTACGAATCAGTCATAAAATAGATGGAGAATTTGTATCTTTTGTATTCACTTGGATGGATTTGGAGAACATTCTAATAAATAAAGTATCTCAAGAATGGAAAAGCAAGCCAGGGGAAAACAGAATTCAATTCAATAAGGGGACAGGGGAGAGGGCTTCACAAAGGTCCCTAATGGGCACACCTCCTGGGTGAAGGACTCAACTACAACTCAGCCTTACAAATGCCAACAATGTAACCTAATCATATAAGCCCTCATGTTAACCTGAAAAACAAAAAAAGGAAAAAGAAACAAAATACAGGGCTAGGCATGGTGCCTCATGGTGGCTCAAGCCTGTAATCCTAGTACTCTGGAAGGCAGAGATGAGTGGACTGATTGAGATCAAGAGTTCGAAACCAGCCCGAACAAGAGTGAGATCACCTCTCTAAAAATTAGCCAAGCATTGTGGTGGGTGCCTATAGTCCCAACTACTTGGGAGGCTGAGACAATAGGATCAGTTGAGCCCGGGAGTCAGAGGTTACTGTGAGCTACGACTTCAGGGCACTCTACCAAGATCAACAAAGTGAGGCTCTGTCTCAGAAAAAAAAAAAAAAAAACCTGATGGAGAAGCCAGGTCAAACCAGCTGGAACCAAGATGGCCATGAAAAAACAACCTCAGATTATCCTCACTGCTAATTATAACTTGCTTATAACGTATTAGCATACTAAAAGAACCCCCCAGCAGCACTATGACAGTTTACAAATGCATAACAACTCCTAAAAGTTACTCTATATGGTTTAGAAAGGGGAGGGACACTGAGTTCCTGGAATTCCATACACCTTTCCTGGAAATCTTATGAATAATCCTTCTGTTTAACATAAAGTTAAATTGAGGTATAAAATAATACCTTGGAAACGTAACAAAAGGCTATTCTGTGTTGCTCTGAGGCTCTGAGAGCTGCTACTCTGTCTATGGGGCAGCCTCCTTTCCCTTCTATTCTTACATCAATAAACTTGCTTCTCCCTTATTTAGTCAAGTTATTCTTGAATTCTTTCCTGTGTGAAGCCAAGAACCTACTTGGCCTTTAGGTCAAACCTCAGTTTGGGGGGGGGGGGTCTGCTTTCCTATATCAGAAGGATCAACACCGCTCCTTGGTATCACAAGTGTCAGTCCTTAACTCGACTATAAATTCTGGTAGTCATGTTTCTGCAGACCACCTTTTGAGTATTGTCTGTTAAAAATCTTTCAGATTAAGAAGGTCTTGTAAAATTATGATACATTGTATTTTCTGTTAAAGTATTATCGCCCTCATAATTTATTTTACTTTTTGAAGTTTTTTTAAAAATCTACCTTAAGTGCAGACAGGGCTGAATCAATTTTGTCACATTAAATTATAATGATTTAATATAGAAGCTTTACCAAAAGACAACATTCTAAAATGGTAAAGTTTGCTACTTTCGTAAGAATGGTAATAAGATTTTGTCAATTAATGCCCATCCAAACCTTTTTGGCTGTTTACTCATTCAAAATATATGCATTGAGCAATCGCTGGATGGCAGGAATTCTTCTGGTTGTGGTGAGTACAAGGAGGCATAGAAAAACAAGGTCCATCTCCTCTGGAACCTGTTTTCTATAAAATTGAGACAGGAGATAAACAAACCATATAATAAAATAATAGTGTAGTATAACATGATGTAATAAAAGGCATGAAGTTTTTTGATAAAGAATATCAATTTAAGATAGACGAATCTTATGTTTTGTTATCAACAAGTCTGAAGTGGATATCAATTTCTCTCCTACATCTGTTGACAGCCACACATTGTGGGTTATCAAATTGTCTTTAGTTAGAGCTATTTATTCAGCTATCACCTGATTTGAAATATTAAGTGATTTTTAGACCTTACTCAAGACAGTATGAGCCATGTCCTTGCACTTAGGAATCTCCTTTAGAAACTTCTAAAGACTACACTCTCTCAATTTAGAATTTGAAAATAGCTCAGTCTGAGTTTGGAAGTCTAAATACAACAGTGATTTGGATGACAGCACTTTCACTTTTAAATAGATAAAGAAAATGATCTGACTTAGAAAGCCAGTAATACTGAGAAAGGATACCCATACCCAAGAAGGGAGAGGTCTAGAACAGATCTTCTCAAGGAGACCACAAGGATATACCTGCAAGGTCCTCTCCATGGTGACTCAGCACTTGAGAACTTGTAACTTGGAAATTTCCAAGTTCTGTGAAATTCTGTAGTTCTGTAGGGGCTGGACTAGCATCGCCCGCTTGATTGAAACTGGCCAATGAGAGGGGTACCTGTGGGGTGGAACTTTTTGACTGTTGATAAAAAGGGAAAGACCAAGCCAGTTGGGGAGCGTGGCCATTTGGAAATCTTCTATGCCATAAGCTCCCGGCCAGTAAATAAAGCCCTTCCTCTTATAAATGTGGTGTTTGGGTGCTCTTTCTCTCCGTTGGGCCTCATCTTCCTGCAACAATACATATGTCCAAATATGCTTTGTTGTCAACAAAAAATAGGCTGAAATTAATCTGCTCAAAGTTAATTTGAGAGATTTTATAACTACTGCATTTAAAGGTAAAAAGGTTCCCTAAACTCATTATTCTTACTATCTGAAGCTCCTAAGAACACTTGGAATTTGCTACGAATATCTGTCTCTTGAGACCAAACTGTGTTGCTATGTCATTTACATCACCAGCTGGAAGTTCCATCATGAATAGATGTAGATTACCTCATGTGTAAATTAAAATTATGTAATCCATGGGGGCTGTTATGAATTCACCTACATTTTCAGTATCAGAATTGTTATCTTTCAAACTTCTCAATTAGTGTTTTCTTCCCAGCCTGTACCTGGCCTCAGTTACTAGCGCGTGATTTTACAAAGTGCCATTGAAAAAGTCTACAGACCTCTGGGAAAAGATCATCATAATAAAAATTACTAGAATTTACACAGTGCTTTTCATCTTCAAAGTCATTTACAAATATTAATTAATTAGAATAGGCGCCTACCCAAGGGAGCATTCAGTGCCAGGAATAATCTGACAAACCTATCAATATTTCAGCCTAGAAGACTCTAGACAAGATACTATCATCTAAAGCAAGTCTAACCAGATATTAAAGTATGTTCTCAAAAACATCTGATTAATTTAACATTTATGATGTTTTCCATAATATTCCAAGAATTTCATTCCTTCTGCATTTTGTTCTAAGGGTGTATTATTTACCCACCAAAATCTGGACTGTGTTAGTTTATTATTTCAGTCAGGCTTATAAAAAGTGCTTATTTTCCTAAGAAAACCAAGGGAAAACAAATTTTCCCAACAGCTGGCCGTATAAATCATTTCAGAAAACAAATACGTGTTGTAAGCATCATTTTTCACTGAGGACTGTTAACCAAACACTGTTAAGAAAAAGAATATTTAAAAAAAAGGAGAAATAAATTTTGATAAAAATTATTTTGCTAAAATAAAACTACTTTGCTAAAATTATTGACAAGGATGTAAAATAAAGCCTACCAGCCACTACATAGGATTTCATGAAAGAAATAAATTTTTACCATGAAAAAGCACAAAGCAAATAATATTCAAATTTTAAGACAAGGAAAGAAATCAGGATTTTGACATTCCATTTTCCCTGTAATCCTAATTCTATCTATGGCTTGTTATAAATGGTAGAACATGCTTCTTAGACCCTGGTTGGATTTATACATATAAATAATAATTCTGTAGAATTCGGAAGCTTCGTGTTCAAGGATACAGAGTAAGATCTTGGCACACAGACTATATAGATCAACCCACTTAAAATCAAACTGACTAATATGATGGCGATGAGATGAACAGATAGTACAAAAAAATAAACACAAGTTGCTTCCAAATTTTGATTTTTTAGAAAATGAACATTTTAAATCATCATTATCATAATAATTGAACTTAATTTAAGTAATCTACTCCTTTGCCAAGTAAATATATTTTAAACCAGAATACATAGAGCAGATGGTCATTCATACTTGTTTTTTTCACCAAAGAATGATCATTTCATCACAAAAAGCAGGAAAATCATACTCTCCTAAATATCCCACCAATTAATTATTCATGAGGATAATCTTATCAAACTATATGAAATTTTTTTTGTCTTTTTTTTAATCACTGAACAATGAAAATATTGTCACAGTTTTGCCCTTGGGAACCACTGAAATACACTAGTGATTTTCAATAAGTGTAGGAACGAGTTAGAATTTCTGAGGGCTCTAGGTAGTTTGAAAAAGCATACTCAATTTTAGCAAGGTGAACTCCAGTTAAGGAAACTCAACACAATTAGTATTACCATAGAAAAAAAATTGGGAAAGCATTGCAGAGTATATGTGGGCTGTGAAGGCTTATGGAGTTTATACCTAAAGTAATCACACGGTAGGGTGACCAGACATCCCACTTTTGGCGGGATGGTCCCGCTTTTTAACAATTTGTCCCTCATCTTGCGGTGTTTTAAAAAAGTCCTGATTTTTGGAAAGAATGCACGAATGCACAGGAATAAGGAATATATGGTTTTCGGCTGCCATGTGGCTATTTAGCCAGGATATGAGTTTTATATTATTTTTGTTAATTTTATAATGTTAAACTGTAATAATAACAAATAATTGTTGAGAAGTGATTATCGAGAACTGCTTATCAAAGTTTGCATTGTTGTCAGGCCCTGCCCCCGCCCCACCCAGACCCCCAATCAATGGTGTCCCGCTTTACCAATGTTAAAATCTGGTCACCTTATCACATGGTGCAGCTTCACATGGGACTCAGGCTTTCAAGGAACCCTCAAATCTTGCAATCCTAACGTCTTATTTTACAAGTGAATAAACTGAGAAGAATATTTAAATAATTTTATTTCAAAAACTGATAGGATTAGAATGGAATTATTTAATATCAGCAAAAAGAGTGTTTCTGGATCATGATGGGTCATTCGATGCCCAGACACTTGGTTATACATTATTCTGAGTGGGCGTGTCCGGGTGTTTGTGGTTGAGATTAACATTTGAATTCGTAAATGGAGTAAAATAAATTGCCCTCTTGAATGTGAGTGGGCCTCATCCAATCTGTGGGATGCTTGAGGAGAACAGAAGGCTGAAGAAAAAATTCTTTCTCTCTACCTGATGGCCTTTGAGTTGCAACATAATTCTGCTCCTCCCTTCAGATTTGAACTTGGACTGGAATTTGTACCATTGGCTCTCCTGATTCAAAGACATGAGCTTGGTCTGGAACGACACTATAGCCCCTTGCACTTCTCACCTCCTTAATCACAAGTAAGTTCCTCGTCTCTCTCTCTCTCTCTCACACACACACACAAATACAAACACATTCTATTGTTTCTTTCTCTGGAGAATTATGCTTTTTGTTTTTTGGCTTTTTTTGGCCTTTTTTTTTTTTTTTGGCTGGGGCTGGGTTTGAACCCACCACCTCTGGCATATGGGGTGGGCACCTTACTCCTTTGAGCCACAGGCACTTCCCAGAAGTATGTATTTTTATTTTTGTCCTGTAAAAAGTATGTGAATGAGTTATCATGTTTGTAAAATTTTATATCAGTAATCCACTCAGTCCGCACAAGGATCTGACCAATGTTAAGAATTGAGTTCAACTGGGAGAACTCAGATTCAGTACTTTTCAGAAATTTCCCAATTTTTCAAATTCTAAAAGTCTAGAAAACAAAAACAAACAAACCAGAAAAAGCCCCCTGCTGGATTAAATGTGTCGTTGTATAGCAAGTGAAGTAATAATTGTGGTACACTGGGAATGTGTCCTCCAGATTGCATTTCCAGTTAGAGAATGATAAGACACAGAGGCATAAAAATACTGTATTTACCTGTGGGAAGTGATGCTTATGTTATCACACTTACTCTCCCCAAAAGTCACCCTCTGGTGTGTAGATCAAGGACAATGAGCTGGAATGATTATAACATGAACAAAAGAAGTAGAGAGAAATGGAGCTGAGTATGAAATCAGTATTATCTGGGCAGCCCAGAGCTTTCTGGGGTCATACTCCCCTTATTTGGAGTCTCCTATCCTTACTCCTGGTCCCTTCTCTGGCCGTTTCCTGGCACAGGAGAGACAAACAGGGTAACTCATGTCCATACTTCCTCTAAGAAGTATACATTTTTTCCTATAAAAAGTACACAAATGAGTTATGTTTGTGACAGTTTATATCAGCAATCCACTCAGTCTATGCAGGAAATCTTCCCTGAATGTCAGAGGATGATATACATCATGCAGAACATTTCCATGAATAGGTTTGATAGAACCCCAGTGGCTTTGTTCATTAGTGCCACTTGATGTCAAGAGTACAACTGGACTATTCATTTTTTCTTAAAGCTGGTTTGGGTTTTGACATAGAGACTATTTCCTAGTATGTTGGATACTTAAAGAAATGTAGTGACTGATTTCAATAGGGGTTTAATTCACAGCAGCTCCGTTGATTGGCAACTTACAGAGCTCCATGCACCGTGCCAAATATTCTACGTACATTATGATCTATAATTCTGATGTTAGTGAAATGGAGATGTTGACAGATACAGCCGAAGTTTTACCAAGAGTGGAGATTCAAATTGTACCAAAGCAATGCTGCTTAATAGTAATGCCAAATTATGTTCTGAGAAATTTCATGAATTAGTGAAAATTTAAATCACATGAGATAGTGAACAATCTAGACTTTTACTGTTCCAGAAATCATGAACTGAAGAGCACTCTGTAAACAGATAAGAGCTATTTGTAAGAACTGACCTAGCTTTTGAACTCACACCCAAATGACTGTGTTTCTAGTTCATGTCATCAGCAGAAACAAAAATCTCATAGTATATTTAACCACCGATCTCCACTTTGGGGAGAAGGATACAAATCTTGTCTCTCACCAAATTATGGAAACCATTAAGACCATATGCCAGCACTAGTGTGTCTGGTCAGCACAGATGCGCCTTGGACTGGACGCTGTTCACATGAGCGTGCCAAGTGGTCGTTGTTGCTGCTTATTCGTTTTGTTCCATAAAAGCACGGCCAGCTCATATGGCATCAGGGAGAATAAGGCTCATTAATTTGCACTGTGCGCTTGACACACGATTCAGACACGGAGCAAGTTCTGAACTATGGGAAGGCATTGTCCATCTGCTGCTGATCACACAGGGTATTTTAAAGAGTTCTAAAATACTTTAAAAATGAAAATCTCGAAATGCAATATTGAGGAGTGTATGATTTGAGGATTGTGAGAGTAGTTCAAATATTTTCCACATAATTAAGAGGTTGCACCATGTTAAGAAGGCAAAATTTGTGTAACCATTTCTCACACATCCCTCCCCAGAACAAACCTGATTGGGTGGGAACTGGAGGAGGCTGACTGCAGGGACCGACCCTTCCAGGCTGATAGTGAAGGAAACAGAATGGTTACATAGCATGGTACTGACCCTGTCATTCCCCTGACCTTTTCCCAGTCTGTTTTTTCCCACCCTGTGCAATCCCAGTGAGGTGGCCAGTGACTGAAATTGGTTCACTCTAGAGAGGCAATCTGCAAAATCTTTCTCAACCCTGGTTAGTGAAGGATCTTTTGTATAGCTGAAGAAAAGATTAGCAAAAAAAAAAAAAATTTTTGTTTGACCAACACTTAGAAAACCTGGTCAGATAATTCTGTTCCCAGATTTCTTTTTTATTTATATATAAAAATAAGGCCACATTGTTGCTATTAATCTTTATGAATTACCTGAGACTTGATTGTGCAGCTTTAACTCAGGACAATATGGGACCAGGTGAAATGTTAAATTTTGCTGTGAGCAATTGCGTCCTATATACCAGAGTTTTTATTAATAGAGAATGATTTTAGGTTGGTGCTCATTTCCCTTCATTTCTTTTTCTTTGCTCTAAAGCACCTTTTCTGCTATTATTATTGAACTTTCTAAAAACTGAGCCAAGAAGAATATTATGTATATTGAGATATTATTGAGTACAGATAGTTCTTATTCCAAGTTGATTCAGAGATAAAAGTGCACACCATGCTTTGGAAGAGCTTATATTTTTAAAGACTCTCAACTATAAACAAAGAATTATATTTTATTTGGAAATAGTGCAAGATTTTAAATACTGAAGTAAATTACCTGGAGCGTATAATAACGTACAGCTTAGCTGTGGTAACTATGACCCTATTTCATATTTATCACCACCATTGAGAGGAGTAATTTCTACTCTCCATATAAGTAACTTAAAAGACACAGCAGTTACAACTCACTCATTTGGCACCTTTGAATGTATGTAATCAGGTGTGAACTTTGAAATTCAAAAGTGTTTAAAACTGTTTTATTAACGTCCCATCTTACAAGATCTTAATAATATACATTTGTTTTCTTTCCAAACAGGTCTGTATTAAGAATGAGTCTTGTGACGAAGGCTGGGAAGCATATGTACAGAATGATTTTCTTTCAAAAAATTCTCAAAGATGTGTGGGTTTTGTTCATCGTACAAGTGGCTGAATAGCAAAACAGTAAAAAACCATAATGACAATTGACAGGAAGTAGGTGCTAGCTTCTAAGACATGAATTCCTCTGGAACTCAAACCTGCAAAATATGAAAATAAAACAATATATTCAGAAAAGCTTCATTTTTCTAAGCTCTAAATATACACTATCCTTTCTCTTTCAATAACGTATTTATTATACATGTTTCATACACAGTATGATGAATTTTAGAAAATGCCTTTTCCTTCTGTTCTAGGATGTCTGTTTTAAATGTAAAAATACAAAAGAAATATGCCTAAATGGCAAAGTCTTCCTAAAGGGCAGATTAGGATTGGCCAAAATTAGATGGCTAATGACTTTCGCTCAGTCACAGCTTTGGGCAAATGAGTGCATGATTCCTCTAAAGCAAAAGTAAGAAATCATTATTCCATGCTAACTCTGACTATTGTTAGCCTGCTTAGAAAATTGTATTGGGAAGGATTTGAAAGTGGTGACTCAATTCCTTCTGAATGCGGTGCTTGATTAGTGAGGTCTGCCATGCTTGATTAGTGATGTCTGCCAAGCACCTGAGAAAGGGGTTGTGGGAACATGTGCTTCACATTTACCATCCCTTCTGCAAGGGGCCTTTAGGAATCCATGAAAAAATATTCTCCTTTTTGTGCCAATAGAATGAATCATGGATTATACACCAAAGATATGCAGTTGAGTTTTTTTCCCCTTCTTTGTTTTTCAAATGAGGAAACACAAAACTGTTCACAATGTATATGCATCTTGTACTTTTGAAGGATTATTTAAAGACAAAATTAGCTCATCACCTTTTACTCACAATTGAAAATTTACTTTTGCACCCAACATTTAAACAGGATGTGGAATGTTCAATGAAGCTAGATTTCGTGCTGCAGCTGTCTAGATTCGAAATCTGCGGCAGCAATGGTGACTCAACTTACTTGACATTTTTGGAATCCTGATTTCCTCACTGCTGCTTCCATCGCCGCCATCACTGACTGTCCTTATCTCAATCAAGTAGTCTTCTTCAAATGGAACCAGAAGCTCTGCTGATGTATTGTTTGTTTCCAAAATATGAGTTTTACTATGTCTGTTCTGCCGGTACAGAATCTGAATGGAACAGTGAATGGAGTTAACACGATGTGTTGCTTTCTAAGGTTGACAGAATTGTTACAGAACATGGTAGGGCCTATCATTATAACTGCTGTCTTCACATGGAAGAACCAAAGTGATGTCTTTTCTTTAAATTTAGCTGTTCTTGTTAACAAAGAGATTGTTATATTGGCCAATGTCTCTGGAATGAGAGTAGATTTATCTCTATTAATTAAATAACTTGAGGGTATTATCTTTGGAGCTTGCTGTGAAAAGTCATTGTTTAGTTTGGACCCAATTCAAATGTCTTTGCGTCTGCCAAGGGATGATGTCCATTACCACTGATAGAAACGATTTGCTCTTGCACTTAGCTCTATTCTTGTTCGATTCCTTTTGTGTTATGAAAAGATCACATTATACTCTAGCCTGAGTTCTAGAAATTCGACTTAAATATATTCTGTGACCCCATTTCTCATCTCATATCTACTACCCACATATGCTATCATCTTCAGATGGCAAGGGAAGTTACTTGCAGGAAAAAAATGTTGCATCCTGTAGGATTTTATTTTTTCATGCTCTATAACACATTACTGGACTTCAGAACATAAAGCCCTTTCAATGAATAATTGGAAAGCTGCAATGGTATTTTCAAAGGAACTTTAAAAAATATTCCTATGTTTCCATAGGCGTACAATTTGTTTTCTATTTGGTTGTTTCTTAGTAACTTAATTGATATGATTAAGTCTCATTTCTTAGTAACTTAATGGATATGATTAAAGGAACAATGAAACATGAAATACTTACCTTGTAGCCTAGCACTTCAGACTCATTTTCCATGGTTTTTACATGCTCCCAGTTTAAGCATAATTTTGAATTTGTCAGCTTCCAGGCAATGTTTGCTGGGGGTTGGCTTGGAGCTTTGCAAAGATAATCAAAGATCCAAATGAATATTAATTAGTTCATGGTCACTGTATGATGCACCAACGTGAAAATGAAAAATAAGTCTTCGATGATGAGCACAGAAGGAGCAAAAATGTTTTCAGTTTCAATTGAAATGTCATATTAATTCTAATCAGAGTAAGCAAATTTATTCAAATTCTGGTCATTTGGGAATGTCTTCATGACAGACTTATGAATTAATAATGGCTTGCTGCATGTCCAGTACTAATTTATTAATCATTGCTGTTGAGTTTGTTTACTTTATCAGATATAAATAGATAGAAGATCTCCTTAGTTCCATTTGGCTATCGATTGATGAGCAGGGTTAGCAAATTCAAGCAGCATGCATATTATGTACGTGTATACATCAACACAGAGGCGTTCATGCCTAAAAGTCTTTTACTTTTTAACATTCAATGAGACAGGACTCTAGCTATAAATAACATAACCAACTCCAGCTATATTTTAAGCAACATATGAGTAATAGATTGTGCAAGATAATGGGGAAACTATTATTGTTTTTTGACACTTTTGTTTTTAGAAGGAATCTTACTCTGTCACCCAGGCTAGAGTGCCATGGCTCCATCAGAGCTCACCACAAACTCAAACTCTTGGGTTCAAGAGATCCTCCAGCCTCAGCCTCCTGAGTAGCTGGGACTACAGGTGTCTCACTACCATACCTGGCTAGTTTGTTTATTTTTTATAGAGATGGGGTCTCTCTCTTGCTCAGGCTGGTCTCTAACCCCTGAACTCAAGCTATCTTCCCACCTCAACCTTCCAGAGTGCTGGGGTTACAGGTGTCAACCACTGCACTCAGCTGATAAAGAGGACATTAATTCTTAGAACTCATGGCAGAATGCAGCAGAGTCTCCAGAGGGACCAAATAATAGTGGTAATCATAATAACCCACAGAAGCAAGAGGTTCCTCGGCCTGTTTCTCTTGGCAGCATCTCCTGTGTGCTCATCTTGCTATAGACCATTTCTGTGTCATTCTCATTGTACAAGGCAGACATTATGATGGCTCACACATCTTAAATTTAAAACCTCCTCTGTTCAGAGATAGTTCAGACTAGGATTCCCAGGAGAAACCTGACTTGGTTTGGCCATATGTCTAACTTAGCTTAATCATCTGTGGCTGGACAGTGAGAAAGATGCATCTCATTTAATATAAATAGAAAAGGGAAAACATCTCACCAACTGACTGATCATCCCAGCGGGTGTCTACTCTGACTCTGAACTGTGGCTTTACCAGTTCCCTGAAATTAATGTTGTCCGAGGGAGAGGTGGTGAGAAGTAGGGGAGGAAAGATTTAGAATCATCCTTCTAAATTAATACATCTAGTCCAGCTAAAGAATTTCACATACAGGAAAACTAAACTCCATGCTGGGAAGTCACTTCTCCAAAAGCACGCGGCTAATGAGAGGCTGAGTCAAATTAGAATCTCGGTCTGTCGGTTTCCTATCCAGTGTTTCTAGAGAACAACATGCTGCCTCTCAAAGATCTGAGTCCATAGGACTATTTTTGACATGTAAGAAACTGGAGAGATTAAAAATAATTCAGCTGGAAAGCAGAGGCAAAGATAAAACTTCCCAGCAAGATGTTTGGGTGTCTTTTTTGAATTTGTGAGGCTGAATGAACATAATATTTAATTCATTATAACACTGATGGAAATGGAAATGATTTCCTTTGGAGTTTTGACTCAATCGCTATTTAATCTCTTTGTGTGTCAGTGGAAGAGTCACATCTTGCTGAATGCAGGTATCTCAGTTTACATTTCCATAATTACCTTTCCTCCCCAAACCCGCTGGGATATCACTATTGTTCATGGTGGAGACACAGTAGAGAGAGACATGTTTCCCTTTGTGTTCCCATGAGGCTCAGTTCATGTGTTGCTGTGTATTGATCAGATTGGATTATCATTATTTATGGTTACATGTTCCCCTGTACTTCTTGAGGGCATGTGCCTTGTTCAAGTCTGCATTACCAACCCCTAGTGCAATGCCTGGCACCCAGAAAGCATGTAATTCATATGCATGTTGAATAAATGACTGTGCGATAAGATGGCTAAAGAGAACTACTCAGGGTCCTCTGTAATTTTGTGAGACCGTACTGATTGTGACTGAACTGTAGGCAGATCCATAGATGATAAAATGCAAGCAATCTTTTCATTATGTTGTCTTATAATCAAGGCCAATTGCCATGGTCAGACTCATAGTAATCCATATGTACATCCAGGATGGACAGACCAATTGAATTGGCCCCGTCCTGGTATATTTCTTGACAACACAAACCCACCCAACTATAATTAGAGGCCTGAAAGTTTTGTCAATATATTTGTTTCTGAAAGAACCGGATGTCAACAATACTGATTTTGCAACTATCCATCCTCAACTTATTCTGAAGTAGTTTTTCTAATCTTTTTTTCAGCTATAAAAGAGATAATATCAAAATTCTCCCAAGATCACAATTTTAATATCTAGCATACTCAATTGACACATGTATTTCTGTTCTTTAAAACTAAGCACTAACCTTAACAATGCGATACAATCAATACTGAGAAAAAACCAAATTCACCAATGTGATGTCACTATAGGTCATGGATACTGAAGATGTTATCTATTTATGTGGCTGCTTTGTTCATTCTAGAAGCAAAGTCTGACTTTCAGTGTGAAGTCCATTGAGAAAGCAACAGTGTAGAAGCCAGAAAAACGATAACTTCTACCAACTGCATAGACGAATAGTTAGTGGTGCTGGAAATAACCTTGACATTAACATTTGCCTTTGTTTCTTCGTCTACCAAAGCAGAAGCAAGACATCCCATGGGCATAAAAAGAAAAGGGTTCTATCAAGAGCAAGTCTTAGTAGGAATGGCCAGCAGGACAAATCATTTACAGTGCTCTACATCTCTTGCTAGCTGGGAGGTGAAAAGAGTTGGGCTTTGACAACAGAGAGACTTGAATTTATACCCAGTCTTTTCCAAGAGTCCTCATTTTCCCATCTTTGAAATGAAACAAATAACTCCTGGTTTTTAAGAATTCTTAGCTTGTATGAAATAAAATATGCAACCTTCCTTTCCTCCCTTGGTTAGCGGTACATATTAAAAAGCTCAATATCTGTTAATTCTCTCATTGGAGAGTAGCTGTTCTCCACTGTGCTGTTATGACATTATCAATTTTTCAATTGTGTTCAAAGTGGTTTGTTACTAATAATACAATTCTGAAGTCGGCAAAGGATCCACTTTTAAAATAGAATTAGCATAGATTCCAGATTTCCTCTTAATAATATTGCTCTTACTTGGATTCTTTCTGTGCTTTTTCAAAGAGAAATAAAGTAGGATAGTGTCAGCCAATTATCTGGGAAGTTCTCATGGTCTATAGCCCTTCTTTTTTTCAATCAGTGAATTTTTTTTTAAATTTTGGATTAATAAGAGGGAACCTGCTTAGGTTATATTGTTTGTGTTTGTAAGGTAAAGTCTAAACTGTAGTTGTGACCGCTATAACCTTTTGGGTATTTTTTTTTTTTTTTTTTTTTTGGCCCCATGTCAGTCCCTTCTCTCTGGT
>NW_003852410.1:10290849-10354966 GCF_000181295.1 Otolemur garnettii
CACCTTAACGAGAGCACCGTTAACAGTTCTGATTCAACCTCCTCCGTATCTGAAATCGCAGGCGCCCGCCACAACGCCTACACTTTTGGGTATTTTTTTTTTTTTTTTTTTTTTTTGGCCCCATGTCAGTCCCTTCTCTCTGGTATTCAAAACAAAAAGCTTCTGGAGCTTCTCATGCTCAAGTCAGCACCTTAACGAGAGCACCGTTAACAGTTCTGATTTGATGTGGATGATACAACTGGATTGCAATTATTTATCATGAGATTAAAATTTCTATTACTTTGAGAAACCCAAACACTGCCATCTGAATAATATGAAACACGCCTCATGTGTGTGCCAAGTTTGTCAATGGCAAACTCAACAACCAAGTGCTTTTCTAATTTTTTTTTATCTTTCCATGCAATTTCTAAGGACAAAATCATTTTCTACTAATCAAATGACAGAGCAATATTAAACTAGCCCTTCCCAGCTCGAATGGTTCCCCTGTCATCAATTTTTCTGTAGATGGCATTTACATTCCACTGTAGTTCACACTGTGAACTCAATTCAAAAACAATTTCTTATGTTACACTTCTAAGTTAACAGCATGGGGTTGACATTTGGGCAAAAGAGAAAGAACATAAGTGCAAGATGAAATAAAAGCTTAATGCTTCCTTTAAGTCTAAATATGGATTGATTGCATATTTACAGCAAAAGAAGAATCAGCTAGTCAGACAACGTCAAGGGGCAAATTCAGCCTAAATTTGCAAACTCTTTATGTCACTGTGTCTGAATACTTCTTTCTATAGAAGCAGTGTTTTGTTGGTTATATTTGCTTTTTTCCTCTTGGAATGGGTGTAAACTTTTTTTCTTTCCTTGTAAATCTAAACTCCACGGAAGTGATGTCTCTGTGGATTCCAGCATAATTGCAGTCTCTCTCAGTTGCCTCTTGAAAATATATACACCATCTTCGCCAGACTGTGGTACTTATGGCAGAATTACTGATATTTATTTAAGAACAACAATGACAACACTAACATCATCATCATTAACAGCAATGATAATAACTGTTCAAATAACACCAAAGAAGCTTTGCACACGCTTTACTTATTTCATTTTTCATAATTTATTTCATTTCTTTGTCTCTTACTTGCCTTTCGTTGCCTCCCCAATAAAGAGAAATTGCCTGAAGGCAAAGATCTTGCCCGTTTCAATGGCCATTAGGTTCACAGCACCTAACCCTGTTCGCGGCTCATGGGAGACATAGTCTTTTGAGTGGATGACTGAATCCTCTTATTTTTCTGAACAAAAGCTTTGTCTTCTCTTCAACTCAGTCAATTAAAATACGCAACGATTTGGGTAATGGTGAGCTCTCAGGCTCTCAGGGGGAGATCAAATATCAGACTAAAAACTAAACAGGGAGAGTTTGGATATGTGATGAATGCAGGATTTCTTGCTGTCACCACTCCTCAGAGGTAATCTTGATGTCATCTCAAGGACATAGAAAATGAGAGTTACAACCAGGGACCGCGCTTGGACTCAGGGCTATCGTCAGTATTTCATTAAGAGCCGTTTCTCTTCTATGCTTTGGGTGTCCTTCTGCGACTCTAAAAGAAAATGTCTGCAGCAAATGTACAAAGAGAAAGAAAGTAGAAAGCAGTTGTGCTTTCCTACTTTAAAAAAATGTAAAGAATATGAAATCCCATCTAGAAGAGAAGGCTAATAATCCATGTTGCCGCACACGCAGCCATCGGTGTATGATGGCTCTAGGTTACCCTGGTGTACATTATGGTCTTTGGTTTTTAGAGGTAAGTATTGTCCCTCCCTGGTTTTGAGAAAATGCTTTTAAGTTATCCAGTATTTATATTTATCATGCAGATAGTATATGTCTGAGCTGGGATTCACATCTGAATTTCTCCCACTGTCTTTTCTTTCCAACACTGTATCTGAATGGGCCAAAGTCATAGGAACTTCCAGAAACACAGATGTGAATACAAGGAAGAGGAAACTCTGAGGGAGGTTATGGAGCAGCAGAAGGGACATCTGACTGTTCATTGATATGGCTGGAGCAACATAAGCTATAAAGTTCTATGAAGAGGGGAGGCTCAGTGAATACAGCGCTGGTCCTGTATACAGAGGGTGGCGAGTTCAAACCTGGCCCTGGCCAAACTGCAACAACAACAACAAAAAAATAGCCGGGCATTGTAGTGGGAGCTTGTAGTCCCAGCTACTCAGGTGGCTGAGGCAAGAGAATCACCTATGCCCAGGAGTTGGAGGTTGGTGTGAGCTGTGACGCCATGGCACTCTACCGAGGGTGACAAAGTGAGACTCTCTTGCTAAAAACTAAAAAAATAAATAAAGTTCTGTGAAGACAGGTAAGTGAATGTTACCACCGTAAACTTTAGAAGACCAATAAGGGTGGTGCTTCTAGGGCTAAAGAATGATAGAAGGAACTTTCTGACCAATTGTGAAGGATCTCATTAGTCATCTTCTTAGTCTTTGGTCCATGGAATAAGAAAAGAAATATGACTGCATTTTATGAAGAAAAATCTCAAAACGGTTTGATTTTTAGATTGAAGATATGAAAGTCTAGAGGCAGAGAGCCTGTTTAGATAGTTGGAGAAGGAGATTGAGGATCTCAGTGGTCACAAAATGAAGAGGTTTTATGGTCCAGTGGGTGCCCGTCTGACAGATGTTAGGACAAAACCTTTCTAGGCATTCATGTTCTTATATTTAGGAATTAAAATACCAAACAAATTCCTTGATAGGTTATCCTGAGTCAGTGAGCTCTAAAATGAAATAAAACTAACAGAGGGCTGGAGACACAAAAGTATTTAGTGTTTTCAAATGTAGGAAGAAAAATACCACCCCTCAAAGCATGTCTACAACCTAATTCCCCAAACCTGTGGATATATTACTTAACATAGAAAAGAGGAATTTGCAGATATGATTAAGGTAGAGATCTGGAGATGGGGAAATAACCCTGGATTAGTCAATGTAATCACATGAGTCTTTAAGAGAGAGGCAAGAGAGAGAGGAAGAGTTAGAGATTTGGTAGAAATAAGAGGGTCAGGGTCAGAGCTCTGCAGCTACCCTATGTTGTTGGCACTGAAGGTGGAGGAAGGCATCAGAAGCCAGAGAATGGAGGTGGCCTTGAGAAGCCAGAGAAGAAGGAAACAAATTCTGCTGTGGAGCCCCCCAACCAGTGCAGCCCTTGCACAAACCTTGATTTTTTTTGAGACAGAGTCTCACTTTGTCACCCCCAGTAAAGTGCTGTGGCTGTGAAGTCACAGCTCACAGCAACCTCAAACTTTGGAGCTCAAGCGATTCTCTTGTCTCAGTCTCCCAAGTAGCTGAGACCACAGGCACCCGCCATGATGCCCAGCTGTTTTTACAGACAAGGTTTCACTCTGACTCAGGCTGGTCTGGAATTCATGAACTCAGGCAATCCCATCTTGGCCTCCCAGAGTGCTAAGATTACAGGCGTGAGCCACCGCGCCTGGCCTACAAACCTTGATTTCTACCCAGTCAAACCCTTCTCTGACTGCTGACCTCCAAACACAGGAGCAGATTTGTATTGTTTGAAAACACTAAGTTTGTGACAATTTTTTACAGCAGCATTAGGAAACTAGAACAGTTACTGTTCTATTTTCTTCTATTTTCACAATGTCTGTGATAGAGATTGTTGAAACAGTAAAATTAGATGTTTGATTGGTATTCAGTACAACCAGAGGAAGCCTTGTCCAATCTTCTTACTCTTAAGTGCTTGTTGGCTATTTTTATAACAACACAGAAGCACACAGGCTGGAGAAACCATATTTAAGAAATATTGAAGCTGTATATCAGAGAAAGAAATCAGGAATTATGAGGGGGTTTTCTATGGTTTAGTTCAGGGACCTGACTGCTTAAAGAAACACGATCTTCACTGCAAATTTTCTGACGACCCTGTCACTTTCTCTTAGTAAATGCATTCTACGAATGGTGCGTGAATTTACTCCTTGTTGATTAAACTGTTTTCAAAAGATGTGTCTACTATTCTTTGATGTGTTAACTGCCAGACAAACCACCAATGATGTTCTTGGCATTTAATCCAAATTTTAGTCAAGCCCATTTATAGGACCAATTGGGCCAACTGAACAAAGCTGATGTCAAAAACAAGCCGATTTCTGTTTAAATGCATAGAATAGGTCAGCACAGACTAACACATATTTAATTTAGGTCACATGGGCAACCAATCTAAACTAGAAAAAAAATAATTCTTACTGAGATTTTCCGTATGTCATATACTATATGTGTGTGTATGCATATGTAAATATATATATGCATGTCTTATGTCTGTCATATAGTTGTATCTGTATTTCTGAAGTAAATAATAAATTCATTGCTCAGGTGCCAATCCACCTTAAATTAGTCAACGGGATTATGTACAATAAAAGCTGACCTATGTCTTGGCTCAGAAACTGCACTAAAATGTCTGTCACCTTATCAGGATACACATCTATGGGTTTTTCTAAATGCTACTCTTACACACTTTTAATCACCCTTGATTTTGCTTGAGATAAAACCTGAATCACATACAAGAGGCTTTTGTGAGTTTGGCATCTCTCAATCAGCTAGAGCGAAATGTCTAGGCAGTCTTAAAACTGTTGATTGATTGGAGATTTTCAACCAGATTTGCAGAAAAACATCTGAAAAAGGCAGACTCCACCAGAAAGAAGGAAATCACACATACAGGTCTCTGTCAACAACTTCATCAATTTAGTCCACACTGAGGAAAACAAGAAGAGGACTAGAATCACAGTAGGTGACTCATTTTTGAGAATCACTCACAGCCTGTCCCATCTGAGTGTGTTGGAGGAAGCAGGCCCTTGAGTTGAACTGACCCTAGAGGCTTTTTTTCAATGTGCTTCCATTTTAGCAGTTCCATAGCACTTTGTATTTTTCAACACGCACCCACAATCAGTATCTTATTTGTGCCTCATCAATAATTCGGGAAGACAGTGAGGGCAGAGAGAATTTTTACTTAACAGATAAGAAAATTAACACATTGACTGCCACACTAGAACGAAAAAACAACTTTTTTCCGTGGGGCCACAGTGTTTTTGTTCTACAAAAAACAGAATAAAAACTTTAGAAACAGAATGATTCTCAAATACACATCAATAAAAGAAATGATAGCTCAGGCACAGGGGCTCATGGCTATACTCCTAGCACTCTGAGAGGCTGAGGCAGGTGGACTGCTTTGAACTCAGGAGTTCAAGACCAGCCTGAGCAAGAGTGAGATGTTGTCTCTATTAAAAATAGAAAAATTAGCCAGGCATGGTGGTGATCACCTGTAGTCCTAACTACTTGCAAGGTTGAGGCAAAAGGATTGCATGAGCAGAGTAGTTTGAGGTTGCTATAAACTGTGACACCCCGGCACTCTAGCCTGGGTGATGGAGTAAGGCTGTATCTCCCCCCCCTCAAATTATAACTACTTAGAAATTGGTAATGTAAAAAGTAATGTGAAAACTTGAAAAATAGTTTGTAACTCACATGAATGGTTCATGTGTTAAAGGATAACATGGAATGTCTTATCTTAGTTTAGGTCACAAGTCAGTGCTGCACCCCAGAATTGTAACACAGGTCTCTGACAGTGGGGCTGGTGATGTGGAAACATTCTAATAACTAGATAATCTATTTCATCAAGGGCCCATTTATTGAGAGGATTTCTACGGTCTTGTTGGACATGAAGGATATATGCATAAAAGGGAAAAAACTTTAGTATCATTTGATTTCCAAACTCATCTCCACCACCTGTTCTCTCGCAGTACCAAAGAGTTACCAGAGATAGCATTAATAGGCAAACCTAGGTTTGTCCATTTCGTCAGTGGCAATGAATTTTTCTTAGTCGTTCCCCAAATTCAGCAACTATATTTGTTATGTTCTGTTCATCAGAATTCAGAAGCTAAAATATGTATTTTTAAAGGCTTATTTAAGTAGATAACTTATGTTCCTTAACAATATATAAGCAATACATTTATGCAATCACAAAAATACGTATTGCAGCTATTAAGAAGTCATTTCTTTTCTTTTTCCTTTTTTTTTCTTTTTTTTTTTGACACAGAAGCTCAGTTTTTCACCCTGGGCAGAGTGCCATGGTGTCACGGCTCACACCACCTCAAACTCTTGAGCTCAAGAGTTCCTCCTGCCTCAGCCTCTGAGTAGCTGGGACTACAGGCTCCCATCATAACACCAGGCTATTTTTAGAGATAGGGTCTTGCTCTTGCTCAGGCTGGTCTCAAACTCATGAGCTCAAGCAGTCTACCCACCTCGGCCTCTGAAAAGTCATTTCAAATTAAACCTTTGCTAATTTACTACAGTGCCTCATACTGTAGAATATTTGTGCAGAAATAGGCTCAGTCAGAAAACACAGGGAGCAGCAATCTTTTATTCTGTAGATTCTGACTCTATGACAGAGGCTTGGCTGATTATCAAGACAGAAAAGAAGAAGAGTTCAAGCTTAGATTTCAGGACCTTCTGAGCATATCTGGTAAGATCTCCTAGAAGGAAAGACATAGGCACCTGACAGTGCTCAGATCACATCACGGTGCACTGTAGGACTCAACTGATAAACAAAACAAAAACCAACAGCCAAAACAAAAAACATTTACTAAGCATTTATTAAAGCATGTGCTAGGCACTTGTGATTAATTATCTCTTTCAACCTTGAACGAAACCCTCTGAGCACATCAGTATTGCTTTTTCCATATTTTGCAGGTGAGGCTACCGAGACTCTGAAAGAGAAATATCCAAGTAACATTCCAAGGTTGGAAGGATGGTTTTGACTCATTCGAGGGGAGGGCATCAACGCCCGTGGGCTTAAACATAACACTCTTCCATCTTTTATCTAAGGACTCAGAGCGTTGCCTTTTTTGGAATTCCAGAAAGATTAAAGTAATTTATTTTCATTGTTAACAGAAAAGTTTCAAAATTTATCCAAACTTACGGGACAAGTAGAGTAACCAAACTAAGCAAGCAGTTAAATGATGAGGTGAGAGGAATAAAATGGACATTGAGCAAAACAATAGGTTTCTATTCACAGATGAATCTGGTCTCCTGGAGTGTGATTGCGTACTTACGGGATTTTTTGGTGGTGACATTGACGGGGGGGCTTGAGGGCCCTGTCCCAGCAGTGTTGTAAGCTCTTACAGAAGCAAAGTAGATGGTATTAGCTTTCAGTCCTGTGATGTTTTTGGTTGTGACGTTTCCACTGACTCGAATTTTACCAATCATGGATTCTCTGGCGTCATCTGTCCAGTATAATACCTGACATTAAAAACACCAAGCAAGCAATTCATTGTTTCCCAGCGACTATCAACAAGTTGGGAATAAGACAGGCACATAGATGACAAAGATGTTTTCTGTTTAAAAGGATCACACAACAATGACAAAATAACCAAAGAATGACATTTACAGGAAGGGAATAAAAATACAACATGTGATACAAATTCACCATGGAAATTAGAGAATCCAGGCTTTTATAGATTACCAAAATAAATTATTTCATGAAATAGTTAAAGGTCACCAGCTTTAACAAAGGACATATAATTAGTTAGGCTAAAAATAAACTTCATACCATCAATGAAGGACTTTGATTATAATGTTTTATATTTTATATTTTTTTCCAGAGTTCTTTGATATACAGGTTAATTCAATTTATACTGAGCCTTTCCTAGCAGTAGTAGTTTTAGGTATGTTGAAAAAGAGAATCCAGTTTAGACCTTAGTTTCAAGCCCTTTGTTACCCAGCTAAGAGGTTAGACCATGCAGTGTATGAGAAAAACATTCCATGAAAGAATGGATTCCAAAGAAGTGATATACAAAAAAAACCGATAAGAATTCAAATGAAAACAACATCAGGGACTGCTGAGAGAAAGATTCACAGAAGAGAGAGGACGAGAGATGAGCTTTGTCAAACAAA
This sequence comes from Otolemur garnettii, assembly GCF_000181295.1. Lineage (NCBI taxonomy): Eukaryota > Metazoa > Chordata > Mammalia > Primates > Galagidae > Otolemur > Otolemur garnettii. Next base: position 10,298,791 of record NW_003852410.1, read on the forward strand.
CAGGATTCCGAAAAAAAAGCAGGAAGGCGTTCCCAGGATGGAGGGGCAAAGACTCCTATCACATGAGTGGAGCTTTCTGGTTGGACCAAAGGGCTCATGTGAAAACAAAAAAGGGAGGAGAAAATTAATGATATTTAGAATTACACACTTAATCTAACTCCAAAATTTAGTAGACTATGTTACCCATTGGGTGAATCATTCAATTCACAAGTTGATCCATGAGTGAGGAAGAACTTTCCCTCACCACTTCCTCATCCCTCAACTTTGTAAGAATGAAGGTCTCCAAAATGTAACCTGCCCCCTTCTTCCTAGACTAAAAACGACAGATGTAGGGGAATCTAAGTGTTTTTCCTATGACTTATGTGCCTTTTCTAAGATGATGACATCTTTTCAAGTCATATTCCAGTTCACAAAGAAAGTTCCCCACTGAAACTCTACTGATTTAAGATCATTAAGAATTAGACTTCACCTCTTCCTACCGATACCAAAATAACTCTAATTTGAATGATTAAATGAGATAAAAATCTGATCTCTTTGAAATATTTTATTGTGATATTGTGGTAAAAGAAAACCTAACACGAGTCCTATCCATTTAACAAATGTCAAGTGTGCAATGCATCATCTTCTATTCTAGGTGCACTGTCTAACCTCTGAAGCTTGCTAATTTTACTTGGCTGAAATTGCTTGTATTATTTTACTATAAAAATGGCTACCATTTATTAATTTGTTTGCTTAAGATCACCTAGAAAGATCCTCCTCATTCCCCATTACAGCTTCAGAAACACAGTGTTATGTGACAGGCACTAGGTTAGAAACACAGGACCGTCCAGCAGGAGCCCCAGGGTGATTAGCTGGCACGTTCATAAGAGCAAGTGAAGTTGGTGTGGATTACCTCATAGCCCAGCACCCTCCCAGTGTTTCTATTCCAGGCGATGGCATTCCACGACACTTCCATTTCAGAAGCAGAAAAGCTCTGGACAGAAATTTTCCTGGGGGCCAGTTGAGGTTCTACCACACAGAGAAAGACACAATCACCACCCTGAGCAGAATGGAAAACAGGAGGCAGCCTCTGCCCGCCCAGTGTCCCAAGGAAGAGCCCCCTAGTGTCCACGGCCACTTACCGTCTTCCCCGGAGTAGACGATAGACACGGTGCTCAGGGCCCCTTCTCCTTCGTTGTTATACACACCCACTTTGACTTCAAAAGGAGAAAGTGGGATGATACTTTCGTTTCTGTAAACAAACCTTGACGACTCCACAGATGCTACTTTTTCTTTGTTCCAGGTTGTGGAGCCCACTGGCCGGAACATGACCACGTATCCGAATCCCTCTCCGTTCTGAAGTTCTTCTGGAATTGACTTGGGCAGAACGTGATCAATCGCTGAGTATTTGCCAGAGTATTTTATTGAGCTATTACAATGTTCATTGATTATTTGGCATTTCCTCCATAGAGGCAAACATGGCGATTTGCCCTGTTTCATGATGAATTTAAAGTACTTGTATTTGGAATGCCAATTAGAAAAATGATCCCAATTAAAGGTCTTCAGATAAATAATTGAAACTTCAAGTAAATATATAAAATAGGCTTTGCATATTATCTTTTTCCTGGATCACTTCATACATTAGGAGAATTTACGATATAAACTAAAATACAATTTTGATATGAATTTTTAAACTCAGCACCAAATTAACGTATGAACTATTTATTTCAAGGTTAGATGTTTTTCTTTTACAACATGTCCAACCAATTCTTGTATGATGTAATTATTACTTAATAGCATGCTTTAAGACATGCAGTACTTCCAAAAATATATGAAGGATGTCCCAGTATTTTTTAAACATACATTTTCATTAGTGTGCATTTTTCCTGGCACAAAAAAAAATACGTGACTAACTCATACAGAGATCAAATTCTTTACAAAATATATTTTCAAATCAAAAATTACTAAAATTACCACACAGAAATGGAGATGCATTTCCCTGGAACTCTGCAGATAGGAAAAATTATAAATAATCGTATAAACTGAACAAATTAAAATGAATTTGTGCTTGAATTTAGATAAACATTCTACTTGATTATAAGAAATTAAATTTACATCAAAAAAACAATAGAATTTGCTTGTTTTTTCCCAAAGGAAAAGGCTTTGCTTTTCTTTTGTTTTCTAAATATTTCAGCAGATGAACAAAGGCAGACCTGACAGGACTTAGAGCTCTGAGTCCCTTGTGGCCACATTTCAGAAGTTTCCCTGACCCTTGCCTGCAGGAGTCCATTCATTGTGTCTCCTTAGCCTGCCATGTGGAACTTATCTGATTCTCTAGTAACTAACACCAGAACCAAAGGCGCCCTCTTGCTCAGTGTTTATGAGGTCTTCTGGGCAGAGTCCTTTTAATCGATAGTAACTAGTAGGCTCCCTGGATTCTTTTCACTTACAGAGTTTGCATATGAAACCTGATGGTTTGGGAAGGGAGGCCATAGCAGATAAACACAGAGTCAGCAGTAAGCAGAAAACAAGCTGTAGCAGGAACACCAAGGCAATCAGAGCTTAGAGAAAACAGAGCTGTGAATTAGAGAGGCAGGAGACAGAATATAGCTGGCAGCCGGGTGGGAAATCGGAAATAAAAGCAACGTGAATAAGTGGGATACAGCATGAGGGACTGACTACTCAAGCCAGGCTGGATTCCCAGAGGAGCGGACAGTTGGCTAGAGCTGCCGTGCTTGGGTGCTCAGGACAGTGATGAACGAGGTTCCGGTTCTTCATTTGACCTGCCTGGTTAGTTGCTGAGACTTTTTCCTGTCCTCATTACTTCCCATGTAGCTTTAAAATAAATCCCCATTAACTGAGGTGACCTGAGGTGGTCTCTATTTCTTGCCACGTGCAACAGTCTAACAAATACAGAAAGAGGAGAAATATAACTCCTGACATCTGGGGAAATAAAATGCTTCCTTGTATTAATGCTTGTCTTCTTTTTTTAACAGGGAGCCCAGAAGTAAGAACAGCTAGTTGTGAATGGCATGAGGGAGATTTAGAAGAACGCAAACTGCTTGTCAGAGCATTCGATTTGGCTATGATGCTTCTTTGATCTCGGATTTAATCAACATGCTTAGTCAGTTCATCAGAGTACACAGAGGACTTTTGTTTTTGTTAGTCAAGTACAATTAGTGTTTCTCATGGTGTTCTCTCAAGAAAGGTCTGAGTCCAGCGCGTCCAGTGTAGAGGGCAAAAAAGAGACTTAGTTAATCTCTCCCTTTTGTTTTTCTCATATGGACAGAAAGTCAAATGATGAAGAAATAAATGTGTGTGTGTAGCTATTTAAGATAGAGTGTTTTCTCCTTTAGGCAGAGAAAGAAATAAAGCAACTGAATAAGGAAATGGTGAAATTCTCCCAGGAGTGAAATTTGTTACAATTGACAGAGACTAATAAGGTAATTCTCAATCACATTTTCTGCAGAAACTAAAACTTTAGTATGCACCAAGGGTCAGAAAAACTATGGCCTTCTAGCCAAACCTGGCACGCAGCCTGGTATTGAAAATGAAGGTTTTCAGACACATGTTGTACACGGTATATGGCTGCCTTGGAGCTGCCATGGCAGAAGTTATGAAAGAGATCCGTGGCCCACAAAGCTGAATGTTTTTGCTGTCTGGTTCTTTACATAAAAAAATGTGCCAACTCCCACGGTAGGTTTTTATCTCTTATTCTGTAGTACTTTGTCCTAGGCACCCAGTTTTATAGTCACATTTTATATGAGACATTCCCAACAACCACCTCAAGCTTGGAAGTATTTGGGAATACAAATTATGCTAAAATCGTAAGTCAATATGCCCTTAAAAATAGCCATTGCCATATTTTAAGAGTTTGATGTCATGTTGAGGTTACTGGAAACCAAACAAACCCAAACGAACACAAATGGCGCCGGAGAAAACGCAGGGAGCAGGTTTAGTTTGGGCAGTTTACTCCACCATGCGTCTGAATGGGCAGTGATCTGGGGTAACCAGCAAAGCTGTCACTTATAAACCATAATGACAGATGCTGACTGAATGTAGAATGGTTTTTGGATCCCATATGAGTTTTGAGAGTCCAATAGGTACCATTTCATCCATCATAGCGAGGACATTGGCCAGGAATGGTCTCTCTGCTTCCAGGTTATTTTTTGAAATCTAGTTCGGATATACTCTGCTGGTGTCGTTCCTGACCGTCCTGGCCTGCAGTCCCCGGAGCTCCCAGCCATTTCCTTATGTGTTTTCCTACTCCCACCAATCGGAAAGAGTAGCTACTTAATAGAGGTTTGTAAATTGAGAGAGTCACTCCCTGCGTTCTGATGACTCAAACTAGTACGTGCAGCTTTTCCTAAACATACATAACTTACTCCTAAAGATGTCTGGACACTTGACTAATGTGGCTCGTAGCTGCATGCATATAACATCAAATACTAGTGATAAACGGGGAACTGCCACCATTAATTTAGTTTCTGCATGTGTTTGCATATCTGATATTTCTAGAAAAAACAAACAGAGATAATGACTTGAATTTACTATTTGCTCTGTAGAGGAACAGATAGCCAATATTGTAAACTTTCTGGCACATACAATGGCGTGAAAACAACAATCCAAGAGGTTTAAAAGAATGGGTAGATTTGTTTACAAAAATAAGGAACTGGCTGGGTGGCATCTGTGGCTCAAAGGAGTAGGGCACTGGCCCCATACGCCAGAGGTGGTGGGTTCAAACCCAGCCCTGGCCAAAAACTGCAAAAAAAAAAAAAAAAAAATTAAGGAAACGCCAGATTTGGCCCATGGGCTGTGGTTTGTGTGTTCTTGCTTCAAATAAAAAGAATATGGAAAAAGAGTTTTCTTTTGGTAATTCATGCTCATCTCTATTTAAAAATGACACTCATGGGCAGTGCCTGTGGCTCAAAGGAGTAGGACGCTGGCCCCATATGCTGGAGGTGGTGGGTTCAAACCCGGCCCCGGACCAAAAAAAAAAAAAAAAAAAAAATGACATTCATAGGATGTATATACCCCTCAGGTATAGACTGTGTAAAAATAATTTCACACTAAACTTTGGGAATTTCTGACCATGAAGAAGAAAAGATAAGTTACGAAGTCTGGCAAAGCTCCTTGTACACTAGGAAGAAAAGGCTTCCATGGCCTTAGAAGAATATTGAAAACTACATAATCTACTCATTGTCAAATACGCAACTCTCTTGTATATTCATTTGCGTCCACTGTTTTGTGGGAAGTAGTAGCAGGGATAATGTAATTAACTCACTACTTAAGGTAGAGACCTATGGACTTGTGCCCACTCTGAGTCATCAAACTATGTGGGAACAGTTGGAATTATAATAAAGGACGAAGTGAGGGAGCATGGGGAGAGAGCACTATGTTCACACGCTTCTCTGCTCAATGTTGCATCATCTCTAAGCCTCTGTTTTCTTACCTGAAACTGGTGTTACCCACCTTTTAGCATTGTCATAAGGAGCAAATGCCATGAAATGCTGGTGTGGCACCTGAAACCCTATGACTGCTTGACGAATGTGACTTCCCTCCCTCTCAGGCCTCTGAGAGTCCCAAGTCTCTCAGTACACTGTTAGCCATTCAACAAGTCCTCATGGAAGGTGGACCACATTCCAGGCACTGTGCTGGGCCCATAATGTTCACATGAAACAAGACATCCAGAAGAGAGGGTGACATTCAGGACAGTCACACTTGGTTTCTGACTCCATCATCTATAACCTTAAGAAAAAGGCTGGGTGCAATGCCTGATGTCTGTAATCCTAGCACTCTGGGAGGCCAAGGCAGGTGGATTACTTGAGCTCAGGAGTTCAAGGCCAGCTGGAGAAAGAGACTCCATCTCTACTAAAAATAGAAAAACTAGCTGGCTATTGTGGCAGGTGCCTGTGGTCCCAGCTACTCAGGAGGCTGAGGCAAGAGGATTGCTTGAGCCCAAGAATTTGAGGTTGCTGTGAGTTATGACGCCATGGCACTTTACCTAGATGGCAAATGAAACTCTGTCTTAAAAACAAAAAACAAAAAACAAAAAACAAAAAACTTGTGAAAACATCTCTGTGTACCAGTTTTCCCACTCAGCCTAACTACATGACGATGGCTTCAGGAAGAACTACCTGGTCTGTATTTTCTAGAAAGTGAGGGATCAGGTTCTTTTAACTGGCAAATTCCTGAGAAACTTCTGAAGTAGAGAGCAAGGTGGATAGATAGCCTCTGCTGTTAGAACGGAGGATGCTAAGTGGGCATGCTCTGTACTTCCACCAAACATGGACCAAAGGTATGTGTTTGCTGAAGGCAAACGTGGACCCCAAGCAAGGGAGTCATCATCCGTGGGCAGGCTTGAGAGAAACTCCATCCACAAAGACCACTTGAAAGAGAGAATATCTGCAGAGTCTGGACAGAAACCAGCAGAATCCAAGAACTCGGGAGACTCTCTAGCAGCCAGTTGGGTTTGCACCAAGGAATTGCAACTGGTGGTCCCCAATGGAGGAATCTCCCAGGGGCCACCCCTCTAAACAGAACCAATAACAAAACAAAAAAACTACCCACGAAATAGCAGCATCTGCTCATTTGCCATATTCTGGGTACACCAACGCCAGATTTATACAAATCTACAAGCAATCAGGACCCTTGCTGCCTCTTTTCTCTCCTCCTAGCCCCAGCGCTCTATGACTCTGAAAAATTCAGGGCAACACAGCCAATGAGGAAGGACAAGTTAAAGAGGAAAAGGAAGAAAAGCTGACCAGCTGACCATGTGGTCCCTTCCACACAGGTCCCGGGGAGGCAGGCCTGGGCTACGGAAAGTGAGAAGCTTTAGATGGATGGGAAGTCTAAAGTTTATGAAAATACACAGGACTGAAATTTGTAGTAAGTAAAAGAAAATTGGCCTGTATGTTAACATTTAAGAATAATGACTAGAAAACCTATTCCACGTGCCCAGGCTTACATCTGGATGCCGGAGAGGAATAAATTCACAGGATGTAAAGAGCAGCATCAGGACAAGATTTGTTTGTTGGTTTGTCTTGCCTGTACTCTGCCGACGTCACCTCATTCACAACAGACAGTGCATAGGTAATAAATAAAACAATGCCCAATTCATCAAGTAATAATGAAAATGGTAAAGACCCATGTTCAAAAGGTATTGGAGTTGTTTTCATATATTTTGGAGAAAATTGTGCTGAGTTCGACCTCCTATCTCACTTCAGTGGACGTAACTAAAGTTTCTTGTACACCCTCTAAATAATGCATCATCAGGATGGTGTATTTTTATAGCACGCATTTTTATATATTCTCAATAGTGATCAAGTAAACCTTCTTTTTGTTTTTCAATATTCTTCCTGGCCAGCTAAGTCTTCTTCCTTCAAAATAACTCAGTTGGACAAAAAATTACCTCCCACGTAATGACGAGTTCAGACCGGCTTCCTCCACCTCCGTTGATGTTTACTGGAGCCACCACGGGGACTAAAAGTAACCAAGAGACATGTGGCATGGCAATTATTAAAGGACGTCTTACCAGGAAGAATTTTGTCTTTTGCACTTCACCTTTCAAAATCTCACTCAGGCACATGGTGAGGAGGGTTTGGGATTTTTAATGAACATAAATTATGTTTATACATATCCCGATTTCTAAGAGAGAGGACACAGTTGTGTTTGCTACATGAGCACCCCAGCTCCAGTATTAATTAAAAATTGAGTAACATCGGGTATTTGACATTATTATGCATCATCTCCTAATTGGCAAAATGATGTTCTATTCAGATGGTAGCGGTGACACTGCTGATTTAGTGCCTAATTATACAGTTGTGCTATAAACAAGTGACTGAGGCAATATATTAATTAATTATTTTTTCAATAAACAAGCTAAAAATAATTTTTGTCTTAGTCATCGGGATAATTTAACATTTAAAATTAAAAGCCCCAAATATGCAAATAAACAAATTCTTGTTTTAAAATTGAATCTCAGGAGAGGACAAGAGAAATCTGACTTTTCACTTACAGAGTCAGATTTTTCTTCTGTCAGGCATGAGATTGGGGGAAGAATCTATCTACAGCTGAGTCAGGGTGGATCCTACATAGTTGCTGGGTTTACAGTATTTGACAGCTTACAGTGATGCTATTTCAGGACCTTTGCATGGTTTAGCTATGGAAGAAACATTATTTTAAATTGTACTTTACTCTCAACAAAGTTTCCACTGTTTTTAAAGAAACAGAAAGTTCCTTTCTTTATGCAATTTCTCAATTAACTATGCTTAAACCGAGAATTATTCTGAGAAGTTAGTCTTTGCTAATAGCCAAAGAGAGAGAGACAGAGAGGAGAGGGAGGGGGAGGGACTTGGTATGAATCAGTATGAATACCACCAGTGTCATCATGTTACAGAAACAGCAGAGTGTTAATGGTTAGTAAAAGGCGGTGCGCAAACTTTACGGTAAAAGATTCAGAGTTTGGGTCAATCCTGCCCAAAGCTACCAAAATATAAATCAGCTGTAAACCACCAAGCAGAGACTAAATTATCTAGAGTCATGGGTCACACTTGCAGATTCTGACCCGGTGGGTACACACTAGTGCTTGGGGAGTTCTGTAGTTACATACTTTCTTTCGCTAATCTCTTGCTCATCTAATGGTGACTCACTGTTTTAGAGAATGCTGGAAGCAGACATCAGGAGGTCTGGATTCAAACTCAATCTCTGTGAGAAACAACCAGCTAACATCCTAACCTTAATTTTCTTCTTCTGTAAACTGAAGAAATTTCCCCTGAGTTCTGAACTTCTAGCCTGATTTAACTTGATGATAGTGCTGTCAAATGTGTTTTTATTTTTGGAGACAGAATCTCACTCTGTCACCCAGGGTGCAGTGGCATCCTTATAGCTCACAGCAGTCCCCAAACCCCATGCTCAAGCCTTCTGAGCAGCTGGAACCATAGTTGGGTGCCAACATGTGTGGGTCGTTCTTTGTGTTTCATTTTTAGAGACGGGGTCTCACTATGTTGCCCAGGCTTTTCACAAAACCCTGGTCGTAAGTGATTCTCCTGCCGCAGCTTCCCAAGTAGCTGGGAAGACAAGCACAGGCCACCATTCCTGGCTAAGTATGTTTCTTTTCCAGCCCTGATCCTATGGTAAAAATATAACCTCATCTATAGTTTAAAAAATGATTTTTGACATCTGACAATTGTGCACACTTTATTGAGGTACGTCATGTTTGTTAAACTAAGCCAGCCACAGCAAAGTGATCCTTCACATATGTGATTGGATGAGAGTGTGAACTTTGAGAACCACATATGGTGGGCAGACCAAATGTGCTGGATGTGAAAATTTGAGTGGCACAAAGAGGATCCAGTGGAAAGAGCCTAAGAAGGCAAGATTTCTGAGCTGGCTTCCACTTGTGTTCTGCTACTCCATGAACCAGTTAATGCCCAATTAGTGCTTCTGTTAAATGAGTTTAGGATTTCCCTCATTTGCATGGAAAAGAATTTATACTATTGCTCAATGAAGCCACAACTAGGTCAGAGTTGAGAACAGATGAAAACGTAGGGCTCACGGCACCAACAGAGGCTCTATTAAGTCTTGGCTACAACATTTTAATGAAACAAGCAGTAACTCATTTGCATCTACAAATTTACAGATTCTCTATTGGATGTTGGCTAGAAAATTGATGGGCTAAAACACAGCTTCTGAAAAATTCCTATTTTGACATGCTTGCCTAAACGTAGTCATGCCTTCTTGAACCTACTATTTAGGGGGAATACACCTTGCCTTGTGACATAGAAAGGGGAAAATGAGAGTTATTGGTCAGCAGACTTGGATTTTGAGCCCCAAAGAGTCCAAGGTCCATAAAAATACATCTTCATTGTTTTCTTTAAGATTTGTAAAGAAATTTGCATAAGAAATGATCCTATACATTTTTAGAAGACAAGGATTTTTTACCTGAGGCTTTAGTTCTTAACAATTCTGATGGTTTACTTGGTTCTCCGATCCCAATGCTGTTCCCGGCAACAACACGAAATTCATATTCAACCCAAGGACTCAAACCGACCACTGTTGCATTGTACGTCTTACCACTAAGAATTTCTGGAACTAAAAAGAACAGGACACTTAAGGCAAATAAATTGGCATCTGTCAAAAAACAAATAATTATACAAAAGTATACATTATTAAAAATCATTAGATTCTATTTATTAAAACATTGCATCAAAAAGTATGTTATTGTTAGAAAATTATCCAAACCTACTTAAGAAGCTCACCTGTAGCAACAGCCTGCCAACCCACAGAAAAGGGCGTCCGAGTTTGAATAGTAAATATTTGAATGGGACTGTTATTATTTGGGCCGGGTCTCCAGCTTAGTTGAGAAGTGGTACTAGAAATGTGATCCACTTTGACATCCTCTGGAGGACCTGGGGGACCTTGAGAAGGGTGTGTTATGAGGACTATATCAGAGATAATGCAATTCATTGATTTGAGACAAAGGTGGTTTATTTTTACCTGTTATGCTAAGAAAATTAAAAAAAAAAGATCATAAGATCATGATGTATTTATAGCACATTATTAGAGATAAAGTCTTATTAATTTAGCTTACATGATAAGACATTCATTTAGAAATGCTTCTTTGGAGGTAAGAAAATGCTAATCATAGATGGTTGCATATCATCTGATGGGGAACGAATCTCAAAAACTGAGAACTATTCCCTTTAATTCCTCTGTCAAAATCTAACTCAAGTAAATGGAACTAATATGGGGACCTAGAGGAGCATGGGGATTTGATTCTGCTCCAACAAGAATGGCAGATTATAAATACCAGGTGAATCTAAGTTGTAGGGACTCACCTTTCTTGCTGAGCCTGACCATTCTTTATAAATAGATAAAACCTGCTCAATTCAATATCCATAACTATATTGCCCATATCTCGGAGTTTGGAGTTTAGAAAGAAAAAAAAAACAACACTATACTTTTTATCTCACCTCCTTATTACAATGTGGTTCCTCAAGATCTACCATTTAGATAACAAAATTTTGACCGTGCAGAATATCACAAGCAATATGATCTTTTTTCATCACTTACGCGTACCTCTAACAATGATATCAGCTACAGCAGATAAACTTTCTAGAGTTGTTTGTACCGTGCATAGATATTTTCCTGAATGATTTAGCTGAATATTCCTTATCATCAAATCTCCAACGGATTCCTGAATATAGAAAGGGAAAAATGGATACAAATATAATCACGCACAGCAGGTCCTATTTTATTTTTATAGCTGGATGCATATAAAATATAAAACAATTCTGAAATTAAAAGATATACTATGTCACTGTGCTTTCTTCTATAGGATTCCTTTTATTATCGTTCCCCCTTATTACATAATGACATCTAGAAAACAAGTACTTTCCATGAAAGGCATAAAACAAAACAAACACAGATGCAACTTCAAAAACTGTAATTATCCATACAAATAAAGAGGGGGAGAATAAGAATGAAAGATGGTGATTCCTGTAAAAGACTTGATTCATTTTATCGAGCACCTAAAAATTGCAATAACTTACTCCTCCAATCCTTTCAAAATGGGCCACTCCTTTTTTTAAGTCTATGACATCACCATTGAAAGACCATACGAATATGACTTCAATGGTCGGGTCATGGGACACCTGGCATGGTAGAACTATGCTCTCACCAACGGTCACATCCATTCTGGAAGGTGGGACAGTAATGACAGTCCTCTCTGTTGAGGAAAAAAAAAACATTTTAAAAGGCTTATAAAATGCTAGGATATGGCTACAAAATACACATTTTTGAATTATTTTACAAACATTTGATTGTATAAATGCAACTTGGATTTCTACTATATCCACTATAAAAAATTCTATTTCCTTTTTTTTCGAATGAATAGTATTTATTATTGGTGTAATATATTACTTATAATTAAATACCTGGCTTTATTCATTCTTTATATGGGTATATTTACAGGAAACTGAGGCCCTCCAAGGGTGGCATTCCATACACATAGAATGCACCAGACTGACTTTATTATCTTTTATGCTGAAATTGCAGTTATAAAATTACAACTGAAACGTAAGTAAGACATACAAATAGTCTCTGTTAACTTCATATACTATGAGATGAACTATGACTTCATATACTATGAGATGAACTATGCCCTTTAGATTATAACCACCTTAGTTTATATAGAGATTTATAATCACAAGTTTATATTTAAGAGTGTGAAATCAAAATATTCTATCTTTGACATAGTTCTGGTAATAATATTTTATTTTATCTAGAGATGAATAGAGAAGCTATTTCCTTTTTTGCCCAGATCTTGGAATGTTAGAATTAGGCATACTTCATAGAAAACTTCCTCCTAGAAATTCCAGTTTCAGTGTCAACCTTTGTTCTACAAATGGTAGCATTTCAAAAGACAATTCTTAGAGTGTTCTATTACAATGTTAAAAAGCAGTGGAGACAATGGGCAACCTTGCCTGGTTCCAGATCTGAGTGGAAACGTTTTCAATTTTACTCCATTTAATATGATATTGGCTATGGATTTGCTGTAGATGGCCTCTATCAGTTTAAGAAATGTCTCTTCTATACCAATTTTCTTACGTGTTCTGATCATGAAAGGATGTTGGATATTGTCAAAAGCTTTTTCAGCATAAATTGAGAGAATCATATGGTCTTTGTTTTTTAGTTCATTTATGTGCTGAATTATATTTATAGATTTACGTATATTGAACCAACCTTGAGACCCTGGGATAAAACCCACTTGGTCATGGTGTACAATTCATTTGATGTGTTGCTGGATTCTGTTTGCTAGGACCTTATTGAATATTTTTGCATCTAAGTTCATTAAAGATTTTGGTCTATAATTTTCTTTTCATGTTGAGTCTTTTCCTGGTTTGGGGATCAAGGTGATATTTACTTCATAGAATGTGTTAGCAAGCATTTCTTCTTTTTCAACGTTTTGGGAAAAGTTAAGTAATATAGGTCCTAGTTCCTCTTTAAAGGTTTGGTAGAATTCTGATGTGAAGCCATCTGGTCCCAGACTTTTCTTTTTTGGGAGATTTTATATAGTTGATTCTATTTCAGTACTTGATAAAGGTCTGTTCAACATTTCCAGACAAAGATGGATACTTCATATTGGTCAAGGGAACAATACAACAAAAGAACATTTCAATTCTAAATATTTATGCATCCAACTTAAATTTGTGAAACACATTTATGAAACAGACCTTAACTGGTCTGAGCAATACGATATCCTATAACATCATAATATTAGGACACTTTAAGATTCCTCTTGCAGAGCTGGAGAGATCCTCCTCCTCCTCTAATTATTTCTAGAGAGAAATTTGAAGAATGGTTTCTGGACTATGTTCATTTTTAATTCCATGCCTCCTTTACATTTCTCCCCCAAAATAAGAATGAATGATATCTAGCATTTAAAGAAAATCCTTTAAGATGAGAGAAAATATTTCCTCTTGTAGATTTTCTGGACAAATGTCTTATTTACAATTATAGGAAGGATGAGTTGGCTAATTGAATGTGTTGGCAGAGCATAACTGCCCAGATTTAAAGTTTTAGATTATGCAATTAAAGTAATTTTCAAACATTAAAAATGACAGCCATTCCTTCCATTTATGACACCACACATTGGCAAAAATAGATAAATTATTCCCTAAATTATTATCTACATAGCTCATGGGTGGTAGGGTAATAATGACTAAGACTTCATGAATAAGAAATGTTTGTATTATCATTCATAGTGGTCACATTTTTCATTGGTTAATTCATTAGAACTAATATTTCTTGAGCACCTACCATATGTCCAACCCTCTGGTAAGCAGTGGAGTTAACGATGGTAGAAGAAATGGAAAAAACTGAACCAAATTAAAAAGATGAGGTGTCTTCCATCACAGACATTTAAATCTACAGAGGGAGGCTGACATTAATTAAATCATATTAATCAATATACAGTTATAACTGTGATAGGAGCCATATATTAGAAGTAAGTGATTCTATTAAAATGTTTAACTGGTAAATCCTGAGGGGTCAGTTTATTGCAAAAGAACTATTTTAGTTGCAAAGTAAAAGGCAAGTAAGAGAGAGGTAGATAAAGATAATAGCTGGGGAGAGGTAACTACATTCCCTGTTTCAACAAGCGCATTTATGAAGGATTTGTATGAGGAAGAACCATGATTGGCAGATGCAGATAGCCATTTTCCTAGAAAACCTAGGATGAGAGAAATACATGAATGAGAGTGGGGAAAGTGAGGCTGGATATCAGTTAAGAGATAAGCCTTAGATGTCGTCAAGACCAGTTATACAAATTATGGATCCTTGTGTAAAATTATAATGTGGTGTGTCTTTTTTGCAAAACAGGGGGAAATGTGTCATTAAGGATGCTAAACATTATCTATCCTGCTAAAATATTGTATTAGCTATAAAATAAAATGTAGGCAATAATCCTAGATGAATGACAATATACACTTAAAAATTTTAAATTAAAGTTATTGGGGAGAGCAGGATGGAGGATTAGAGACAGCTCCTTTGCAACTACCTTTGACGGGCAGAACTGCCCAGAAACATTGTGTCAGGGACACAGGGAGGCAGCAGGAGATGCCAGGAGCCCATGGGAAGGTTGGAATCGGTGGGAATCACACAGAGGGCAATTACTTGCTTGTTCGCAGAGGCTGCCAGGTGGTTTTTAGACACAGAGAGCCTGACCTACAGGCTTTTTTTTTTTTTTTTTTTTCACTTGCTGGAGTTACTTTTGGAGAGCCTGGACAAATAAGCAAGTGATCTGGAATAACACCCAGAGGCCAGGACTGAGCCAATGGGTGGAGCAGAAGTCTTGTTGTTTTGCTGCTGGCCAGGCATAGCCATTGTGGAGGAGCATCCTTTTAGGATCAGTCTGCAGGGCTCCAGTTCAGGGCTAAGCAGGTGGGCAGCTACCCTTGGAGAGAGTTGAGTGACACACAATTTCCTGGGAAAGGCACTGCGTGGCCAAGGGACATGGTTTGTTAGGTGGAAGCATGTCTATTAGGCAGGCTGATGAGAGCTTCAGCTTCCCAACCCTGTGGGGATCCAGGGCAAAGAAATCAAGAAGGTCTCCTTGGTAAGACAGAGGTTGTGATTAGCATCTCATAAGTCAGAGCAGCAATTATTGTCAGGTAATACGTGTGTATGTGTGTGGATATGTATACACACACACATTTTTTTTCTTTTCGCATTTCTTCATTTTTTTCTTTCATTTTTTCATTTCTCATTTCTTCATTTTTTTCTTGTTTTTTAAATTTCTCCCCAGGATTTTTTTTCTTTCTTCTGTTTTTCTTTCTTTTTTTTTTTTGTAATTATAATTTTCCATTGTCTCCTTCTTCAATAATAAGGGCTCCATTTTTGCTATTTTGTTCCTGTTATTCTTTTTTTAACCCTCAAGGATTTTTGTTTATTTTGTGTTGTTTTGCAATGTTTTTAATTTTCCATTTTTACTTTCTTCAATAAAAAAGTAAAAATGCTATTGTTTTCCTACTTCTCTTATTTTTTATTTTTCACTTCTCTCTTTTTATAAAGATCTCTCTGCTTTTCTTATCTTTCCTACATAAATTTCTCAAATAAATAAGCTATACCCCCTTTGTTATATCTTATATACTTCTTATTTTCAAGTCTCTTTATAAAGTTTCATTATTATTATTATTTCTTTTTTCTGATCTATTTTATTCTTTGTCAATTGATATTCCATTTATGGGATGGAGCCACAGTCTGAGGCCTGGGCTGGGGTGACACAGCACTGATCTGGCTCAAGGATACCTTGATCCCCTGGTATAGGAAGTCCTTCTAGTTTTAGCCTTTGGAAGCATGCATCCCCACTGTGATAAACTGCTATTTTGGGTTTTTATTCCCCTACTCTATTTGGTGGAGATAGAGTCTTATTTCTGCTTGGGCTGGTAAAGAGCTCCTGACCTAGAGGGATCCAACCAACCAAACCTCCCAGAGGATGAAAATTCTGAGTGCAGGTCAAGGCACCCTGCTGAACACCACTGTTATTCCTGTCTCTCTTTCTGTTCTTCTCTTCTTTTTGACAATCTCTCCTTTTACCCCCCCACTTCCTCTTCTCTTCTTCTATCCTTTCTCCCTTCTTGTTCTTCACTCTTCTCTTCCTTTTGTTTTTATGCCAAAAGGAAATGTCAACACCTAAAAACAGACATTAGGTAACTTAAACAGGAGGAAATAGTGAAAGGAAATAGTATTGCAAGGAGACCAACAAACATAAAACTCTCATGAGGAAGAAACAGCAGAAAAATCCTGACAATATGAGTCAGGAAACCAGAAAAGAGTAACTCCCTCAAGGGATCATGACGTAGCTACCATAGAGTATTACACCTATAAAGAAATGTTAGAAATGACAGAAAGGGAATATAACATATCGATGGTAAATACAATGAAGGAAATACCTGAGAAAGTGGAAAATAACCAAAGGAAATAAAAAAATAGAACCAAAAAAGGGATGAAAGATATGAATAATAAAGGATATGCAGAGCTTAAGGAATTACAGCAATTAATCAGGGAATTTAAAGATACAGTAGAAGATATTAACAACAGGTTAGACCATGGAGAAGGAAGAATCTCAGAGCTAGAGGAAAAAGTTATTGAGCTAACACAAGAAGTTAAACAGGCAAAAAAGAAGAGAGAAAGCAGAATGTTTACTGAGATAATTATGGGACTTCATAAAAGATTCAAACATATGCATTATAGGTATCCCAGAATGGGAAGAAGAATGCCCCAGAGGAATGGAAGGCCTACTAGAGGATATCATAAATAAAAATTTCCCAAGTATCACCAAATATTTTGACACACTCCTTTTAGAGTGATAGTGAAAGTTCATTTCAACTCAAACAGAGCTTCTCCAAGATACATTATTGTGAACCTATCCAAAGTCAAGATGAAAGAGAAAATTCTTCAAGCAGCTAGAAGTAAGTACTAATTGACTTACAGGGGTAGACCCATGAAGGACAGTGGACTTCTTAAATTAAATTTTTCAAGCAAGAAGAGAATGGTTATCTACCTTTAACCTTCTTAAACAAAACAATTTTCAGGCCAGAATTCTGTATCCTTGTTAAGCTCAGCTTTAAAATTAATGGAGAAATAAAATCTTTTACTGATATGCAAACATTGAGGAAGTTTGCCATAACAAGACCAGCTCTATAGGAAATAGTTAAACCTATTTTCCATACTGACCATCACAATGAACCACCAACAGATTAAAAATCCAGAAACTAAAGACCAGAACCTGGCTTCCACAATGATGCAAAAGATAAAACTAAGCAATGGACTGTCAAAAGATAAGATGACTACAACTTCACTACACCTATCAATTCTCTCAATAAATGTTAATGGCTTGAATTCCCCACTGAAGAGGCACAGACTGGCTGATTGGATAAAAAAGCATAAGCCATCCATATGTTGTCTATAGGAATACACCTAGACATGAAAGACAAAGAAAGATTCAGGGTAAAGGGTTGGAAAACAGTATTTCAGGCCAATAGAAATCAGAAGAAAGGAGGGTTGCTATCTTACTTTCATATACACATGGATTTAAAGCAACTAAAGTCAAACAGACAAAAATGGATACTTCATATTGGTCAAGAGAACAATACAACAAAAGAACATTTCAATTCTAAATATTTATGCATTCAACTTAAATTTGTGAAACACATTTATGAAACAGACCTTAAATGGTCTGAGCAATACAATATCCTATAACACTATACTATTAGGGCACTTTAAGATTCCTCTTGCAGAGCTAGGGAGATCCTCTAAACAGAAACTAAACAAAGATATAAGGGACTTAAATGTTACTCTAGAACATTAGAGTGTCTATTAGCTTAATAGACATATACAGAACACACCATCCCAAAGCTAAGGAATATGCATTCTTCTCATCAACCCATTGAACATTCTCCAAAATAGTTCATATCCTAGGACACAAATTAAATCTTGACAAAATCAAAAGAATTGAAATTATACCTTGTATCTCCTGAGACTACAAGGCAATAAAGATGGAATTCACAAAAGCATGGAAAATAAACAGTTTTATGCTAAATGACAGTTGGGTCTAGGGAGAAATAGAAAAGGAAATCATTAACTTCTTGAGTACAATAACAATGAAGACACAAGTTGCCAAAAGCTGTGGGACCCTGCAAAAGCAGTCCTAAGAGGGAAATTTATCTCGTTAGACACCTACATCTGAAAAACAGAAAGAGAGCACATCAATTATCCAATGAATAATCTTAAAGAAAGGGAAAAGGAAGTATCAGAAGAAAAGAAATAATCAAAATTAAATGAGAAATAAATGAAATTGAAAACAGAAGAATCATTCAGAAAATCAATTTTGAATCATTCTGAATCAAAATCAATTCAGAAAATCAATCATTCAGAAAATGATTCAGAAAATCAACCAACAAAAGGTTGGTTCTATGAAAGATAAATAAAATTGATAAATCATTGGCCAGATTAACTAGAAATAGAAAAGTAAAATTTTTAATAACTTTAAAGAGAAGTGAAAAGGGGGAAATAACAACTGATATTACAGAAATAAAAGAGATTCTTCCTGACTATTACAAAAAAACTCTATGCCCAGAAATTTATAGAAGAAATGGAACAACACCTATAATCACACCGTCTCCCTAGATATAACCAGCAATAAATAGATCTCTTGAACAGACCAATATCAAACACTGAGATTAAAGAAACAATAAAACTCTTCCAGCAAAAGAAAGCCCAGAACCAGATGGCTTCACACCAGAATTCTATCACACCTTCAAAGATGAGCTTATACCTATACTACAGAAACTATTCCAAAACACTCAGAAGGAAGGAACTTTCCTCAGCATGTTCTATGAAGCAAACATCACCCTGATTCCAAAACCAGGAAAGGACCAAGCTAGAAAAGCAAATTACAGACCAATTACACTAAAGAATATCAATGCAAAAGTACTCAAGAAAATTTTATTTAATAGATTGCAGCTACACATTAAAAAAATTATACATTATAATCAAGTAGGCTTCATTCAAGAGATACCAAGGCTGGTTTAATGTATGCAAATCCATTATTGTAATTCACTGTATCAATAAAGGCAAAAACAAAGACCATATGATCCTCTCAGTAGATGCGGAAAAAGCATTTGACAAAATTCAGCATCCTTTTCTACCAAGAACGCTTAAGAAAATAGGCATAAGTGGCACGTTTCTTAAGCTGAATAAAGCAATCTATGACAAACCCATGGAGGACATCATACTGAATCAAGTAAAATTGAAAGCTTTTCCACTTAGAACTGAAACCAAACAAGGATGTCCACTATCACCACTACTATTCAACATTGTGCTAGAATTTCTAGCTAATGGAATCAGGCAAGAGAAGGATATAAAGGGCATCCAAATGGGGGCTGAAGACATCAAACTCTCATTCTTTGCTGATAATATGATCTTATACTTAGAAAACCTCAGAGATTCAAACACAAGACTCCTGGAAGTGGCCAGGAAATATAGTACTGTCTCAGGGTATAAAATTAATGTCCACAAATCACAAAATGTCTTTGTGTATACCAATAATAGCCAAGTTGAGAAGCAAATCAAGGACACAATAACTTTCATAGTAGCTTCAAAGAAAATGAAATATTTAGGAATATACCTAACAAAAGAGGTAAAGGAGCTTTACAAAGAGAATTCTGAAAGCCCAAGAAAAGAAATAGCAGAAGTTACCAATAAATGGAAGAACCTACCATGCTTTTGGTTGGGAAGAATCAACATTTTTCAAATGTCTATTTTACCCAAAGCAATCTACAGATTCAAAGCAATTTCCATTAGAATAGTGACATCATACTTTGAAGATTTGGAAAAAACAGTACTTCATTTTGTATGCATGAGAAACAAACCCATACAGCCAAGTCTATTCTTAGTAATGAAAACAAAGCTGGAGACATCACCCTACTAGACTTTGGCTA
The DNA here is from genome assembly GCF_000181295.1 of Otolemur garnettii. NCBI lineage: Eukaryota > Metazoa > Chordata > Mammalia > Primates > Galagidae > Otolemur > Otolemur garnettii. The sequence goes on from NW_003852410.1 coordinate 10,318,773, forward strand.
TACTACAAGTCCACAGAAATCAAAACAGCATGATATTGGCACAAAAATAGAGACATAGACATATGGAACAGGATAGAAAACGAAGAGATGAAACCAGTCTCAACTTACCATTTGATCTTTGATAAACCAAACAAAAGCTTACCCTGGGGGAAAAGAATCCCTATTCAACAAATGGTGCTGGGAGAACTGGATAACCACATGTAAAAGACTGAAACTGGACCCACACCTTTCACTACTTATAAAAATTGACTCAAGATGGATAAAAGATTTAAATCTAAGGCACAAAATTATAAAAATCTTAGAAGAAAGTGTGGGAAAGTCTTGATGATGTTGGACTGGGGAAAGATTTTATGAGAAAGATAATCAGAGGCCTTTGCAACAATAACTAAAATGGGACTTAATTGAGCTGAAAAGCTTCTGCACAGTTAAGGATACAACAAGTAAACCAAAAAGACAACCTTCAGAATGGGAAAAGAAATTTGCAGTGTATGAATCTAACAAATGGTTGATAACTAGAATCTTCAGAGAACTCTAATTAACAAAAAAAGAGTCAACAATTCCATCTACCACTGGGCAAGAGATGTGAATAGAACCTTCTCTGATAAAGACAGATGAATGGCTAACAAACATTTGAAAAAATGCCTATCATCCCTGATTATCAGAGAAATGCAAATCAAAACCACTCACAATATCACCTATCCCCAATGAGAATAGCCTACATCACAAAGTCTCAAAGCTGCAGATGCTGGAATGGATGTGGAGAGAAGGGAACACTTTTACACTGTTGGTGGTAATCTTCAGAGAACTCAAATTAGACATCCCATTTGATCTGCAATCCCATTACTAGGCATCTACCCAGAAGAAAAAAAAAGGTCCTTTTATCATAAGGACATTTGCATTAGACTATTTATTGCAGCTCAATTTACAATTACCAGTATGTGAACACAACCTAAATGCCCACCAACCCAGGAATGGATTATCAAACTATAGTATATGTATACTCTGGAATACTATGCAGCCATGAAAAATGGAGACTTTACATCTTTTATATTAATCTGAATAGAATTGGAACAAATTATTCTTAGTGAAGTATCATAAGAATGGAGAAGCAAGAATCCAATGTACTCAATTTTATTATGAAGCCAGTAGATGATCTGATACATGTCAACATAAGAGAAAAATTCAAATCAATTCAAGGTCGGGGGCAGAGTACAAGAGAATGAGAGAGGGGAGGAGGAGGGGGATGGGCATGCTCCCACTTAATGGGTGCAATGTTAGGGTGTATGGCACACCTCTTGGTGGCAGGACTTTACCTAACAAATGCAAACATTATAACCCCAATTAATTTATGCAATAAAAAAAGAAAAGCAAGTTACTGTACAAAAAATTTTTTTAAATACAATTTTGGTGTCATAACTTTATATAATACAATAAATAATACTTTATGAAATTATATCTTGATTGGTTCTAAAATTTCCTCAATTGCTTTTCTCCTAATGCATGTATTAGATCAACATAACTTATATTTTCAGCAGCTTCCTTTTCAACTGACACAATTTTAAAAACATCAGTCATTCCTGACAAATGCAAGGTCACAAATACTTCTTTTTTGATAATGCTGTACTCCACAGAGGATATTTCTGCTCTTGCAACTTTTACAGAAACTTTAAGAATACTACACAGATTGCAGTAATATTACTATAAATCTCTGATAAATTAACTTGTAATACAAATTCCAAAATATCTAGAACTGATGATTTTCATGGAAAACTTTTTTCTTAAAAAGATTTAACTCTTAGCACAAATCTATTTTGTATAAATCTGAATGTTACTTTAAGTGTAAATATGTATAATGGAATCCTATTGTTCCTCCGACATAAGCTGCAATTGTTAAAGCTGTACAAAAAGCTGAATGTGGTTTCATGATTTGCATATATAGCAGCACCCTCATAGTTGACCACCTCCTTAAGCTGACTTTGTCTTCACAGACCAGACATCCACCACATGTGCATATCAGTCCAGTAGACCTAGCTCTTTATGCTGACCACCTCCATAAGTTGATCAGTTTGTTATGGTCTTTGAGTGGTCAACTTACAGAGGTTCTACTGTAATTCAAAATCTTGATTTATGTATTCCATTGCTGTATCTTCAATTACAAGAAAAAAATTCATTAATACTTGGTTCCACTGAAGTTTCATATGAATATAGTGCTTTGTCTATTCAATGGAATAATCTTTCATTTTAATTTTTAAACCTGTAGATTTAGCTTTGCAATATTGCAGAAATTTTCAAAATCATGGATTTTAAACTCTTTGAATAAACTGTTTAACTAGATGATAAACTTTATAGCAACATCCATGTGTACGATTTTATTTTGTAATAATTTACTGCCTGAGCACTAACAGTTCCCATCCTGGTGCCCATGCTGGAGAGTTAATATTCCTGCAGATGCCACAAGGCCAATCTCTAGGGGCAGATGGGCAAGCTGACCCCTCCACTTTGGATTCGGGTATTCACTGGTTTTGGAGTCCTTTCTTCTCCTGCAGCCATTGCTGACATCCACCACTGTTTCTGCTGGTGCTGCCACCATCATCTGCATCCATCCAGGACCAAGTCCCGCCTGGTGTGCCCACCCCTTCAGGGCCCAGCCCGGCTGAGGCCACAAGACACACTTGGACGCACCTGCCCACTGTGCCCACGGCTGTGCACACGCCGCCACCAGCACGTCGGACATGCTTTGTTGTCCCCTTGCCCTTCACTTACCAAATGCAAGTCAAGAAATAAAAGGATTTAGAATTTCAAGACAGTCACTGCAGAATAGTAAACCAAGCACAGGCAATCCTTAGCACAGGGCCCTGTGAAACCAGGTTAAATGTCCATGAACCCAGTGCTGGATGCCAAGCTAAGAAGTGTGTTCTTACATAGAAACAGAGGGAAGCACTGTGGTTAGCAGAGGCTGGGAGGAGGGTTGGGGAACCGGGGGGGGGGGGTGTTGTTCAAAGGGTACAAAATGTCAATTAGACAGGAAGGAATGAGTTTTTGAGATTTTCATAGGTCACTATGGAAGTTTTGAGGCAGGCTGTGTCATGGTCCATTATTTCACTTCCAAGAAATCCAGTCAACAGCGCCTTTTCTAATTCACCCACAGCACCCTTCCTAATTCACCCACGCAAGTTTCAACGTGCTCAGCTTATTGGTGTTGCTGGAGGCTTCATTTGTTTCTGTCTGTGCAGATTTTATGTCTCTTGATTTTTTTCTGTCTCAAAACATTCGTAATGACCTGCATATTGCACAGCACGGTGACTATACTTATTCATAATTGTTAAATGAGGAGATTGGAACTGTTCTCATCACACACACACAAAAAAATGAGTATGTAAAGTGATGGATATGTTCATTAGCTTGATTTAAGCATTCCACAATGTAAACATACATCAAACAACCACATTCCATCCCATAAATACATGAAATTATTATTTCTCAATTAAAAAATTTTTAAAAGAAATGCATTCTTTTTTGCTGAAAAAAAAAATGAGGGACTCAATGGACTATGAAGCAGATTACTATAAATGACATATTGCTGTCTTCTGAAACATTTAAGAAGAGGTAGCCAGGGGCAGGCAGACTTGTTATGCAGAAAAAAGGGGGGAGTATCGTTTCCCTAGGAATAACCTCCTGTGTAGGTGAGGAGGTGCTTGAACAAGAATGTTTCTACCCTGCATCCTCTCCCCGTACCACAGCAGATCTGTCCTAATCCTGTGCAGATGGCCCTCTAATTGCCACAAGGCCACTAACTGCTATCTGAAGAATTTGCTTCCACAACCATGCACAGGCCCAGCTCAGACCTCAACATGAATACCACACAGAGACAGAAATCACACTCGCAGAGCCTGTGATCACACTCGCAGAAATCACACTCGGAGAGCAGCAGAAAGAGGGGACACATAACACACTGTGATGGGAACTTCACTCTACTCTATTAATTTATCCTTTCCATACACCTTAAGTTCTTAGGAAACTCAAGCCTCTGAGAGGTTTCTCAACCCACTCAGACCAGTCGGTGGGCATGCACAGACAAGACGGTCCACTCATCCCCAGAGGTGGATACACACCAGCAGGAGAGTGCCCCTCTGTCAGTGACCCAGGCTCACTGCCACAGAAACACTTTTTGATATCTCCGGGTAATTACATGGGAGCTTCAGGGCCTGAACGAGATCAAATTAAAAAGGAGAGAATTTGACTATGCTAGAATCGATCGATTGTGAGAATTTTATCTTCTTTAAGTCTCTCTTGAAACAAAATAGAAGGATACTTATTCTCCTTCATTCATATCATTTTATTCTTCTTGCGTGATCCTTAAATATTTATAGAAAGCCTGGTCCAGCAGTTTTAAAATTTTAACATGTATAAGAATTTCCTGGAGAATTTGTTCAAATGTGAATTTCTTGGCTCCCATCAGAAATACTGATTCAGTAGCATGGCAGGGGGACTCTTGAATGTAGACTTTTAACAGACTTCTCCAGGTAATTTTGATGTAGTTAGTCCAGGGATCACGCACTAAGACTTTGCGCCTTAGGCTTTTAAATCTGAACCTAAGATTTGTATATAAAGAAATTCAAACTATATAAAATGTATTGTAAAAACTTCTTTCATTTTTTAATTTTTCTCTATACTGTAAAAAATTATTTAATGCTCTAGATACTTTTTATGAGGAAAAAGTAATACCTTGTAAAAGGTTATTGGCTAGTAATGCTTCAAAAAGTAAAGATGGAATTCCAAGGTTAACTGTAATTAATTCTGTGTACTATATCTGCTTTTAGCATTAAAGCTCTGAGAATTCCTGGATTAAAGATACTCTTTAAAAGTTTATTTAAATCAAAGTTTACTATACTATTTGGTAGAGAATGGAACATTTTTAATCCACCCAACACCTTTTAAAACGTAGAGTATTCTTATACATAAGTAGGAGTATATCTAGGAATGTGAGAATTTCTGAGAAACAAGGTTTGGAAGTGTTGCTTTTGTACTTGAAGATGATTACACACCGCAAACGCACACAACTACACACACGCATACAACATGGGTGTGTTCACTTAATTTCTACGTTAACTTAAATGTACACATGTGTAAATGCACTGTGTATGTTAACATAGACACACATATTTATTTGTGTTTACATACATGCATATATATTTATGAGATAATAAGAGAAACTTGAATTCTGAGTAATTTAATATTAATGGCTAGATTTTTAAGACATTAAAATTGATTTTGTTGTTATGTCCAAAAGAAAATTCCCTGATTTTTTAAAGATACATTCTGCTATATGGATAGATTACATCATTGATATTTGGGACTTGCTTATAGATAACTGGGGTGGATGTTGTTGAAGTAAGATATGAATACGGGTGGAGCAAAGTTGCATGAGTTCACTATTAGTAACCCCAGATGAGGTACACGTGGGAGTTCCTTATAGAATTTTCTCTACTTCTCTGTGTGCTTGTACTTTTCAATAATAGTAAAATACGGGAAGAAAATGATGGGAGAGAGTGAATAGTTAGGAGAATAGGGAGGAGCATTCTTATTCAGCTTCTAAAGTGACAAGGACTGACTACTTGGAAGATTACCCTAAATAGAAGTGACGAATATTCATGAACAGTTCATAAAATTACAAAATTTTAAAATGCACCATTTCAATCTATGTCGGTGAGGTAAAAGTTATTTTCTGAAAACAGCTTCCTGGCAATCCTCTTCTAAAAAAGTATAATAGAATTTATATGACGCGAGGCTTATCTTACTCTGATAAGCACGGTCATAGTAGCCAGTGGTGTTTCCAGAATGCAGCTTTAGTTACGAGGACCCCAGTAGACATGCAGACTAATTATGTCAAGGCTTATGTCAGAATCATTTAGTGTAAGTTCTTTAAACACAAATGGGACTTGTTGCCAACATCAATGGCCAAAAGCAGTATTGCATATCACTATCTCTAATCACATTTTTAGAATCCAGGGAATGGCAATTAAAGGTGTAATTGGTCTCACCTGACCATGCAGAAAAATATTATTTTTGGTCATTCTTTCTGCGCTGTTGTTTTTCTTTTGTACCGTCCATCCAGTTGAAATTGCCACCTGAGAGTGACCATCTTTCAGTGTTGCTTTTCAGAATAATAACTACTAATGTGTTTCTGAAGTTATAAAACTCCTCTCAAAGGATGGAAACATGTCTAGGAAAAATTATCAAATTATTCTTCCTCTGTACAAACATGGGACTCTGCCTCTATTTATCTACGAAATTATAGAATACGTTGCTAAGATACCAAAACACAGTAAACTAGTACATAAATAGCACTTCAAACAGGTGATAAAAGTCTCTGAAATTTTCTCTCATTACTTAACTTGTGATGACTAGTGATGATTTTAATATGTGATCTTCTTCATAACTCCTTAGGACGTCAAATGGCACTACCTATTAACACATGAACCCTTTCCATTGCCTTTTATTTCCTCTTCCAATACCTGCTTCCATCTGGGATCATGTTTTTTTTCTATTGTAGAAACTTCTCTAACATTTCTTTTAGTACAGACCTGAAATCAAATAGATATTTTTCCAAAGACCGACAAGGGGCCAACAAGTACAGGAAAATGTGCTCAACATCACCAGTCATCAGAGGAATGCAAACCCAAACCACGATGAGATATCACCTCACCAATTGTGACAGCTGTTGCCAAAAAGACAAGAGATAAGTGTCAGCTAGAGTACGAAGCAAAGAGAAGCCCATAGTCTATTGGTGGGAATGTGAATTGGTACAGCCATTAGGGAGAGTAGTAAGTGTGTTCCTCTAAAAAGTGAACTAATATACCATCTAGCAAATATCTCTAGTGGGTGTCTATCCCACAGGAGGGAAATCAGTTTGCGCATGTTCATTTCTGCACTATTCATAGCAGCCAAGATTTAGAGACAACCTGCGCCCATGAATGAATAAGTGCATAAAGAAATGGGGGTAAATGAACACAATCGATGTTATTCAACCTTAAAAAAGAAGGCGATACTGTCCTGAGTAGATGAACCTGTCGAACATTGTGCTAAGTGAGATAAGTCAGCCACAGGAAGAAAAATACTGCATGAATGATCTAACCTATACTTATAATATAACAAAGTCAAGGACATAGAGACAGTGCAGCGGTGGTTACCAGGGACAGACAGAGTCAGAGGGTGTGAAGTTACGGTTATGAATTGAGTCTGGATCTCACTCACTTGAAGTACTGATCAATTTTTTCGGTTTCATTTTTTACTAGTCCTTCAGGTGCCCTGATGAAGGTTGAGTTGTTTAGCAGACTGCCTTTTATTTGTTTTATCCTGAACCTTGATTTTTGTCTCCCTCGTACTGTGAGACTACCAAAATTTACGGTGAGATATTTGGTGCTTTCTATTTTGTTTCTTGCATTCCTGATTTGTGTGGCTCATGGACCGACACATTTTTGGAGGACAAAAACAGCAGCAGAAAATGATGGGTTCCCCCACCTGCCCTTTTCTCTGACTCCAGATATTGCATCTCACGTCGCAAATGCCTTGGCTGTTGTCACAATTCCTTCAAACTGCTATTTTTATTTATATTGTAATATCTTAACAATGTTTGTGGTTGGCATCAGTGGGAGGTTGGTGTGATCAAATTAATTTAACTAATCAAGACAGAAAATTCCTCATTATTATGAACGTTTCATAACAGATTAATTGTGTTAGTAGAGATAGTTAAGCCACTTATGGGTGGGTTTTTAGAAAATATGATAGCTTGATAAATGTTGGGATTGATGTCCAGTGATGAAAAAAGTGAGCTATTTTGAACTGACGTAGAAACTCTCAGCAAAGAAAAATTCAAATTGTTTATTCAATCATTTATTCGAAATTATTCCATTAGCTATGGATTCTTACCTTCTCCTAGTTCTATATCAGTATGGATACCGAACAAAAGAAACAGAACTGAACTGAGCAGACACTGGAGGATTTCTATCCTACCAGGAACGAAACCTCAGTCTACATTTTAATAGTGACATTCTGGCTTCTAGAAGGGACACGAAGAATCGGGATAAATACTTTTGAAGCTGTAAGTGGTTTTCCAATCTTAACATGACATTTTTTATCCTGGGGAGGCCAAGGTTGGAGGTTCACTTGAGCTCAAGAGTTCCAGACTAGCCTGAACAAGAGCAAGACCCTGTTTCTACTAAAAAAGTAGAAAAATTAGGCAGGCGTCAAGGCTAGTAGTCCCAGCTACTTGGGAGGCTGAGGCAGGAGCAGTACTTGAATCCTGGAGTTTGAGGTTGCTGTGAGCTAGGCTTACAATATGCTACTCTAGCCTGGGGCAACACAGTGAGATTAGGTCTAAAAAAATAAGCCCCCAGCTCGGCGCCTGTGGCTCAAGTGGCTAAGGTGCCAGCCATATACACCTAAGGTGGCGGGTTCGAATCCACCCTGGACCTGCCAAACAACAATGACAGCTGCAACCAAAAAATAGCCAGGCGTTGTGGTGGGCGCCTGTGGTCCCAGCTACTTGGGAGGCTGAGGCAGGAGACTCACTTGAGCCCAGGAGTTAGAGGTTGCTGTGAGCTATGAAGCTACAGCACTCTACCCAGTGGGACAGCTTGAGGCTCTGTCTCAACCCCCCCACCAAAAACCCCCCAAACTCCCATTTTATCCAAATAATTCTTTGGTGCTTATATATGGCAGGGTATATTTGATGTGTGTGTACTGAGGGGCACACAGGATTTTTAGCCGGATCCCCAACCTCTGTCTATTAGATGTTAGTAGACTCCTCAGTTGTGAATACCCAGAATATTTGCATACTGGGCCAAACGGCCCCTGGGAGACGAAATCATCCTGGCTGATACCTGTTTGCTAGAGCAACACTCTGGGAAAGAGAGGCAGTAGTGGCTCCCACTAAACGGCTCAGTGAGAATGGAAGTGGGGTGAAAGAGTTCAACTCTATGACTCTGGAAGCCAAAGCCTTTGCTGGACAAGTTGATAGGGGGTTTTGGAAAAAAGAAAAGAGTTTAAAAAAAAAAAAATGACTTCAAAGATTTGGTCTGAACCACTGTCAGTGTAAACTGTCATTAATAAAGTGGGGGAAGATGACAGCTGAAACAAAGTTTTGGGAATAAGAATCAGGAGTTCAATGTTAGGATGTCGTATATTTGAAAATGAAGATGATAAAATAGCCAGTTGGATTCTGAGATTAAGGAGAGAGAATTGACATGGGTAAACACAATTTGAAGTGAGTGGGGGCAGATAGAGCTATAAAAATGGATACCAGGAGAGAGAAAAATGAAAAAATATATGCACACATATACATGCATTTATAGACCAATTTAGCTATAAAATAGACTGTCAGTTTAGGAGATTTGACATCTATATAATAAGGCTTTCAGGGAAAGGAATGGAATTTTAAAAATCACATTATTTAAGGAAGTATTTTAAGATCAAGGACTATGGATTTCCAGAGTTACAAAGCCTCCTAAATGCCCAGTGTAATTGTTAAAGATTGATTTGCACCATGACACATTTTCTGGAAATGGCACATTTTCTGGAAATTGTATGAAAACAGGATTCTAGAGAAAGAGAGGGAAAAGATGTCACAAACAACAGATCTGAAGCCCAAATGGTTTCAGCTTTCACAGCAGAAAAAAAGCTCAAAATTTCTGAAGGATAATGATGTCCGATCTAGAATTCTATTTGCAACTAAACTGTCAATCAAGTGTAAACATAAAATAAAGATATTTTTCAGACATAAAAGATTTTCTAAAGATTGTGTCTCTCTTGCCTTCTTTCTCAAAACCCCATTAGGGGATTTAATCTATAAAGTAAGAGAGTATATTAAGAGAGAGAACGGCATGGTGTTTAGGCAACTGAGCTCCAACATACAAGGGCAGGGTGACGTTGAAGGGAGACAGACTTGGGGGATGAATTATCCTCAAATCCATAGAAATCTAAGCAAACAAACAAAAGTAGGAAAACAAACGTGGGAACATCAAAGTGAAAACTGTGAAATAAATCTTGGACAGAGAAAACAAACAAACAAGGAAATTGGTGTGACAGAGTCATTTATGTCCCTACATGTAGCAAGCCAGAAATGAACGATGTTTAGTCTTTATTTAATATACTTTGCCTCCCTGCACACACAATATCTAAGACTAGAATGTGTTATATCCTCTTAACCAAATGCAAGGCTTTCTGGCCAGACTTGTGTTTATATAGATTAGACTCTGCATTCAATACTCACGTTCTATCATGGTCAATATATTCTGGTTTACCTGCTGGTACCATTACCCATTTATCTTCCACTTCCATATTTAAATTATTTAGAATAAATTTCAAGGCTCAGTGCCTGTGGCTCAAGTGGCTAAGGCACCAGTCACATACACCTAAGGTGGCGAGTTTGAATCCACCCTGGGCCCGCCAAACAACAATGACGGCTGCAACCAAAAAATAGCTGGGTATTGTGGTGGGTGCCTGTGGTCCCAGCTACTTGGGAGGTGGAGGCAGGAGACTCGCTTGAGCCCAGGAGTTGGAGGTTGCTGTGAGCTGTGAGGCTACGGGCACTCTACCCAGGGGGACAGCTTGAGGCTCTGTCTCAAAAAAATTAAAAAAAAAATAGAATAAATTTCCAAAGACTTCCTGGCTTGGCGTCCATAGTTCAGTGTTTAGGGTACCTGCCACAATCACTGGGGCTGGTGGGTTCGAACCTGGCCCAGGTCTGCTAACCAACAATGACAACAACAACCAAATAGCCAGGTGTTGTGGCAGGGGCCTGTAGTCCCAGCTACTTCAGAGGCTGAGGCAAGAGAATTGTTTAAGCCCAAGAGTTTGAGGTTGCTGTGAGCTATGATGCCACAGCACTCTACTGAGGGCAACATAGTGTGACTCTGTCTTCAAAAAAAGAAAGAAAGAAAGACTACCAAAGACTACCAAGAACCTCAGAGTAAAAAAAACAAACGATGAACCAGTCTAGAGAAAGCACCGTCTACAATTTGAGATGTCTAAGTGAGAAAACATTTGTAAGCCCCATGCAGGATTACACTATTTTCCTAGCAAATAATAATGTAAAATGCAAGGACAGATCTTTCATATTAACAAATAATCAAAACAGGGCCTGACGTCTATTTAAAAAGATTATGCACTGTAGATTCTACTTAATACATTAGATACCCCAACTACTCTGTTTTAAAGCTGTTAGGACAGAGTAGGCATTGACTAGGTACTCCTGGCATCGTATTTGTATTTCTTAAAAGAGATAATGTTCACTCAGACCTATCCAACTGTATAACTTTAGGCTGGACTATAGTAAATTGTAGGATCAAAGACTTCTGCTGGTTATAGGAGATGGAATTAGAAAATTGTATTGTGCTTGGCCGTAGGACCTGACAGAAAGAGAATGTTTTCTTTTGAATATTTTATGTTGGGATGAAGGGAGTCAAGATGAGAAAATAAAAGCCAGGAGAGGAAAATAAGGCTGAATTCGAGGCATCTGATTAGTTTTCCCTGCCTTGCACCGTCCAACCCCGTTTTTCTCTTGGACTCGAAAGCATTTGCTAACTGCTGGAGTATTCAAGATCCAGAGACTGAAAACACATCCCTTGCTTCTGGGAAGTTTTTACATTTTAATGACACACTTTATTCCTTAAAAATGGCACGAGAATATAAGAGACCACTGACCAAGTTTAAAGAGAGAATGCCCAAGAAGTCAAGTAACCTGATTAATTATTGTAGGGTCAGAATGAAGTCAAGATAAAATGATTAAACTTCCAGTTCCTAACCAAATACTCAGGGCACAAGTGAGAACAAACATGTACAAAGTTTGGAGGGAAACTGAAGACAAAAATACTGAGATTTATTTATGTATGTATAAATATACACACACGTGTATATATGTGTGTATGTATATACATGTATGTATGTATGTGTATATATATCTATGTGTGGGTATTAAGATTAAGTTTATTAGTTGAAGTTTAGTTTTGATAATTTTTGATAAAAAGAGAACAGGGATAGCTATTAGTTTATGCTAAATAAAGGAAACCAGATACAAAAAATATACATTATACGATTACATTGGTATGAAATCTGTGGATGGAAAAAAATCATAACAATGGTTATTTCTAGGAATGGAGCAGGGACAGGGATTCAGAAGGGACTTAAGAACTAAAAAGTTCTAGTTATAGGGTGATGGCAATGTCCTCCGTTTTGTGGGGTTTGGGGTTATAGATGCAATTTCCAAAATTCAGTGAATGTCTTCTTGAGATTTATATATTTTGTTACATGTAATTTTTACATATATGAAACACATATAAATAAAGATTGAACTCTGATGAAAGAAAGCTGAAGTATTTATGGGAACATATTAACATCTGCAAGTTACCGTATTTTTATTTCTCTGGATTTCAACAATGCCATGTAAAATTGTCTTAGGCATTTATTAATATATAAATTCACTAGAGGATGAAAAAGAAGGAAAACAAAAGTTCTGGCCTTACTGACACAGGAAGCTCGGGCAAGTACTTTTAGTAACCTCTGCTTCCATCTCCCCTTGTGTAAAACAGAGATAGTTATATCAGCTTCAAAAGGTGGTTCTGGCAATGAGATGGTATACGTACAGCCCCCACTACGGTGCCTAGCACAGAGTATGTATTTAATAAGTGATAAGCATTACAACATGAAGAAGAATACAAACAAATGCTCCAAGTTCTGCTCTGGTTAGTAACAGCCAGTTAATATAATTACAAACGCCGTGCATTTAACCACTTTAAGGAATGGTAAGTACTCTTTTGTCTGGCCTCTTTCATGTGACATGAACTACAGACTATCACACTATATTTTTATTAAAAATGAGCAAACTAAACTTTAACAAGAATAGGTTTAATCTGTGCAGTACAAATCCTTTGAACAATAAAAAAAATGGTAAACAAAGAATGCATTAATATCTGTTCTTTACACTAGGTGATATACGATATACTTTAAGAACAAAAATAAGTTGCTGAACATACTTGGAAATTAAACCTGAGAACTATGTGTCACGTTTTTTTAAAGATTACATACGAAATTGTTAGGAAGACCAAAATATCATCAATGCTAGTGGGCTTGCTTAAATTGATGCTATTTTGTTGTTGTTTATTTTCACATTTTTTTTACTTGCAGAAAGTACGGTATTCAGGTTTTGAAAATTCACTCAGCCTCATTTGCATTATCGGAAGGGGAAAGAAATTTCAAAAATTCAATTATGTATCTTCTCTCCTTGAAATTAATTTTCACCATCGATGATTTTAAGATAAAATCTTCTTTCTACCAAACGCTTTAAATCATGTTTTGTAGAAGGTTGGGTATGAAATCGAACATTTCTGGGGAGATGTTAGCGCTGCCGGGAGATTCCTTTGGTGTTTCCAACAGCTAACTACAATTACGATGAACGTATTCTGGTATGTCTTGCCACGTCTCTGAAATTATGCTTTTGGTTTGCTCAGTCAAACTGGTTTTCTCAATAAAGCTGGGCTCAGTATCTCCAATCCTTTAAACTGCCTTTTAAAGCCACTAAGCCTACAATTATCTACCTACCCTGGGTATTGCTCTTACTAAATGTAGACCCATATTAGAGAATACTCTTATTCTGCTGGAGAAAATAGATAGGCCACTCGGTACGCTGGTATAATAAAGACTTCTATCACAAAGAATAAACAACTAAATGAGCAGCAATAAGCTTAATTTGCACATTAGATATGCTTTTCCAAGTTCCGACATTTCGGTGGAAAATAATGCTGAAGCAATGAGGCCTATAATTGAACATCCAGAACTTCTCCAGTGGGGAAACAGAAACAAATGTTGCCTGCAAACAAGATCATTTTTATAGCCTGCTGTTACTCTGCTTTTTAATAATTTTCCAAATGCCAGATCAAATAATTTCCCCTTTTATGTGATTTTCATATACCTCTTAATGTATGTACACATTGTAGTTTTAATCTCAGTCCTCCAAAATGGGAACACTCAAACTCTCTTCCTTTTTGATTCCCTGTTCGTGCTGACGGAACACGGCCTCAGATTACACCGGGCATCTTCAGAGGCGCTGTCGAGGCTGCAGCTAATTGTGCTCCCAGTGTTTGGATGGAAAATTGCCTTACCCCGCTGTATTAGCGAAATAGAAATTTCCACCATACAGTGCAGATAACTTCAGAATCCTCTTAACACAGATAAGCCCTATCAGCTAAAAATTAAGCTGGAAAATATCTGACTCTTGTAACTATTATCTTTTTACATGTTATCTAACCACAACATTTCTTGCATGACTGAGGCTGATAAATAAATTCAAAGAGAGATGATTGTTTTATCAGCTTTAACTGAAATTTCTCATTTGCTCCTTGCCACTCCATTACAGTTACGGTCACTACTTCCTGATTCTGGTTTGAGAAACAAAATTATATTTAACTCTGTAATGATGACAATCAGATGGACATCATAGATGCAGAAACACATCTATAACACACACAGGCACACTCACGCGTGCACACACAACCACACACACGCACACACATACACTAAGCCATCTTAACAACCAAATGACTATATACTTACTAGTCAAGAAAATAGTTGGATCAACATATACTATGATAATTCTTCCTCAGACTAAGCTTCACAATTGTAGCTTGTAAAATAATAATTCCTTGGCAGTGATACTTTCCACATTACTACATAAAAGAAAATTAGTTACAGCCGTCTAGTTAAGATGCGTGCTAGTAATCGACTTAGAACTGTTTTCACAGCGATCACACAGTTTAGTAAACATTATATATTACAGATCAATAATAAGCACAGTTTCTAAAAAATATTATATTTATACTGTACGAGCATTTTTTAATGTATTTGTTTAATTACGTATGATACACATACTTATTATTTATATTATTTATATTGCTTAGGGTAGTTCTTGCCAGTGGCAAAGAAGCAAAAGACCCCCAAGTCTCCTTGAATTGGGTTGTAGCTATTTCATGATTGTTAAAAAAATAACTAACAAATTTTTCTTCCTATTGTTAGATTTACATACATGAAAGTAGCTTGCTATTCATGCTTACTGACATCCCTTATAATAATCCGTGTGCTTTTTGCATTTGTACATTATCCTCTGATACTGGGCTATAAATAGCAGAGCAGCGAGTTCTCGCCCTAAAGTTATTCGGATTTTCCTGTAGGCTCAGGCTTGCCCCCATCAGCAGAGTGAGGAGATAGATGTCTATTACAAACATAAAACTACAAATCCTAAAATTGGGAATGTGAAAGCGTTTAAGAGGGTTGTTTTTTCTTTTCTTAAACTTTAATGCTCTTTTCCACAAAATGTCCTAAGGAGCTTAAACTCTGAAAAATCGACAACTGTCGGATTTTAGAAAAAGGCAGTCAGGATGAAAATTATCCCTGGGAACTAAGAGGCAGAAGGCAAAGCCTTTTGTTAAATCAATAAATATGTATCGGACACGTACGGTTCCTGACAAAATTCTAGGACTTGTAGCTCCACTGATTAAAGTGAACAAAGATCCTTGCCCCCTTTTAGTTTCCATTCCAGAAGAGAAAGAAAAACCAACACTGCGGATGTGATCAGTAAGTCAGTTTATCAGAAGATGAAAAGTGAACAGAAAGAGCCACACTGATTAAGTTAACCAGGAATCAGGGTGGGACAACTGTGTTCCAACAGCCTCAGCAAAGAACTCTAGAAATAGACAAAAAATGCCAGCTTTTTTTTTTTTTTTTCTAAACTGAGCCATCTTTTGGAAGTATTGATTTATGTGTAGAAAAAAACCCAGAATACCTGGGGATTATGAAATGCTTTATGGAATATCTGAAAATGTAGATCAATTGTTTTCCATCATAAGAACTAGGAACCTAATTAGCAGAAAACGTGGCTACATTAAACTGAAATATGCAGTTGTTACATTCAGAAGACAGGATAATTGACTCTGAGTTTCTCAGTTAATATTTTTCTGAGTCTTCATTTTTTATTTTTCTTCCATCAATTATTAGTGAACAGTGAGTATCTTTTTTTTTTTTTTTTTCCTTAAGACAGAGTCTTACTCTGTTTCCCAGGCTAGACTATCATGACATCAGCCTTGATCACAGCAACATTAAACTCTTGAGTTCAGGCAATCCTTCTGCCTCAGCCTCCAGAATAGCAGAGACTACAGGCACCTGCCACAATGCCCAGCTAATTTTTTCTATTTTTAGTAGAGACAGGGTCTTGCTCTTGCTCAGGCTGGTCTCCAACTTCTGAGCTCAAGGGAGCTCCTGCCTTGGCCTCCCAGAGTGCTAGGCTTGCAGGTATGGGTATCTTGATGCCACAGGTTTGAGAAACATTTGAAATAAAGAGACTATTCATTCAGTTGAATCTAGCCATTAACATTTTTTTCCTTGTTCTCCCGAGTGGAGATCCTTATCACCATATTTTAACAGCAAAACAATTTAACAGGCCACCAGTAGTCTATTGAAGATTTAAAAAAAAAAAACAACCAAAACCTAAATTTCTACTACTGATTTCCCTTATCCTTTCCGTTTTACATTTCAATGTCACTTGAATTTTTGCATACCTGGAAGCCTTAACTTCAAGACCTTTTAATCTTTCACCATATTTTAATCTTCTGCTGTAATAAAATTGATGCCTACTACCTATACTTCCTTAGTGTAAAATGATGGAATAAATCTTTTTTTTCCTTTCATGGACACATTTCTTCAAACACAAAGCATTCACACTTTTCAGTCCTTGAATATTGCCAAGAATTTACTGGAGATGTACCCTCTTAAATATAGCCATAGCATACACCTTGAAACAGTGAGTCCATCTCTGTCTCAAAAATTGAAGACAATATGATCTTAAGGAAGTGAAGGTTTTCAAAATGTGCCACCCTGGTTGGCTTTTGACATAGCAAGTTTCATCAGTCACATTTCCCCAGAGTGTTTCAGACAATTGTCGACATAATGTAATATGCTTGAGACAAGTTGACAGAAATATCTTCCAGGATTAAAGGTGGGTGTTTATTTTCCTGGAGACATTTTAAATGATAGGTGAAGTGTGGCAGCTAACTACTTTTTTATTAAATATATATTTTTTTAATAGAAAAGATGAGAAAGTGCCAATTGCAGAACTTAATCATTTGGGCTTAATTAGCCTCTCAAGCTGCTTTATCCAGACAATCATTTCTTTCATCCAGGAGGCAATGAAGTGATAGAAGTGACATGGCTTCCAGTAAAAATGCTAGTTTATGAGCTGAGATTCGGTGATGTAAAGTAGCAAAGATGGGGACTAGGTATTTCTAAAACTAATTATGTCCCTTGGTGATAAATGTAGAAGCATTTGAACTGGCGTTAGCTTAAAAATCTTAAAGATGGAGCATACAGTTTAACCATCTAAAATTGTATGAGTTTATCTCTTTACTGTGATGGGAATATAATAATCATTCATGTAAATACTATTATTTTAATTGCTTTCACTTTGAAAACAACTTCTTTTTATTTACGGTTCATAGCATATGGAAGAGACTCTGTATTTCACTAGTTTTGTACTTACGTACCCTACCTACTCAGAGTTATGTAGGTAAGTGAACCAGTTGTATATCCAGCTATTGTATCTTGTTGTATATTATTTTTATTTACTTGTAAATATTTCATACAAAATGAGAAATTCTGATAGACATTTAAGCAAGAAAAGTACTATCCAGTGAGTGACTTTATCAAAAGGTTTATGGTCTGAACACTAAAACAACTGTGAAAATCCAAATATTTCAAGTGCAAATTTTAACTCTGCCTATTTAGACACTGATGTCATTTTCAACTGCCAAAGGACCATGGTGTCCTACTGGCAAAGTGCACGTGGAATTAATGAACACAGTGACGAATCTCTCACATAAACGGAGCAATCAAATATTTTACATACACAATATAATAGAGGTTTGATGCTGTAATAGAAATTCATCTATTCATGCACATCTCCAATGTTCATCAAACACAGATGAAGATACTACAATACCTTTTACTATGAGGCTGCCGGTGTTCTTGGCAATGCCAAACTGATTTGTGGCTATGCATGTATACGATCCACCATCTGACCTGGTAACATTATATATCTTGAGGCTACCATCCTCCAAGAGAAACACTCTAAAAATAAAATGCGCAATTAGTGGAAGGCAGGCTCTTCAACACTGGTAAATCAAAAGTGCTTACTTTTTTACTTTAAAACATTACTAAAAATCATAGATGGATGTGATAATATGAATTTACTCCTTCTCTATCATTCTGTTCCTCATTGTGAGCAATCTCAGCCTCTACATATTAGAATAGATGGCATTTGCTTTTATTTTGACACTATATTGATGATTATTATACTACAACTTGAATCATCATTGTGGATTTCACTGTACATTAAAAATCAAATGAGTGTCTGGTGTTTTAACACTCAAATGTTTGATAAGAAATATAACTATAAATGGAAATATAACTATAACTATAAATAAGAAATATAACTATTTGCTGTGCTGTTTGGAAAGTCAACTCGCTGGTGAAAATTGAACTTGGGTTTGGAGAAATACAAGCCAATTTCCCCATTGTTTGGTCTGTGTCTTTCTTTTTTTTTGTAGTTTTTTTTTTTTGGCCAGGGCTGGGTTTGAACCCACCACCTCCAGCATATGGGGCCGGCACCCTACTCCTTTGAGCCACAGGCACCTTCTTGTGTCTTTCTTTATAAACATGATCTTCTTTTGCATTTTCGGTGACCACACAGTGCAGTGCTGAACACGGCAATGTTCACCAATGCTAGTGAATTAAAGAATCTAACTCCACAGTCCCATTGCTGAAGGGCCATGCCTATTACTGTCCTACCCCATCAAAAATGAAAAAAGAGTAGTAGAAAGATGAAGTTACACTGAATTAAACATTCTGAAAACATATAGTGTACAAGGAAAAGATATCTATGTAAGAAATTCCAATCTTTCATAAAATGATCCATATTAGATTTTCTCTGAAACTCAAAAACAAAGCCAACATCAAAATGTCATTATAATCAGAGGAAACCCCAAGATTTGTTTCTAAAACTCAGCATCAATTTTTTTTTTTTTTAAGAGCAGACAGGAAATGGAAAATAAAAACATTTGCCCAATTTGGGGTTTCTATTTTTTATGTTTTATAAATTTAGTTGTCAAGCCTTTAGAAACCCATTTCTAAAAGCAACAGTGGATAGGTAGGACTACACCAAAATAAATGACAACAGACTCATTTTTGACTATAGCTTTAAAAGAAAAAAAAAGGCAACGGAAATTGCATGCACGTCACATTCATTAACAATAACAAAATAGCATTTGTTGTATTGCAAACATGTCATTGTTTCTAATATATGTATAACATGTAATGCAGCTAATATAATTAATTACCCAATTTGAAACACAGAGGATATCAGCCAACTGCAATTTGTATGAAAACAGCTTCTGACATTGGCTTTATTACTAATCATGAATTCCAAATTCTGTTATCAGTGAGTAGAAGAGGCCACATCTGGGTTTACAGCGTTCTGTGGCACATAATCAGACTTTTTAAAAAGTCATTGGCATAGAGTATTCCTCCAAAACAGACATTTTATACCTTCTTTAATTTCTGAAATGTCTAGTTTCCAGATACCAATTTACATTTACAATTGAATTATACTGCTCTTGACACAGTAACAAACCTATCCTAGTAGGCAGCAAATTTCTGGCCAAATACAATTCTTTATCTGATTCAATTAAAAGAGGTCAACGTAAGAAGCATTTGGGTGAACCATCTGCCTCTAACATTAGGAATCACTGAGAATTTTCAGCAACATAGAAATTTTAAATATTGGTGACAAACAATGTCTATGACAAAAGTAATATGTCTGCTTATATCTAAAGGCCATCAAACAAATTTTCCAAGCACCAACCCAATGCCAGTGTTATACTTCGTATAATTATTTTCTTAACTTTCAGAAAGGTCCAATTCATGTCCACCAGGGTGCCTCACAGACACTGGTTTCAGGCACAGTGGGTTTTTAATCATGTTTACTAAAATGAACTGAAATGATCATAACTGAAATTGGTTATTCCTTAGAAATCTTAATGCATCAATATTTCTCAAGTGTCTGTCATTATCTGAGGTACCAAGAAGGGGACTAAACTGAGAAAAGGTAAAATCCGCCTAAGACTGATGAGCTAAGGATCAAAGAATGAGTTAAGATTATATTTGATTATCTCTGGCACTCATGTTCTTTCTGGAACAACTACCTGTCCTTACTTTTAGTAAAATAAATCTGCATGTTGATTATGACCCTCTAGAAGTTTCTGTTTAGTCAACATTAGATGCACTAAAGGTAGTTCATGTGTTTGCTCCCACATATGAGGTCTCATTCCAGTCTGACTGAATCAAAGTCTGCATTTTCATAACATCCCCAGTGACTAGTATCATAAAGTCTGAGAAGTTCTGAGCTATTTGTTATAAATTAATCTATAAAATGTATCCTTGTTTCCAAGTAAAAATGCATCTTACTTCATAAGATCAATATGCAAAAATTTATAATATTTAAAATATTAAACATTAAATGTTATATGAAAATAACCAAGGTAGCAATCAAATTGATTTATCTTTTCTTAAAATAAATTATATATATAAAATTTTATATATAAATAAATGAATATTTATATAAATATATATGAATATAGAATATTCAATTATATATATATATGAATGTAATATAATGAATGTTTATATAAATACATATAAAATGAATATATATATATATTTTTTTTTTTGGGGGGGGGAGGCAGAGTCCTACTCCGTCACCCTAGATAGAGTGTCTTGGAATCAGAATAGCTCACAGCAACCTCAAGATCTTGGGTGCAATGATCTTCTTGCCTCAGACTCCCTGGGTACCTGGGACTATAGGCACCTGCCACCATTTCCAGCTAGTTTTTTCTGTTTAGTAGAGATAGGTTCTCCCTCTTACTCAAGCTAGTCTCAAACTCCTGAGCTCAAACAATCCTCTTGCCTGGGCACTCCCAGAGCACTAGCATTACAAACATGAGCAATCGCACCTGGCCCCAAATAAATAATTTTTTTTTTTTTGAGACAGAGCCTCAAGCTGTCCCCCTGGGTAGAGTACTGTGGCATCACAGCTCACAGCAACCTTTAACTCCTGGGCTCAAGCCAGTCTCCTGCCTCCGCCTCCCAAGTAGCTGGGACCCACCACAACACCCGGCTATTTTTTGGTTGCAGCCATCATTGTTGTTTGGCGGGCCTGGGCTGGATTTGAACCTGCCACCTTAGATGTATGTGGCTAGTGCCTTAGCCACTTGATCCACAGGCACCAAGCCCAAATAAATAATTTTTAAAAGTCTCTCTAGTCACCTAGGATATAATCGTTCAAAAATTTAACAATAATTAAATATTTTATGGCATGATAGTGTGAATGTGTCAACTTATCATTTAATTGTTCCTTTCATTAATAAGAGTTGTTAAAAGAGCAAAAAATTTAATCTTGTGGCGGTGCAATGGAATAAAATCACCTAATCATTGCCCTAATATAATGCAGAATAATCAAACAAGAAATGTGAAAGAAAAGTAAGAATTTCTAGTTCTTTTACATATTTAAACATGACTTAGCTAACATGACGTCCAAAAAAAAAAAAAAAAAATACCACTTAGCCAAGATCAAAGTCTACCAAGCAATTGGCATTTTTAGATAAGGCAGAATGCACATGGAAGAATTAACTGGAACATTTTAATTGGTGGTTTTGGTAACATTCATAGGGAAAGATTGATTATTTTTTCTTTCTTTCTTTTGGAATATTCAAACAGATACTTTATCTGGAAAGCTGGTAAAGTACAGCAATGAAAGATGTTAAAATATTCTGCCTCCATTGCACATAAGCTCCTCTGGCATTTAACAACAAGCATAGCCAGAAATATAGATAAGCTAGGCTATCTGTAAAAAACAGGGGAAAAATTCTGATAATAAAAATGGAGAGTTTTGTGAATAATTAATAAAGAGCATATACTCACAGGGAAGACGACAGAAGACAATAAAATGATTGATTGCATATTATTTGTATATGACTATATTAGGATTTAATGCTAAGGTGATACCACTAATAGATAATGGGTAATAAAACTTATATATGGAAATACACGAGCACCTGGGAGCATGGAAAGGCTTCCAAAAATTCAGGAGCAATTTAAATACATGGTGGGAAGTGGAGCAATGCTAGGACTTTTTTTCCTTCTTAATTCATTCAGTGAATATTCACTTAATGCCTACTATGTTTAAAGCAGTATGTTAGGAATAGATACCTGAAAATAAAGACTACTAAATATGAAGAGTACTCTTTTCCATCATATTAAAACTCATCAGTCAAAGTGTATGAGCTATTATGTAGAACGACCTAACTCTGCCCAGGCCCTAGACTAAGTGTGTAATAAATGTCACCTCACCAAATTCTTTTTTTCTTTTTTTTTTTTTTTTCAATTTTTGGCCAGGGCTGGGTTTGAACCTGCTACCTCCAGCATATGGGGCTGGCGCCCTACTCCTTTGAGCCACAGGAGCCACCCACCTCACCAAATTCTTAAGACAAACCTTTGAGCTTGCTCTTGTTACCATCCCTATTTTACAAATCAAGAAACAGGTATAGACAAAAGCAATAATTGACTCAAAGTACTGACTAGGTAGTGTGGGACCAAGGTTCTCACCAGGCCTTTCTCTGTGATCAGGGCGTGCTCATTCCAACCAGGGTCTTTTGACTTTGAGTTTCCAAAACGTCTTTGCTAATAGTATAGTGACTAAGAGAGCATAAACTTTAAATAAAAGTGTGTGTGTGTAGAATTTAATTTGCACAGGATGACCTGTCATACTAGAGTTTCTTAATCTGACTTTCTGAGAACCCAGTGACTCCCTGAAATGTGATGAGATACATGTCCATATTCTCAGGGCTTCTTAGCTTTGGTGAGCTCCTAAAGGCAGGCCGGCCAGTCCCATGTTATGAAAGAGTTTTAGCCATAAGCCATCTTACCATGGAAGGGAATAATGATTTGATGCTAATATAAGAGTGTTTTTCTTTCTTATTTTATCCTGTGCAGTTACGACATTGCATGCATCCTAGTAGAGTGGGTTTTGGGGTAAGAATGTGGGCTTTGGGGTCAAAAGTGCTGTGAACAAATATCCTCCAGATATCTTTCCAAAAGGAACACACTAGTTTGCAATCCCACCAACAGTGTAGAAGTGTTCCCTTTTCTCCACAACCACACCAGCATCTGTGATTTGGGGATTTTGTGATATGGGCTAATCTTACTGGAGTTAGGTGGTATCTCAAAGTAGTTTTGATTTGCATTTCGAGGAAAGGGGAGAGGGAGGCTAAAGGAGGGGGGAGAATGGGTGGGGGGAGTGTGATTGATGGGATCACACCTATAGTTCATCCTATAAGGGTACATGTGAATCTTCCTAAATGAAGAATATAAATGTCTTAACACAATAACTAAGAAAATGACATGAAGGTTATGTTAACCAGTTTGATGAAAATGTTTCAAATTGTATATAAAAATAGTACACTGTACCCCATGATAGTATTAATGTAAACATCTATTATTCAATTTTTAAAAAAAGGTGAAAATTAATTAAATAAATAAATAAAATGCCACTGGCATTTGTATATTAAAAAAAAAAGTGCTGTGATCAAAACTGAATCTCAACATTTAATTTTTTAATGGCCTGGATGAAATTAATTAGCTGTCCAAGTATTCAGTCTCCTCATCTGTAGCTGGGGATATTAATATTACTGTATTACACAGTCATAGATTAAATGTTAACAGTTCAAAACACTAAGCACTCTCCCTGATGTCCAATTAGCAACAACAGGTAAATTTTCAACGAACTAGTTTCCCATCCTGCCTAAGAACATAAGCACTTCTGTAACTGCACAAAGAATAACAACAAAGAAAGGAAGACAT
This sequence comes from Otolemur garnettii, assembly GCF_000181295.1. Classification (NCBI taxonomy): domain Eukaryota; kingdom Metazoa; phylum Chordata; class Mammalia; order Primates; family Galagidae; genus Otolemur; species Otolemur garnettii. The sequence goes on from NW_003852410.1 coordinate 10,342,785, forward strand.
GTTTTGTCACAGTTCAGTCTGAACATGGAGTCCTGAGGAGTAGACACCAGGCTTTTATAAGGCATCTAATGCCAGCGTGACTGTCCCCAGCATTGTTTCACTGCTTAAAACCTGTCCTTGAATTGACACAAAACTTCTTGTCTGTGCACTTAGCTACTTGGTCTTTCTGATTCACATTGTTCTAACTTTTATTTTATTATTTTGTTTGTTTGTTTGTTTTTTATTTATTGCCCTGGGTAGAGTGCTACGGTGTCATAGCTCACAGCAAACTTAAATTCTTGGGCTCAAGTGATCCTCCTGCCTCAGCCTTCCCAGTAGTCAGGACTATAGACACCTGCCACAGTGCCCAGCTAGTTTTTTCTGTTTAGTAAAGATAGGGTCTGCAAGGTGCTCAGGCTGGTCTCAAACTCCTGACCGCAGGTGATCCATAATCCACCTGACTGGGCCCCCTAAAGTGCTAGGATGACAGGTGTGAGCCACTGTGTCAGCCGTGTTTTGTGGCTTTAACTAAGCCATGATTATCAGCCCTCAGATTGTCTTGGTTTCCATGTCACGCGTTCTGATATTTGAAGTATTCATGTTTTTTCCTTACCTTTTCCACTATAATCCTTTCACAGCTCAGTTCATCCTTCAAGTCTTTATTTTTTAATATCCACTTAATTAGAATATTTCACCTGTTCACACAATGGCATAGTAAAATTTTCCTTCAATTACCAAAGTTCAGTATTCTATTGAGATGATTAAATCACAGCTCATGGCATTTGCATTTAAAGTGTTCGGTAAAAATTAGAATTTAAAAATATTTACGTGTGTAAATATACTGTTTTAGTCTATGACCATTCCACTGATAGAAAAATTAATAGTTAACAATTATAAGGTACCACTCTCTTCCTCTTACTGCCTGATGGTCATAAAAAGGTAGAAATTCAGAGCAGCAAGCTCTGCCATGACTGTCAGAGGACGGTGGGCAGACTTCACAGAGGCTGCAGAAAATAGAGGGTGCGGACAACTAAGCCAACAGCACAATGTACGTAAACATTCAAGGTGAACTGGTAAGGTAGAGGCAGACTTTATATATAATGTTATAATTAGGGTGACCAGACATCCCGATTTTGGCGGGACAGTCCCACTTTTCAACAATTTGTCCCGTGTCCCGCAGCGTTTTTAAAAAGTCCCGCTTTTTGGAAAGAATGCACGAACAGGCTGGAGAACAAGAAGGGAATATACGGTTTTCGGCCACCATATGGCTATTTCACCAGAATATGAGTTTTATATTATTTTTGTTAATTTTATAATGTTAAACTGTAATAAATAATTGCTGAGAAGTGATTACTGAGAACTGCTTATCAAAGTTTGCCTTGTTGTCAGGCCCTGCCCGGTACTGTCCCCTGCGCTCCGCGCCCCCGGCCATGTTGTCCCGCCTTACAGATATTAGAATCTGGTCACCCTAGTTATAATACATAATGTTATCAAACATTTCAATCTTCCTGCTCTCTGGGAGGGTAGGTCAAGGAAAGAGAAAACAAAAGTAACAGATGTCCTACCATTTGCCTGATCTCATAGCCTTTGCCTTCTATTTGACTGGCTACGAACACACCAGGAAGGAAGAGAATCACATCAAATTAACTTGCAGGACTTGTCCACCTGCAACACGGACTCAAAGTTGTATCATTCCAAGAAAATAAAGAGACTAATGTGGAGTCAACACTCCATACCCTTGCTTTGCTGGTGCCTCAGTCCATTTCGTGTTGCTATAGCAGACTACTTGATACTGGGTAATTTGTGAAGAAAAGAGGTTTATTTGGCTCATAGTTGTGGCATCTGGAAAGTTGGAGATGGGGCAGCAGCCTGTGGCGTGGACCTCAGGCTCCTTCCACTCATGGTGGAAAGCGGAAGGGGAATGGACAAGTGCAGAGATTACACAGTGAGAGAGAAAGCAAGAGAGGGAGAAACTGAGGAAGTCAGGCTCTTTCTCTTTATTTATTTCAGATTAAAATGAGGGTATGAATATTTAGGTTACATTATTTTTATTTCTAAGGGAAAGTTCACGTTAAGCTCTTCACCTAGGGAGCGTGCTGAACTCCCTCACTTGTGCACATTAGGGGTGATATCCTGACAATGACCCTCCTTCCCCTGCCTCCTCTCCCCTCCCCCTCACTAAACTATACTTGTGCTGTTCTTTCACGGATGTGTGGCTGTTTATACATTGGTTTCATATTAGTATTGAGTACACTGGATACGTGTTTTTCCATTCTTGAGATACTTTACTAAGAAGAATGTGTTTCACCTCCATCAATCTAAAGTCCCCATCCTTTCTTATGGTTGAATAAAACCCCATCGTATACATGTACCATAGTTTGTTAAGCCATTCATGGGTTGAGGGGCTCCTGGGTTGCTTCCACAACTTGGCAATTGTGAATTGAGCTACAAAAAGAACTAATTCATTCTGGAGATAATGAGAACTCATTCACCCAGGGCATCAATCTATTCATGAACCATCAATCCTCATGACCTAAACACATCCTGACATGGCCACACCAGGGATAACATTTCAACATGAGTTTCGATGGGGACAAAGCACATTTAAGTCATAGCACCTGGTTTGTATGTGATACCTATTTATCACAAACTAAAGAGAGGAAAGATTAACAGTCACATCCATTTTATCACTATGAAAATTCTAATATATATCCAACCTTTCATTTACTTACATATAGAAAATCAATCTATGTATGTACATTCCAAAGTGTGAATAGAAAATGATGAAGGCTCTGATTTTATTTTTTGTTTCAAATCAGCCATACCCTATTACAAAGTTTGAGGACATAGAAGATTAGCAATAGCTAAATTTCTTAAACTAAGAGAAATTAGGACATTGGGCAATTATAATTTCTTATTGCTGAAACTAGAGCAACACTGCTATTTTTATAGTTAGATTATTAACTGGAGTATTGCTTCCAGTTCTGTCTAAAGATAATACTGCAAACCATGAAATTTTAATTGACTGTCTAATTTCACTGATATCTGGAAAATGTAAAATAGATTGGATTAAAATGAGTTAGATAAGAAGTAGGAAATTGTGTATAAATTTTTCCTCTTCACAATTTAAGTTTTAGGTAAAATGTCCCACTGGAATCTATTTTAGATCAAATATTGATATTATATTTTAATAATTTTTGCTCCTGATTATCGTAGGTAAGGTACAATGTCTATACTAATTTCACTGTCATTTAATAAGCTGTCTTTTGAAAATTCCTTATTTTAATGAGCTATAAAAATGATTGACACAATGAAAAAACAAGTAAATACCAAAGCTTGCTCATTCAAGTAAAAATAAAGGTTGTCCTTTGCGTCTCTTTATGTCAATAACTTTAAGTGGCACTAATGGCAATTATACACAGAGACTGACACCACTGGTTGTGCCAAATTTAATGATTTGATCAATGGATTAATGAAAACCTAACTTATCATCCTTTATAGGAGTGCCCAAATTTGTCTTCGTCTGCTGCATATTGGAAGAATAAGAGTTGTCTTGGGCCACGAATTAAATTTAGAAACATTAACGAAAGCTGATTAACGACAACAAAAGGTCCATATGTAGTTTTCATGATAGCTGACACCACAGGTAAGCAAAAAAGTCCTCAGGAAATCAGCGTGTGGCCTGCAGGCCATAGATTGGACACCCCTGTATCACTGTAGTAAAAAAAGGAGAGAAAAAATATATAGAATGAAAGTTAAGTGCTATCATGGGAGAAAGATGATAAAAGGGCCACAGGATGTAAAATTGGCCTCTCTGGGACGCCACCTGTGGCTCAAAAGGGTAGGGCACCACCCCATATGCTGGAGGTGGCGGGTTCAAACCCAGCCCTGGCCAAAAAAAAAAAAAAGCAAAACTGGCCTCTCTGTACCAAATGATGTGGGTCATCTTCAGCAAAGCACAATACACTGACAATCTTTAATTAGTTCTAAATAGGAAGAATAACATACTGGAATACTCAGAAACGTTTCTGGACGGAACACAAATATTTTATACATTTCTTTTGTCTGACTTTTGGGAAAGAACATACTCTTTTCAAGAAAGAATTGTGTTAAGTCCAAAGAAGAAATAAATGTAGATGATCTGCAAATCTTTCTTAGTGTATACTCTTTCACAAGACTGGACATGGGAAAGTCTTGAGCCTCACTTAGCAGTAGTTTTGCATTTCCATCTGCTAATCTGAATCCCATTCACCTGCCTACACCTGCTTTGACTGCTAGTGTTTCAGATGCATCTTGTGACTTGCTCAGGTTCTCTTGGGCCATTGACCATCAAAGGCCAGATAAGGCAGCCCCACCAGCAAAGGGGCAATCAGGCAGATGAGTCAGTTTTTTCTTCCTTTCACAGACTGTCCCCAAGTGATTTCTCTATGCTGTCTATACAGAGACAACCTTGGGGGCTGCGAGGCTGCATGCCCAACCCCCAAGAGCAAGGTGTCTGTGGCTTGAACTGAGGCAGCAGCAGGGCAGCAAGATCGATTGTCCACTGCTGCTCCCACTGGGCTCCCTGAGGAGGAGAACCTAGCTGCCCTGTGTCCTGGGGCCATCCCAGGGCACACGGTGTTCTCATCCCATCCTTCCCTCCAATCACTGCAGTTCACCGTCCTCTCTTTCTCTCCCTAGAAGTGTAAAGATTATTTTTTCCCATATTGACAAACTGAGATACTTTGAGATTTGATAACTTAGCATAACTACCCCTCAGTGCTGGTCTTGATTTGATAACTTGGCATAACTACCCCCCAAGTCTGGTCTTGATTTAATAACTTAGCATAACTACCCCCCAATGCCAGTCTTGATTTGATAACTTAGCATAACTACTCCCCAATGCTGGTCTTGATTTGATAACTTAGCATAACTACCCCCCCAATGCTGGTCTTCTGATGTAAATCAGTGGCTTTCCCTACTAAATCACTATTTGAATAATTTTGTTACCTTGCCTTTCTAATTTTCTCTTTATACAAGTCTTTACTGTCCACACATGCAAAGCTAAGATTTCCTTGAGGAGGCTAATATAGGGGTTATAAAACCATGGATTCTAAAGTCAGATTGCTTTGGATTTCTGCCTAGCTTTCCATTTTTGGCCATGTGACTCTAAGAGATCTTGCTTGATTTCTACATAAGCTTTATATAGGATAGGTATAGTAGTAGTAATATCATCAGTTTGTTTTGAGAATTAAGTAGAGAAAGACATATATATATATATATATATATATGCATACATATAATGTGTATATATACAGTAGAACCACTATATATTGACCACTCAAGGGACTGTAAGAAACTGGTCAACACACAGAGGTGATCAACATGAGGAACTAGGCCTACTGTACTAATATATACACATGTGCCTACCCCATCTATGAAAATCAGGTCACCTTAAGGAGGTGGTTAACTATGGAGATTCTACTGTACATACAAAATACCTGGAGGGTAATAGGTACCCCAAAATAGTAGCTATTATTCTTTATTTATTAGAATTTGTATCTAAGAGGACCTACAGTTATCAGGTATTCTTAAATATTTGTTTTCGGATTATATTTGCTCCTAAATATTTAGTAGTTGTTTTCTAGGCCCAGACATATACATTACCAATACATTCAGTCAAATAACAGAAAGTGACCTAGTCAAATAACTCCCTTCTTTGAAAACAAAGCTAGTTATAGGTATGTACCACATATAAACAAAGTGGTTCTTGGGTACGTGATTTTCTGATTTTCTATTAGTTTGCTGATACCATATAAAGCAGTTAACCCTTAAACAAAGCTGGGGCTAAGGGTGCCCACCTCCTTGCAGAAGAAATTCCACATAATAACTTTGATTCCCCTGAAATTTAACTGCTGATAGCCTGCTGTTGACCAGAGATCTTATTTATAACAGTTGATTAACAGCTATTGTGCATGTTATCTGTGTTGTGAACTGTGTTCTTCCCATAAAGTAAGATAGAGAAAAGAAAATATTATTAAGGAAATCATAAGAGAAAGTATATTTACTATTCACTAAGTGGAGGTGGATTGTCATAAAGGTCTTCATCCTCACTGCCTTCCTGTTGAGGAAACTGAGGAAGAAGGGTAGGGGGTGTGGTCTTACTGTCTCCGGAGTGGCAGGGGCAAAGATGGAGAAGGTGGAAGGGGAGGAAAGAGATTCAGGCATGGTCGGTGGAACTTCTGTTGAAAAAAACTGAGTAGAAATGGACCCATTCAGTTCAACTGGTTTTGCTCAAGGGTCACTTGTGTATTAATATTGCCAGGATAAGATTTGAGTGTATACAACACATCTTAACCGTTTTTTGGTACGGGTCTGATCATCAAACTAAAGGTTACACTACAAGCTAGAGAGAAAGTCAAGTTTTTTATACTTATTCCCATACTATGGATGCTCTTGTGGGATTTCCAAATATCCATCTGATTTGTAGAAATCGTTGTAACAACATTTTTAGTATGTGCTTAGCCTTTCCCCTAGCTCCAAGCAAATAATAGCATTTCTTGAGGCCCTTGTCCCGAGTTACATTAGGCACAGAGTGATTAAATTTATACGGGCAGGGAGGTGGGGGGCCAGAGGGAGGACGGAAAAGAAAATGAAATGCAAACCTGTAAACGCCTACATGAAATGGCATCATAAGTTGGTAACACAAATACATCCAATTTTGCTATTTTGTTAGAAAGCAGGTTTTCGTAGGTGCCTATCAGAGAAAGAGGTGGGCTTGGGTGTTTTAAGTTGGCTACTTTTTTTTTTAAACTGCTCTCCTCAGAAAAGAAAAATACATGTTTTACGCAGATTAAATAGCTAAGGATAGACTTGCCATGAACTGGTTATTCAAAGATGATTTGGGATCTTTATGCAGCTCACAGAAAGGGATTAATTAGCAAAGGGTAGCTTATTAGCAAAGGGTAGCTTAGAAGAGTTACCCAGAGACAAGACATTGATTCAACCACATTTTAGTTTAAATGAGAATTAAAATGTTACTGCTTTCCTTTTCTGGTGTTTCAGAATTCCTAGTGTCTATAGTTGTATTTTACGCCTTATGCATAATTACTGGAGTGAAAGGTCGAATGATCTAAAGTTAAGACTTTGGTACAACTGCCCTACACACGAAAGCTGAAAGCAAGCCTCAGATGTTCAGAGCGCCACATTCATCAAAAGGTGGATCGTGTTTAACGTACACAAATAATTTAATTGTCAGTTCTGTCACGGCTGACACAGAACACCAACACAGATTCAGGATGCCTGAATTATGACACCAGCGGGGAGACGGTACATAAGAGCAGTTGCTAAATAGCAGAATGATTTTGTGCTGTCTTTATTCCGGTGGCTTGCCAAAGAGTGTGCTGCTATGCTGACTCCCATAAAATGTTAAGAAAATGTGATTTAACATTAACAAAATAGCATCAGATGGAAAGCTTAGCTAAATTAATCTGGTGGAATAGGCCTAAGAGGAATATTTAGCTGTTAAGTAAAAAGGAAAGAAAGGATGAAGAGAAGCGTCTCCATTTGCTGCGGTATTTTGGGGACGCCTGAGAAAACGCAAAAGGGAATTAATATAGATTCATACGCTGACACGCCTCGCAGTCCAAGTAAGTCAAAAGAAGAGATGGGAAATTATGAAGTTGGTAAAGGACAAAAAAAGTTTGTGAACATAGCACTTAAAAGAATTTTAAAGCTTGCTCCCAAAATAACTAGGGGAGAGTTCGTTGAAGAGAGAGTTGTGCCCAAGAGAATGGAGAAGTCTGAACGCTGGGAGGACATTATGTCTATGATTCTATTACATTTATGGTAATGAGCCTATTGTGTGATTTTCTAGGGGCTTTGAGATTTTACAAATGTGAAGCTGTTTCCGCTGTAAACTTTGGGATAGATAGATGAGATTCAAGTACAGCCAGATGACCTTAAACTACTATTATCTCTGAGGTCCGTGGCTTCCCTCAGGCGTAACAAGATGAGAGAACAGGCAGGACACTGATGGTCCTTAACCCTTTTCACTCTAGCTTTCTGTGATCGGTGATGTCAGAATGTGATATCTGGGAAACGATCCCCTCTGCTCTCCTGAATGTGGTTTTGAAAGTGATGGATGCTGGTAGAATTTCCAATTCTAGATCCCCCTTGGCTACTGAGTTATTGTATTCCTCAGAGTCTATCAAACTAAGCTTACAAAAGTTTCTGGGAATAGAGGACCAACTTAGAGATGATTTCTTTTCTGCTAAGTTTAACTCTTTCTTATTCTTAATTATATTACATGATTTCATATGTAGATCAATTGCCTTTGTGGAGTTTAGGGAGTTTATCCTTGTGTATTGAATTTTCATATCTAAGTCTCCATGCTATCAAAAATTATAAAATGTCATATGAAAAATCCAATCAGTCATTCGAACATGATTGAGACAAGATGCCAAACCACTGAAAAGACTGATTTATTTTATTGGTAAAAATCAATAAGGCCCCATCCATCATTGCTTAGACAAAAAATAGACTTATTCTATGTCATTTGGTGATACAAAAATATATTTGGAGCTTCTATATTACTGTTTTCTGAAGATTTTTTAGTCTAACTCTGGAAAAGACAAAGAACAAATAATGTACGTATTGTGAAGGTCTGCCTTCAGCTCCACAGATGGACATGATAATTCTTTAGAAATCTAATTAAAATCCTATAGAATTGATGTTTAGGATCTTACGTGGCTTTGCAGTAAGAGCTCTGAAGAATTTAATGCTTTTCTGTCACTTAACAAGCTGTGCGCGATTGCAGCTGTGATGCTTGCCTTCTTCAAATCTTACTTTTGTCCATCTAAGAATATGAATGATATCTCTTCTATGAATATTGTAAAAATCACATGAAATGATATATCTAGCATCTTAACACACAATCTTCCCATGACAGATACCACGTACACGGATATCACGACGCAACTCAGGGTCAACTCTGGGAAGGACAGATGTCTGACTGCTTTCTTTTTTAATTGGTGATAGAATGAAACATAGGTGTAATTCAGTATATCCCCGAGCACTCCTCGAGAAGTCAAAGAGTCAACTTGGATGACTCACAAATGCTTTGTGTCCCCTTTATGAGTATTGAGAGAAATCTTGGGGAAAATATATCTTGTATCAGGAAGGAAAGTCTACATCGATAGCTTTGAAATGGCACTGAGTGTGATACTGAGAAAGGGAGATGGCCACAGAATAAGCCTACACCTCCCACTTTCTTCTTGAGGGAAAAACTACCACTCACTCGCCCGGTGCCATCTTAGTTCCCTCTAACCAGTGGCGGCCTTTCTGGGTGCAGTAGCCTCGTCAGTGAACCATCCTCACTGTGTTCACCAGTTTGTGGTGACACTTTTCCCACTATATTACAGCAGTTGACTTATCTGCCTTTCCCAAGAGACTCTGAGCTCATTCAAATTTATAGAGCCGGAATCTTTCACAAGGCCTGTCAAATTGGTTTGCCACCGTGCTTATAAATAAGTGAATAGTTTGACAAGTCACACTTGAGAATCAGATTTGTCACGTCGAATCAGGAGTCCTCCAACTGTGCTCTCTGGAGAGCTGGGGGATTCGTAGGTCACTCCATGGAATGCTCGTGGGTGGGAGGAAGGGGGGACGTCCACCAGATTGATTCAATATTGTCTGTTTTATGAAATGCATTCTTGCATAAATTCCATTTTAAAAAAATGGTGAAGTTTTAATGTGGAGAAAAAGGAAATTAGAAAATGACAGTGATTAAAAAATGCCAGTTTCACTTCTGGTCTGGAAGATATTAACCAGACTGATTTCTACACTGTTGGTCCTGCTTTATTTCTTTAACTGGATTGTCATAGATAGCAGTTAGTTTCTCATTTATTTATTTTTATTGTCTTCATACACACACTAGCACCTGCAAGAAGGTGTGGGTATAACAGATACCTGTGGGGCAAGCATTTTCTTTTTAAGTAAAGGACTTTAAATATATCAAGAAGTCACTTCTTTTCTCAAAAATCAAGCCACCAACAAAAGGTCATTTTATAAATCATGAATAATTGAACTTTTCTGTCTATAAAATTACTGCTATGGATATTTATGTAAATTTTGAGAGCTCTAAATGTCACTCAGAAATTAGAAGCAAAGACTAGAAGTAAGTGGACCCAATTCTAGGGGCAATTATATTCATATTTTCAAAAAGTAAAAGAACTGAGGATTTAAACCTCTTCAAGAATGAGATAAAAGGGAGGGTTGAATTTTAGGCTAAGAAAGAAAGTTCTGGGTTGGAAAGGAAAGAAAATGAAGAAAATGTTAACTTTCCGTATGTATGCACCAAACCAGTATTTCCCGAGGTATCACTCAGCAGCTTCAGCTTCTCATGAGGCAGAAGGAGGGAACTTATAACATGCAGATTCCTGGTCGAGTGCAGTGGTTCACGCCTGTCATCCTAGCACTCTGGGAGGCCGAGGTGGGTGGAGGTGGGTGGATTGCTTGAGCTCAGAAGTTCAAGACCAACCTGAGCAAGAGCGAGAGAGACTTCGTCTCTAAAAATAGCTGGGTGTTGTGTCTTGGCAGGTGCCTGTAGTCCCAGCTACTGGGGAGACCGAGGCAAGAGGATCTCTTGAGCCCGAGGCAAGAGGATTGTTTGAGGTTGCTGTGAGCTACGATGCCACAGCACTGTATGGAGGGCGACAAAGTGAGACTCTGTCTCAAATAAATACATAAATAAATAAAATAAAATGCAGATTAGATTCCTTATCCTATTCTACACTTACTGCATCAAAATCTTAGACATGGCTCTGGAATCTGAATTGTTCACAAAATTCTTATGAATAGTGATCAAGTTTGAAATCTACTGATGCCATCTTAGGAGTTCACAGCAACTATACAAGTTCCTCATTTCCTATTGTAGGACACAGCATAAGAACTTATAAGATGCTATTTATTTTGTGAAACTTCTTTGCTTTGGCATATTTGTGCTTGGCCGAAAGCCACAGGATGTCATTACCCATCACAAAAACGTTTTAAATGGAGAACTACAGCAATAATAGGCCAGCACAAGGCAGCGGGTGAAACAGCACTCACCCAGCAAGGCCGGTGGGATTTAAAGGCAGGCTTTATATCTTTAATGAACAGGAACTTTCTCAGACCATGGCAGGTGGGAGGTTCTGCACACATGGTGGGAAAGGTGAGTGCCCCGGAGCTGGGGAGGCCTGAGGGATAAAGGAGGGAGGATTGGACGGCACTCGGGGAAAATGAGGGCAAGACTGACAGGGACACACACAGGCTTTTAGCTTGTTACATCTTCCTGCGACACGGCCAAGACTATCAGGTGGCTCTTGACATCTTCAACATGTATTCCCTCGGAAAGGCTCACCTTAACGAGGCTCTCAGGAGTTGAGTATGAACAATTTAAAATTTTATTACGAGGAGGCAGCCCAGAGGGGAGACTGTAATAAGCCTGGCATTCGGCCAACTGTCACTCTCCCTTGAACATGGGAACATATGGCTCATTTGCCCAGTTGATACTCACGCTACCTGATGTACGAGGCCCGATTACATTAAGGAGTCCGTGATACAAAATAAAATTAGGTTTATTTGCTTGTTCCATTAAGAAGCTCTGCAAGGAGGAGGAAGGGGCCGAGAAGTCGGCTTCGCATACTGGCTAACGTATTGCAAAGGCATTTGCACATATCTTATTAAGACTGAGCACTGGAAGTAAAGTAAAAGGAACAGTAATGACTTAGAAGGCAGATGTTGCAAAACATAGAGAAAGGCATGAAAAAGGGAAGGAAAATTATATAATCGGCTTGCTTGTATTCAGGCAGCCAGACGCCACCCCCAACTCCCTACAAGATAAGATGTGATGAAAATATTTCAAATTGTATATAAAACCAGCACATTGTACCCCATGATTGCATTAATGTTATTATTATTATTAAATCATAATATTATTAAATTAAATAATATTATTTAATATTTTTAAAAAGCCTCCAGGGAGAGAATGTCACAGTAGCTGAGTGTTGGGCCATGGGCTCTGTAACTAGAAAGACGGCCTCGTCCAGGTGGGTTAGCAGGGAGAAGAATGAGGACAAACTAAATTCTTTTTTTTTTTTTTTTGAGACAGAGCCTCAAGCCATCCCCCTGGGCAGAGTGCCATGGCATCACAGCTCACAGCAACCTCCAACTCCTGGGCTCAA